>NC_090265.1:917941275-918248656 GCF_040414725.1 Anabrus simplex
TGACTTATAGTCATAAGGTAGAGAGTTGAATTAATTGCACTGGTCGACAGATTTTTTTTTTTTTACAAGAGAAACAATAGGTGTGTTCCTGACTTACTTTTTGTGCTGATTTCAAATCTTTTTACAGAACTTTTCCATCACCCAGGGTTTTCGAGTAATAACATAAAAAACATTTTTGGTATCTATGCACTATATTATTATGATATTTTAGCTGTAATTACATTTCCTCACTTAGAATGTATGTAAATTGGAGTTTCTACTGTATCTCGCTTGAGGAACACTCTTATCAGTGACCAACGGTAGTCTGCCAGCATGCTTGGAGACCATTTACCTTGGTAGCGCCTTTCCATTTCCGCGATGTCCTTGTGGTGGAAACGCTCCCCGTGTTCATCGCTCACAGCCCCTAGGTTTTCAGGGAAGAAATCGAAATGGGAATGCAGGAAGTGTATTTTTAGAGACATATTACATCACATTATCTTGTAGTTGTCAATCCCATCTTTACACACAGTTGTTCCTACGCATTCCCTTGCTGTTTCTTCTACAGCATTCCTGTATGCCACCCATTCCGTTTCTTATATCCTGAACCTGCTCACTGTCCACTGTTCGAAAATTCTCACTGATCATATCCATGTACTTGTGTCTAATTTCCTCGTCCTGGAGATGTTCTACCCTTATTCGTTTTCAGACAGATTTCACTTTCTCTATCCTAGGCCTAGAGATAGGTCACTACAGGTCAGATAGTGGTCTGTATCACCGAAAAATCCCCGGAAAACCCGTACATTCCTAACAGACTTCGTGAATTCGAAGTCGGTTAAGATACAGTCTATTATGGATCTGGTACCCCCAGCCTCCCATGTGTAGCGGTGAATAGCCTTATGCTTGAAGAATGTATTCGTAACTGCTAAACCCATACTAGCACAGAAGTCCAGCAAACGCTTACCATTCCCATTAGCTTCCATATCTTCCCCACATTTACCAATCACCGTTTCGTATCCTTCAGTTCTATTTCCAACTCTCGCATTGAAATCGCCCATTAGTACTATTCTATCCTTGCTGTTGACCCTGACCACGATGCCACTCAATGCTTCATAAAACTTGTCAACTTCATCCTCATTTGCACCCTCACATGGTGAATACACTGAGAAAAATCTCATCCTAATTCCTCCAACTGCCAAATCTACCGACAACATTCGCTCATTTACGTGCCTAACAGAAACTATGTTGCGTGCAATGGTATTCCTGATGAACAGCCCAACCCCGCAATCTGCCCTTCCCTTTTTAACACCCGTTAAGTACATTTTATAATCTCCTATCTCTTCCTCGTTATCTTCCCTTACCCGAATAGCATTTATTCCAAGCACATCCAGGTGCATTCTCTTCGCTGATTCGGCCAGTTCTACATTTTTTCTTCCATAAGCCCCATTAATATTGACAGCTCCCCATAGAAATCCATTTCTTTCGCCAAGTTGCTTCCAAGGAGTCCATCGCCTGTCAAACGGGAGTGGAACTCCGTTACTCACATAGGTCCGAGGCTAGCTTAAAATGTTTTGAGCTCGGTAAATTCATGAAGCAGGACGCTACCCTACTTACACATAGTCCAAGTGGGAATCTCCCCTCTAACGGGTTAGGGACCACCGGTGGATTCTACAGTCCTAGCCGCTCGAGCACAAGGAGGGCCATGGCTCAGAATATGTCCGAGATGCCCACTCCCATTCCATAGGAACTGGTATCCCGACTCTCAGGACCACTTACTAGGCCACTCAGCCGTTGCCCATGGTTCACGAACTAGGACGTGACTACAGTAATCCACACCAGAAATAAAAGGTAAAATCAACATTCCACGGAATCACGCCTGAGGCACCAGTCTCTCATACTATCTCCAACTATTTATGGGATACTGTGGCCAGTACATTGGCAGATGATTGATAAGATCAATATTTGAACAATTTATTAACTACCTACATTAGTTACATAATAATAATAATAATAATAATAATAATAATAATAATAATAATAATAATAATAATAATAATTTTCTATGATGAAATGTAGACGTATACCAAACCTGAACTAAATTACAGCTGTAACTAAATAACTTCTTGGTTGAAAACTGTCTGCAAAAAGTTCAAAAAGTTGTGAGGAAAAGTTAAGATGTGAAGTAGTATTTTTCAAAGCATTCTTTTTATGTTCCACGTAACGAATAGCTCTCGTGCAGGACATTAACGAGGATCATCTTGAGCCACGCTGTCTCACGAGATCTAAAAGCCACACGGTTATAAGGAAGATCATGAAAGACGGAGGAATGCACAAGTAAAACATGTTCTAGAGAAACAAAAAGTGCCCTAACCTTGGCAGACAAGCCGGCAGGAATAATTTGCACTCGTTTTGCATAACTGGCACTGAAGGCAGGAGCGGCTTCAACACAAGAAACATGCAGTGTCCTCCGGGGAAGATCCAGCTGGCACATCATAAAGTCTCGCAGCTTACAACAAGCGATGCTAATACCCTCGGCCAGCATACTACCGAGTAATGGACGGCAAGGTATCTTATTACAGTGCCGTGTTATAAATTGACAAGAATTTAACATATACTACAGAATAAATTTCAATGACTGGTGATCTACAATGTTTCACAGCGATTCTTTCAAGTTAACCCGATAGCCACAGTACCTGCTAGTTGCTTTACGTCGCACCGACACAAACAGGTCTTATGGCGACGATGGGACAAGGAAGGGCTAGGAGTGAGAAGGAAGCGGCCGTGGCCTTAATTTAGGTACAGCCCCAGCATCTAACTGGTGTGAAAATGGGAAACCACGGAAAACCATATTCAGGACTGTCGACAGTGGGGTTCGAACATACTATCTCCCGAATACTGGATACTGGCCGCACTTAAGCGACTGCAGCTATCGAGCTCGGTGAGTCACAATACTATTAAAGGGTAGAAGATAAAGAAAGGGTAAGGGCCTCCACACACATATACACAACGTGCTTTCTTTGGAAGAGCCCCGCGACCTATAATGCGCAGTAACTTTCATAGACACAGCAGTAAGTGATTCATATTAAGGGCTAAGAGGGCTCTGGTCATTATCTCCTCGTTCTTGTGAGGTTGCTGTTGTTGTTGGGGTCACCGATCGGTAAGACTGATTTTTTGCAGTGCTCTATGCAACCTTACCCTGTGCTAATATTTTCATTTCTGCATAACTACTGCATCCAACATCTATTCTAATCTGTTTGTCATATTCAAATGGTCTCAACCTACCATTCTTATCCCACTACAATTCCCTTGAAAACCAACTGAACAAGTCCTGGATGTGCCCAATCAATCTAATATCTTCTTGTGGGTCAAATTTCACCAAATCGTTCTCTTCTAACTAACATGATTTAGTATCTCTTCACTTGGGACCCAATTTATCCATCTTATCTTCAGCATTCTGTAACACTGTATTCTGAATGCCTCTATTGTCTCTTTTCCTTTCTTTCTTTCTTTCTTTCTTTCTTTCTTTCTTTCTTTTCTTTTCTTTCTTTCTTTCTGTCAGTGTCAGTTATTGTCCATATTTCACCTACATACAAAATATAACACAACTTTTTAATATGTGTATCTATGTTGTAAGTGAGCAATTGTATTTTCTTACGAAAGTACTTACTTGCTTGGGCTACTCTACATGTCATGCCCTGTTTACCTCTGTTATGACTGGGTATTCTACAATACAAGTAATAATATTCATTTACTGTCCTTAAGACTTAATTTTCTAGTTTGATTTTTCCTATAACCTGACTCATTCGACTGTTTTCCATTACGTTTATTTTAGATTGATTTTCCTCTTGTACTCACTCTCCAAGACTGAGTCAATACCACTCAGCAGTTTCTCAAAATCATCTGCAGACTCTGATAAAATAGCAAGTCATCGATAAGTCTCAGATTTTTTATTTACTCTCCTCACAACAAATCTAATTTTCTCTCTCACTTTTAGGCCTGTTTTACATAGTCTAGCCATACATACTCTCATAAACTATTTTTCAATAATTTGAATAATAAATTGGAATATGGTTTCAGATTTTCAATTTCTTTTCAAAACATTACGGACACACACACATTACACACCGTTTGCACTAATTAATCTTCAAAATATTCACCGTTAGCTTACACACAGAGTTTAGAGTCACTTTGGCTATTTATCTGTCACAGAACGGATAACCGACGAGAGTCTTCACCATCGAAGAGAGCTTTAACCACCACAACGATAGATTATATACAGCAAGTTCTCGAGCAGTTCGTGAGAGAGTTTCCAAGGTTCAGAGGAGTCCTGCCCCCTCCTCGAACATGGTTTGGTACGGGGCAAGCAACGAGAGCCAACTGGGTGAAAAAGGCAAAAAAACAAGTGCCAGAGTGTATGCGGAAACCGTTCAGGATCCTCTCGTGAAGGACTTGTATCACACCATATCAAACATGAGATTTGGACGTTTCAGCACGATTCTGCTCAGAAAGCAAGGACGACTCAACAGTGGCTCGAGGCCAATGTACGAGAATTCATCTCCACAGCTGAATGGCCTTCTATTAGTCCCGAACTCCGCCGCGGTCTCTCCTTCCATTGTGCTTTTATCTGGTTTCTCCGTGAGCCTTCTCGAAGACGAAACAAGAATATTCCTTCTCTAGGGGTACCTAGAAGATTCCAGAACTCTATCACCAGAGATATACTGTAAGTGCGAACGAGTAGTTATTGGGTGTTGTACCAGAGTCGGTGTCAGTTGTTAAGTTCGATAGCAGTAATGTGGCTGTCGTCCGAGTTGTTAATGGAGTACGACGAAGAGTAACGTGAAAGTGTGGTCGCTGTTGTTTATTAGTGCTGTGTTAATGTCCTTCCGAGTAATACGTGTTGGCTAGTCCAATATGCACAGCGGCCACGTTGACTGTCAGTTAACTGAGTTGACTGTGTTGATTTTATCCCTGCAACTCACATATCACACATAGCACTATCCTCCACCACAATGACACGCAGTTACCTACATATGGCAGATGCCGCCCACCATCATCGGAGAGTCTGCCTTACAAGGGCTGCACCCGGCTAGAAATAGCTACACGGAAGAAAAAAAAAACTGTGTTGATTGTGTGAAGTACTGGAGTCATCCGAAGTCGAGCCAAGGAACAGTCGTCGTGTACCGAGATTGCCGGCGGACTGTATATTTAAAATCTCTCTCTCTCTCTCTCTCTCTCTGTGTGTGTGTGTGTGTGTGTGTGTGTGTGTGTGTGCATGCGCGCGAAGCTGGCGTGTGAAGTGACCGAGCGTGCAAAGCGAAGTGAAAAGTGTGGCCTGTCGATCAGGATTATCGCCAGTCCAGCTGTCCAGGTAATACCAGCGAGCCGGACTACATCCTGTGAGGAGTGCAAAGACTTTGTAAATAGCCACCGGGCGTGTGTAAATGCGTATGTATACGAACTGGGTCATCTTGAATTGAATTAGACCGATAAAACAGTGTGTTTTGTTTGTAACAATACATACACATTCATTACAGACTTGTGATTTTCCGCGTTCAGTCTGTAAGCCTCTGTGAATTTTATGAATGCATCCACATCCGCACCGACACAGATAGGTCGTATGACGGTGAAGGGCTAGGAGTGGGAAGGAACCGACCCTTGCTTTAATTAAGGTGCAGCCCCAGATCTGCTTGGTGTGAAAATGAGAAATCACGGAAAACCATCTTCAGGGTTGCCGATAGCGGGGATCAATCCCATTATCTCCCGAATGCAAGCCGACAGCTGAGTCATCAAACCGCGCAGCCACTCGCACGGGTAATTAAGAATGAATTAGTGGGTGAAAATATAAGCGTGGTTTAGATTGAAAGATATGGAAACGTAGCGGGGACATCACTGGATGCCTTCAATAGGAGCAATGAAGACAACTTCTACTAGGAAGTCTGCTTATTTTGAGAGCAAACACTGAGCAATAAGGTCTTGGATGGAAAGGGCGGATCCTATTACAAACCGAGAGGGCGTCTCCCTGGTACGCACTGACGATCAGGGCATTGTTTCTATCACATAAATAGCCGTAATACAACACGCACGAGGAGAACTTCATTAACCACAAGGCAAGCATTACCGGATTTCCCACAGGGCATGCCAGGCCGGAAACTATTAGTCAGTATTGTCGAAGAAATTACCAGCTAAATTAGCTCCAAAAATATTTTTCCAACAATTGGAATCAATAACGCTCTGGCATGAACATGATGAAATATAAAAGTACCAAAGAAAATCTACACCTTAACTACATGCAGAATATGCACAGATTATTCCTATGATGCATTTTTATTCTGATCCATGCCTTTCATAGTCAGCATGCTAGACATTATACAGTTGGAACGTTTCGCGGAAAATTATTAATTAATTCCATTTTAATGGGGTGAATTAATGTGAGTTAATAACCTCTTGACAAGTAACGACATTTTATCCGTCCTGGACTTTAATTTCTAGGGATGTAAAGCAATCAAAGTTCCTGGTTTTATTAACGACGGCAAAATTTCGTTCCTCCCCGAGTTCACGAAAGTTAAACGGTAATCGAGGAATAACTATAAAGTGTTATTAGAACACAGTGTTTAAGGAAATTAAATAAGACGATAAATAGTTTGACGCGGATAAATACGTATGTAGGCCTAATGCATTGCGATACATACAACGCCATACTAGTAGTTCCATCGGGCACTTAATCAAGTGACCCATCAGCAGCGCTCACCCCATGCTAATTAGGGGATGATGCCTTGTCGTAAGCTCTCCTCTGCGTTTAGGGGACTCACAACATTAAAAACGTATCCGACAACGATTGTGAGACACTCCCACTCGCTCTGAAGAGCTAGCATCTAGTAAGACGCAAAACTGTTGTAATATCGCCCCATAAGTAGTAAAACGACATCAGATGTGGATCTCTAGTCCAAATCAAGAAACTACACGTGTCACAAAGCTCCTGCTCCGTAAGCTTTTGGAAAAAAAAAACTAGACAAAGCCTCCTGGCATTAGTGTACATCGGCATAAAAAGTAATAATAATAATACTAATAATAATAGTATGGCCTTAGAAGGCATTTCTCTTTGATGCCATTTAGACAGCCTGAGTGTCAATTTCGACTTTCCGTTTTACTCTACCGGATGGCAAAGCAAACTGAATCTCTGCTGGCGATCTATGGCCGAGTTTTAATTAATTTTGTCAGGTTAACACCGAAGATCCAACAGAGATCCTTAACATACCGACATCGTACGACGGGAGTGTGGAATGCACTTTTCTCTGCCCACCCGCGATCTTGGGATCCGGAGCCAGGTGATGAGTAACTGCTGTGTACGATTATCTCACACCAAATCGCAATCCACAAATCTTCCACATCTGAAAATACTCCCGAAAGAAGTACTGACAATTCACACAATACTGTAGTTCAATTTTACTTGCTTTCCCCATAACGCTGGATCCACGTGAGAAAAAAACAGAAAATTATAATGAAAGGGTCCTTTCAACATGGGAGTACCGTGTGTGGTACACTGGAGTAGCCAGTACTATTGTCGGCAACTGAACCATCAACATTTACCGCCAACGTTCAGCCTAATTGCGTCCTGTTGAATTGAAGGCTAAAAAGCTACGCCCAAATCGAATGGTTCTATTGTAGTCGTCTGGGCCAACGGATGGACACATTAGATGCCGCCTAAAATGTAGTACTTTCAGCAGAACCAGCTTTCTTTCACTGGAACAATGTTTGATACTCTCTCTCTCTCTCTATATATATATATAATATAAGCGTGGTTTAGATTGAAAGATATGGAAACGTAGCGGGGACATCACTGGATGCCTTCAATAGGAGCAATGAAGACAACTTCTGCTAGGAAGTCTGCTTATTTTGAGAGCAACCACTGAGCAATAAGGTCTTGGATGGAAAGGGCGGATCCTGTTTTGTCTGTGCATTGCCCAGAATTTGAAAATAATGGTATTTCTGTATCGGTCAAGTCTACAGTAACAAGGAAATGCACTTTTTACTTTTCCGTAATTTCTGTCGGACTGCATGTACAGTATGTATGTATGTATGTATGTATGTATGTATGTATGTATGTATGTATGTATGTATGTATGTATGTATGTATGTATGTATGTATGTATGTATGTATGTATGTATGTACACGCATCACGAGTTAACGGCTGAAGAGACTTTAATGAAAATCGGTATGTAAAGTCGGGGGATGAGCCACTACAATCTAGGCTATACATCATTCTAATCACGCTGAGTGAAATGGTAGTTTAGAGGAAGGCCTAAAATTTAATTCTCAAATACTCGTATTTATATTATTAATGGTCCTATCCATAAATAATACATAAATAAAGTTATACAGAATTAAATCATTTATGTCTTATAGATTTTTACCGTACCGACAGATACACAGATATTCATGAATTTGCATTTCTGTTGTTAAGTCCATTCAACACCGAACCACGAGAAAATGGGTTGACAGAATGTAATGAAAATCGGTATATTAAGTCGGGGAATGAGAAACTACAGTCTAAGCTATAAACAATTTTATTCACCCTGGATGACGTACTTCAGGGGAAGGCGCCTAAAATTTAATTTTTAAATACCTTTGTTATTGATCCTATCGAAAAGTAGTACATAACAAAAGTTATAGGGAATACAATTTCCGACCATTTATGTTTTATTCAGTTTTACCTACCGACTATGCTAAATGCGGTATTTTAGAGTCGGAAGAAAAATAAATGTGAAGGCCTACCATATCGAAAGCGCATAACACTGATCAACAATAACATTACATTGACCATTGTTTGTTGTGATGTTCTTTGTCTCTTATATTGCCACTCAACTCCGATAGATTGGATTACTGCTGCGTACCGAGTATAACAGCCTGACTGAATATTGGCGGGAAATAGCTGGGGAGGTAGAAAACTATCTTCTTTAGCATACCATTCCTGTGGTTGACACATTTCCTGATACTGCTGGTAAGTAACACATTGGTTCATCATAGTATTCCAGCTATTCGATCCCTATTCTAACACGCTGTTTTGAATGATCAGTGTGCATACTTAAGGCAAAGACTCACTCAGTAGTAGTAGTAGTAGTAGTAGTAGTAGTAGTAGTAGTAGTAGTAGTAGTAGTAGTATGACCTGGCCTAGAATTACAATTTAGGCCTATTCCAAATTATAGCACCACAATTCACTAAATAACTCAAAATTCAACCATGAAAAGAACAGTTTCATAAGAAAAGCTTCTTCCTCTTCACTTTTATAAAATTCTACATTCATTTTATTCCAAATTAGCAGTGAAGAGGGCCGAGGGGATTTCTCTTCTGGTTTGGAGGAAATATTTGCCTCCAGGTCAGATATTTTCCGCCGCCAGTGTAGTGAATTGAGATTTTACGACTCGTTGAATACTCCTAGGAAACAGAATAGTAAAAGGGTATAGTTATTTCCCTGGGACTCTCCACTGTTCGATGGTGGTGGTGGTGATTATTGTTTTAAGAGGAAGTACAACTAGGCAACCATCCTCTATATAACACTAATCAGAGAGAAAAATGGAAGGGGTCCGACACTTCGAAAAATGAAGGTATCGGCCAAAGGAAGACAAGGGCCACGACTACCTAACCTAGAATTCTCTATAAAAAATAAAAAATGTAGAATTCCGTAGCGAAGCATAGGTACATCAGCTAATTTACTGTTTTTTTTTAGGTTAACATTAGAAAGCAAAATGTAGGAATATCAACAACAGTCGCAGTAACGAAGGTCTCTTCATCAATGCATTAGCTTATAATTCGATAGTGGACGCTGCTATTACTTTCATCATCCAAGATACCAAACAGAAAACACTACTACTACTACTACTACTACTACTACTATTACTACTACTGTAGATCTCTCTGGGCGTTATCCCAGGTCACTATTATAGTGGTGGTGATTGAGTGATAATTACAATTATAGCATTCTCAGTAAATGATTTCATCCAATGAATTGTACGCACTCTTATCTTTGTCATACCAACGTAAGAACTTCGCATAAGTACTTCTGGCTTACACTATTTACAAACAGTGATTAAAGGAAAAATTCTCAATAAAATTAATAGCTTCCTCTGTGCAACACTAGCAGAATGTCGATCTCCAAAACCCAAGATCATGGGTTCAAACCCGGCACAGAGACAGATTTTTAATGGCGGGAAACAGTCCATTCGGCACTCCATGTTATACGATGCTTACATGAAAAGATTCGGATGACACAATTGGTCTTTACCCGAAACAATTAAAACTCAGTCATACGTCGCCCAACAGAGTTCCGATTCTTCCTGCAGAGAACATTTAAATTGACAGACAGATTAAATTACGTCAAATAAAATTGTCTGCAAAGCAGCAGCTGATACTATGTTATTATTATTATTATTATTATTATTATTATTATTATTACCAGTGCTCGAAAAATATTGTTCTTACCTAGACGCCAGTACCGGGAATCAGTCGCCACTATGATACAAATGCAGTATGATGCATAGGCGTAAATATTCTGGCCTAAAATGATAGTTACTGGTATGAAAGGTACAAGATCGAAGATCACAGCAAATAAAGGCAATGTAAGTGACGTTTTACAAAGCAGCAGTGTGTGTTTTGTGTGCTTTATGTCCATGCACAAGTCTTGTACTTTGAGCTATAAAACACAAATTTTTCACTGTTTTGAGTGGATTAAAATTATCTAATGATGGGCCATTCATGTTGATAAACATCAATTTTTATGGCTTTCCAATCCTAATGATGATCTCGAATTGTTATTTATTAAGGTTCATTAAACTAACCTCTCTCTCACTGAAACTGACGCAGATATCATTGGCAAAATACGAAGCTACTTGCTTAAAATAGGAAATCTGTCCTTTTGCCAAAACTTTGCTCAAAATCATTTTGCCAAGCAACAGTGGAGTGATTTACTTTTTCGAAGTCCACAGTAGAACCCACAAGGTGGTTCTTAAAATGCTGCACAAATGTTTCCATTTCCTTTCCTCCAAAATTCTCTAGTTTCTTCCCTTCTGGCAGATAAAAGTATCAAATACTCTGGTGCACACTTCCATGCTATGTTCACTAATGAGAAACCTTTCTTCTAGGTGTTCTTCTCCATCTGGCAATAAAGGTTCTTTGTTAGTTTGAAGAGAACTCTAGTGCCACTATTCAACCCTTGTAATTGCACACTCATATAAATGGTATTAAATATATTTTACATTCAAGACAAATCTGAAACTTTGACATTTATCCCGCAAATAATCTGTTCTTAATCCATTTATCCATTCACATGCAAATCAGATTTACTGGCAGGTAAAAATGGGGGATACCAACGTCAGAAAAATCTAGGCATCAGACTCGTATTTCCAGTCGCCATGGCGAGCTGGTACCCGGGATTTTTCGAGCCCTGATTATTACTATTAACTGATAAGAGTTAATGTCCGGCTCCATGGCTAAATGGTTAGCGTGCTGGCCTTTGGTCACAGGGGTCCCGGGTTCGATTCCCGACAGGACCGGGAAATTTAACCATAATTGGTTAATTCCCGTGGCACCGGGACTGGGTGTATGTGTCGTCTTCATCACAACGCGCAGGTCGCCTACGGGAGTTAAATCAAAAGCCCTGACCTGGCGAGCCGAAGTTCTAGGACACATACCGGCACTAAAAGCCATACGCCATTTCATTTTCATAAGAGTTAATAAGTTGTTTTCAATAACAGGTCATGTTATTTGTTTTACATACCACTAACTACTCTTATGGTTTTAGGAGAGATCGAGGTGCCTGAATTTTGTCTTGCGGAAGTTTTTTTACGTGCTAGTAGATCTACCTCCACGACGCTGTCGTATCTGAGCACCTTCCAATACCATCAACCTGAGTTGAGATCGAAGACGCCAACTTACGCTCTACCGTCTGAGCTACTCAGCCTAGCTAATGAGTAATACTGTAGGTCGCATATGCAATTAAGGACTGCACTGCAATTGAACTCTGTGAGTTGAACTTAGCAAAATAATTTATTTAAAAATTTTTAAAATTAGAAATACAAGAATGGCTTCATTAACATTACCTCGGCCTATCCCATCTAAGTCCAGGATTTCATATCCGTGGAATGCTAAATCAGCACACCGGCATAAACCGCAAAGGGTACCTACCCATAATAAGTGCTGGTGTTGGGGGGGGGGGGGCGTAGGGTTGGTACCCTCTCACTTTATCCGAGTTGTGGTGTGGTGAAGTTTTGAAGTTTATACGTCATTTTTATTTTCGGAGAGATCAAGGTGCCTGATTTTCCTGCGGGAGTTCTTTTACGTGCTAATAGATCTACAGGCACGAGCACCTGAGTACCTTCATATACCAAAGACTTGAGCCGAACCATTATATTCATGGCAACAGTCTCAAGACAGTTGGTGTTGAAAAAATATTTGCTGTAAGTGGTCTTAGTGTCGCACTGACACTGTTAGGTTTTCGGCCGTGGTGTAACAGGCCGTGGTGTAACAGAAGATAGGACAGAGAAGGTAGCGGTCGTGGCCTTACTAAAGGTACAGCCGCGACATTTGTCTGGCAAGAAAATGGGAAACCACCTAAAACAGTCTCCGTGGTTCCCGACAGTGGGGTTCGATTCCATGATCTCCCAAATACAAGCTTAGAGCTATACGACCACAACTGCCGCCCACTCACTCGGTGAGAAAATAAATTTACATTTTATTTATTTTACTACCGAGCTCGATAGCTGCAGTCGCTTAAGTGCGGCCAGTATCCAGTATTCGGGAGATAGTAGGTTCGAACCCCACTGTCGGCAGCCCTGAAAATGGTTTTCCGTGGTTTCCCATTTTCACAACAGGCAAATGCTGGGGCTGTACCTTAATTGAGGCCACGGCCGCTTCCTTCTTCCCACTCCTAGCCCCTTCCTGTCCCATCGTCACCGTAAGACCTATCTGTGTCGGTGCGACGTAAAACAACTAGCAAAAAAAATAAAAATATTTACTAATTCGCATCAGGAACCTACAGGCAAAATGGGGAAAACTATGTACAAGAACTAAATGTTTATATGTATGCATATACTGAAAAGATAAAGAAATGCAGGGTTTTAACCAAAGTCATCAATCAGTTTAGAAAGGGTTAAGAGATTTTCATACAACCCAGTTCTCGTTGTAGTTAGCCGGAAGATGTTCATGTAGTTCCATCCAGCCTGGATGATTTTTGATTTCCACAGAAGTCTTGCTTTATCCGGAGCTCCTAGAAGCAAGGAGGACAATTTGTCTCTATTTTAGCCTACAATGAGGCGGTTGATAACCAAACAGTGGGTGGGATTCTTTACTGTTAGCCGTAAGACGTCCATGGTCAACAGCAACTTATCGATGAATGCTCGGAGTTGTAATGCCAGCAAGACAACGTATCTTCTCCGCATGAGTTGGTTTTAAACAACTTGTGATCATCCTGCATATCTCATTCAGAACAGAGTTTACATTTATAGCACAAGATTATTTATACCATATGGGGGACATGAAAGGCACCTCCCCGAAGAGTGCTACAGAGGGCATTCGGGCGTTCCTTGGGCAACAACATGGTGTCGGTTCATCCTTCCGATACAGAAATACCTACAGTAATAGATTTGGTTACTCTATCTATAAGAATTGAAAGAGAAGTATTTATTTAAAACAAACGAAGCTAATTATCTACAGCCGCTGTTTAGATAATAAAGCATATTTATTATCAAGTAGCATAACATTTCAAAAATATCGTTACTACACGAGCAATCATTTAATGGTTTTTACACGAATTCTGATCACTACTACGTAACTAGTTAAGCGAAAGTATACATCACATCGTTATTTCATTCAGTTGCATTAGTTCCTTAGTGAGTGCTTCACGTTATCCTCTTAAATAATCATATTGAAGAGGCCACTACAAAGACGACCATCGCAGCAAGTTATGTACGGAACCGTGAAATGTAAAAGGTAGTGAACTGTGTTGCAAAATTGCCTGAAAACAGAAGTGCTGTGAAATAAAGCCTCGAAAATCAAACAAAAATGAAATTGGTGATAAAGAACGCGTTCGAACTACTCGTGTTGATCGAACGAGATATAGGCCTATTAAGAAATAGTATTTTGGAAGTTGCGAGAATAGGCATAGGAATCCACAAACTAAGAAACGAGAATGGTATACAACAACTGTATATATCGTACTAGTTTTTGCTTTGTCACCAACACACGGGTGAATAAAATATCTCCTGAAAAAATAACAAAACGTCAATTAGGGAATCCTCAGTCAATTGCATGTAGACAGAAACATGAAAGGTGCAAATGCAAGCTGAAATGTGAAACTAATGCCGGAACACTGCAACTCAAAGCATCATTCCAGCTATCTTGCTTGAACAAGAAGAGTACCGGTAATGATATTTTTTCTTGTATGTACGGCATGATTTAACACATACCTTCCAGGAAACCGCACTAATTCTTAGATGTCCATTCTCTTGTTTCTGGTACTATGTTATCTCATTTAATTTACCAAAACACACCATTTTGTTTCATATTTTCGTTTTACGCTTTTATAACCTCAATATGTATCATAAGTTGTATGTTCCAAATACAGAAATCATTGTGTGAAGTACCGAATGAAGACACAACTTTTTAAGTAAACGGTCTTAAAAATTGTATATTTAATAAGGCTTTAAGTGAGTTTTCCGTCACAGACTGTCAGGGTACTATTTTATTAATCTTAATACATAGACTTTCACGACCACTAAATGACCTTATGATAATTATTTGGGGATATTAGGTCGTGTAATATTAATTATCAGCTGACGCATTTCGATCCTGCGACCAGGATCGTCTTAAGAGCAGTATCAAAGCATAATGGCAACTGTCACTCCATAGTAACCAGACTCAAGATCGAGAGACCCTGTTAGAAATACAGTTCATTCCAGGGCCTCCAATGTCACGGAGAAAGATGTTGACGAGTTAACTATGGAGGGTAGCCATGATCTACTCAGTACATAGCAGTCACCTTTGTTAAAATTATTCGGGAGTTTAGCAATTTCTATCGCCTCACGAATGTTTCTAGGAATAAAATGTTTCTCTTTATAAATGAAAGTTGCATCAAAATTATTTGATGGCCATTATGTATTGCACGTTCTTTCACAGCAGACTTCTCTGGCTGGCAAAGACGTAAGTGCCTGCGATGTTCTTTAACATGTAAGAAGGTAGAAACAACTATTCCAATACCTGATTCCTCTTCTTGGAAACGAATATTTGTCCCAATTTTTTCCCTTGAATTCCAACTTTATATACAGTACTTTAGATACAGATAATTTTCAAAACTCCGCTCAAGCAATCGTCTACTCATGTCATCCCAAGCCACCTTTCCACTGATAGCTCGGAACATTCCAGTTAGTCGAGCTGTTCGTCTCCTTACTCCCAAGTCTTCCACATCCTAAGTGTGCAACATATTCTTGGTATAACCTTTAAGCTCTTTTTAAAGGTTTTCAGGTAATGCGTATCTTTGAACGAAGAAATGAACGGAGAAAATCTTTCTGGGCAGGGAGCAAGCAAATTTTTACAACTTATAGTCGATTCATTTCGAGCCATTGTTCAAAGTAAAATTTGAGTGATGTAGAAATTATTTAATATACGTTTGCTGCCTTTACACCGCCAGTCTAGATCCCATCAAGATGACTAAGAAATACGACCTTCATCTTCCTAAACAAAAAACATTCCATGCACACGCAACTCAATGCGTGTGCAGAAAAGTAGGGTTGTTGCGATCAAGGCTAACAAGCTGAGAACGCGTCTTACTGCGACGGTATTTCAAACAATGCAATACATCGTAGAGTAAGGGAGGTCTCCAAACAGTCTGTATATTATACAACATTCATAACTTAAACGCAGCATCATATAAGATCATGTGTGTGTTTAAAATACTGTTCATTTGCATAATATTACAATAACACTCAACGTCTGCCAACACAGATGAGGATTTCAAATCAGTATGTTTAATTCTTCTGGGTCATTAACTGAATGTTTGTGTTCGTCTAAAAACACCGCTCATCATATACGCACACCACGCTACGCCACAGAAACACGCAACAATGAATTCATCCCTCCATGAAGGATTGGCGTCAGGAAGGACATCCAGCCGTAAAACTGGACGAAATCCACCACAGATGATGACCCCAACAAATTGGGAAGGAGGCCAGGAGGAAGAAGATTACAATAACACTCAAATTCTATCAAAAAATTAGTCACAAAATGTCTATAAATATTACTCATAAAATGCCAAACTTGTGACTCGTGACACCATACTACTGCATGATACATCTATCTATACTGTATATATAACATAAGAGTTTCGTCTGTACATTGTTCAGAATTTGAAAGGAATGGTATTCCTGTATCGGTCATGTCCATAGTGACAAGAAAATGCACTTTTTACTTTTCCGTAATTTCTGTCTGTCTGTCTGTCTGTATGTATGTATGTATGTATGTATGTACACGCATCACCAGAAAACGGCTGAAGATAATTTAATGAAAATCGCTATGTGAATTCGGGGGATGAACCACTACAATCTAGGCTATAAATAATTTTACTTACGCTGAGTGAAATAGTAGTTTAGGAGAAGGCCTAAAATTCTATTTTCAAATATTTATGTGATTAGTGGTTCTATCGATAAATACTACATAACTAAAGTTATATACAATTAAATTTCCGCACATTTATGTCATACATTGTTACCGTACCGGCTTTGATACAGATATTCATGAATTTGTATTGCTGCCAAGTCCATATCAACGCCGAGCCATGAGAAAACGGGTTAACGTAATTTAATGAAAGTCGGTATATAGAGCGGCGGAATAAGAAACTAGTCTAAGTTATAAACAATTTGATTCGCCCTGTATGAAATTGTAGTTCAGGAGAAGGCGCCTAAAATTTAATTTTTAAATACCTATATTATTGATCCTATCGAAAAGTACTACATATCAAAAGTTATAGAGAATACAATTTCCGACCATTTATGTTTTATTCAATTTTACCGTACCGACTACGATAAGAGTGGTGTTTCAGAGTCGGAAAAAAACTAAATGTGAAGGCCTACAATATTCAAAGCACTTAACATCGATCAACAATAACATTATATTGACCATTGTTTGTGGTAACGTTCTTTGTCTCTTATGCTGCCGCTCAACTTTGATAGATGGGATTACTGTTGCGTACGGAGTACAGTGACTCTATATGTACAGTGTGGCCAAGGCCAGTCCAGCCGCCTTGTTTTAGCCAAGTACTCAATCAGCTGATAGATGAAGGAGAGTGATATTATTAGTATTTCAATAAAGAATAGACTAGGTATGTATATATGCCTATCAGTATTTGTTATATTCAAAGTCTGACTACCTGACGTAAGACTTCAAAATTTAGTTATACGTGGTATAGGCCTACAAATCACTATTATTGAAGAGGTTAGAAATTCTGTGTTGTTAGCTAGGCCTATCATAACATATTATAATATACATGTGGCATAAAACAGTATAGTCATTGTCTTGAATAATGTACGTGATGACTGTAAAGTTAGCCTATATATATTTTTTCTATTTGCTTTACGTCGCACCAACACAGATAGGCCTTATGGAGACGATGGGACAGAAAATGCCTAGAAATGGGAAGGAAGTGGCCGTTGCCTTAATTAAGGTACAGCCCCAGCATTTGCCTGGTGTGAAAATGGAAACCCATCTTCAGGGCTGCCGACATTGGGGTTCGAACCCACTATCTCCTGGATGCAAGTTCACATCTGCGCCCCCCTAACCGCACGGCCAACTCGCCCGGTCATTTAAATTAAAAAAAAATTATAACATTACCATATATCAGGTTACATGATTTTACATATCAGAATATATAACGCAGTATGTATAGAAATGTACTTTTTATATATGATTTATCGGTACGTATATAATCTGAACACGCAGAAGATAGAAAATAATATGACTAGTTAACTGATGGGTAGACAAAATTGTATTACCTAGCTTCATATTTCTGTTAACGTAATATAAGTTAACATAATATACTGTACCATTTTACTCGTGGTACTAATAGAAATAATAGCGAAAACCTGCTACTCTTTAGTGGCGAAAACAATTAACTGCCATGATCCCCGGGTTGTGTATAGTGCTCCTTTAATGATGGCTAATTCTGTGCCCCGGTTCGGTTAGTGCTGGTAGATATCCGCTGTATTTTAAACATTCTATTTGCTACTATCGGTTTTGCTAATACAGTGTTATAACTGTTATCATTACCTTATTCTTTTTCTATCACTCTTCCTAGAACGGTGGGGTTGTGTGGGGGAACTGCGTCATACATGTGGATTTGGTCCTGTTTAACGGCCGGATGCTATTCCTGACGCAAATCCTATATGGAGGGATGTAATCACTATTGCGTGTTTCTGTGGTGATTTGTAGTGTGGTATGTTGTCTGAGTATGAAGAGGAGAGTGTTGGGACAAACGCAAACACCCAATCCCCAAGCCCGAGCTATTAAAATACCCCACCCGGCCGGGAATCGAATCCGGGACACTCTGAACCGAAGGGCAGTACGCTGACCATTCAACCACGGAGTCAGACTATTATTGCTATTATTATAATGTATGGGAAAACTCAACTTGATGCTAGACGGCACTTATAACCACGTCCTTTAATGGATGAATAGCCAAAAAGTTTGTATTTCTGAATATATCAATCATAATACCTCATACGGTGAAAATGAATGAGACTTACAGTAAATGATTGGGAGTGACCTTTCCTGTAAGTTTTGTTTCAGATAAAACAGGATATTTTCGGGGATACTTGAAAATTTGTGAAAAATAATATAATCGTGAAAATCACTGTTATTTTCCTTACGCGATAGAATTTCATAAAACGTAAAATGTCGGAAATTATATTCTAAACAAGTTTCCTTATGTACAGATTTTCGATACGGCGAATATTAACGGAGAAATCTGACATTTACTGTCTTGACTTCTATAAAATTACTAACCCATTTTGTTATTATTGTTACCATTATAATGCACGAAACAACTCTACTCGTTGTTGGGAGCGACTTATAACGTGCTGAAAACAAGCAATTGCCTAATTTCATTTTAAAAACATTTCCTGATTTGTTTCTGCAACCATAAGCATAACAGCCTGGCGTGATTTTCTTCAAAACTCAGACCTCCGACATACGTAAATTCACACACATTTCTTAACTAATAATACTAAATAATCTTCCGTGTTTAATAAGAACATATTTTCGGTGTATTAAGGTTAAAACAAGTAGCCTGTACTTCGCTGAAATTGCATAAAGAGTGATCTTACCCTCTGCTGAATACATACGTTTAAATCAGCTGACGGGACATTTGGCTAAAACATGGCGGAGCCAATCAGAATGAAGCACTCGTTGGCCACACTGTACATATAGTCACTGTAGTACCGAGTATAACAGCCTGACTGAATACTGGCGGGAAATAGCTGGGAGACAACTTTCTTCTTTAGCGTGTCATTCCTTTGGTTCATACATTTTCTGATACCGTTCTGCTGGTACGTAACTCACTGGTTCATCATAGTATTCCCGCTATTCGATTCCTACTCTGACGCGCTGTTTTGAATGAGCAGTGTGCACTCTTAAGGCAGAGGCTCACGTAGTAGTAGTAGTAGTAGTAGTAGTAGTAGTAGTAGTAGTAGTAGTAGTAGTAGTATGACCTGGTCTAGAATTACAATTTAAGCATATCCCAAATAATAGCACCACAATTCACTAAATAACTCAAAATTCAACCCTAAAAAGAGCCGTTTCTTAAAAAGCTTCTTCCTCTTCACTTTTATTAAATTCTACATTCATTTTATTCAAAATTAGCAGTGAAGAGGGGGTTTTTCCTCCTGCTTGGAGGAAAAAATTGCCTCCAAGTCAGATTTTTTCCGCCGCCAGTATAGTGAAATGAGATTTTCCGACTCATCGGGTACTCCTAGGAAACAGATTAGTAAAAGGGCATAGTTTTTGCCCTAGGACTCTTCACTATTCGACCCCCCCCCTCCCGCCCGCAAAAAAAGACTAAGAGTGTTCACGGATCACGTCTGTCTGCGCCCATTCCAGCTCTGGAACTCTGGACCGTTAGATCGGCAACGTACAAGTTACAAAATGTGTGATTTTTCATTTGATCAAGTATTTAATGTGAAATCACTGCTTTTACCCGCGCCATTCCTACTGACGTCATTGTAATGTCCATGTTCATTTCAGATGGGAAAACCACTAAGACAGTCTTTCTGAGGATGTAACGAGGCAGGTGGAGAGTGGGTGTCTGGCATTATAATGCAATTCCCCAACCTGATTGTGACTGATGGTAGGTAAGCGGACCTACCATTACAATGAAAATTCTCTAATGCAGTCTTCATCTGAGAAAAGACGTTTGGTATTTCTCTGTCGCGTTTCTAGGGTAACGGTAAGAGCTATGCAATTTAATACAGTCTTGCTCACAACGTGTACTCTACCTAACCTACAATTCTGTATACAATGTAGAATTCCGTAGCGAAGCACGGGTACATCAGCTAGCTACCGATACACTTCTCAATGGGTGTACACAAGGAAACGTAGAGTCAAATATGATCAAAGAATTTAGTGCTTATCTATGCACGTTCATAATGAAACGGTAGGAAAATAGGCTTTATAAACAGCGCATTAATATTCCATCAAATTCATGTTCATCCCACCTCTGATTATCATAGCAAAACTGAATGCTGATGTGTTATCTTGTTGCACACAAATCTAGCAAAATACAGTACGAGTACCATGGAAACGAAAACGTTTCAGGTTCTTGAAGACTGAGAAAATCGAAGATATAACATGTACATATAAGATGTATTTGTTTAACATCCTTACAATTCCTACAGATTTTAAGAGACGCTGAGGTGTGGGAAATTCGACCGGCAGGAATTCTTTGACGTGAAGAAAGCCACAGATTTGAATTCTTAATACTCCCAAATGCCTCCAACCTCAGTCCGGATCGAACCCGTTTTCGTCAGAAGAAAAGGATAACACTAACGGACTACGCTACTAAATTCGTCAACGGGCGAAGAAATGAGAATGTCAACGAAGAACGGATCAAGCAGGAAAGATGAAGGAAATGAGCCTTGAAGAAATGTGTGGAAACGACATCACATTTCTCTCGTGCACCACGACAACGTGCCTCACGTTTGAGAGCACCCGAGAGTTGATCCGAATACAGAACAGACGTAAAAATAATTACTGTCAATGTTTCCTTTCTAAAAATATGGTTTCGAGGTACTACCTCGAGTTAGTAAATTCTTCACAATTTAAGATTATAACTGCAATGAGAATCAATTAAAAATTACTATAAGAATGGATTACTAATTATAATACTCGTGGCATCTACTAAAAGCAAGGTCAATAATGGCAGAACTGGAAGAGGTTTCTACTGGAGGAGGCATGATTCATGTGAGAGTTTTTAAATGTCGATTGTTTGACGTCTAAGGAAGACAGTTTCTGCAGCCTTTGAGATGAGCTACCAAATTAACAAATGTTGGTGCTGTTACAGGAATTGCCCGATTCCTTGGCTGAAAGGTCAGCGTTAAGGCCTTCGGTTCAGAGGGTCCCAGGTCCGATTCCCGACTGGGTCGGGGATTTTAATATTGTCTGATTAATTCTTCTGGCTCGGGGACTGGGTGTTTGTGTTTTCCCAACACGTGCTTATTCACATTCAGACAACACACCACACTACCAACCACCACAGAAACATTCAATATTACTCACATTCATCTACGTAGGATTGGTGTCAGGAAGGGCATCCTACCGTGAAACAGAACCAAATCCACATGCGTGACACAGTTCGTACCCACGACCCCACAGGTATGGGGAAAAGTGGTGGAAGAAGAAGTACTGTGACAGGGATTCTATACATACAGATTAATCAAATTCGTTATTGACTGCACATGTGGAAGGTTTGAGATAATTCGTTGATGACCGAGCTCGATAGCTGCAGTCGCTTAAGTGCGGCCAGTATCCAGTATTCGGGAGATAGTAGGTCCGAACCCCAATGTCGGCAGCCCTGAAAATGGTTTTCCGTGGTTTCCCATTTTCACACCAGGCAAATGCTGGGGCTGTACCTTAATTAAGGCCACGGCCGCTTCCTTCCCACTCCTAGCCCTTTCCTGTCCCATCGTCGCCGTAAGACCTATCTGTGTCGGTGCGACGTAAAACAACTAGCAAAAAGAAAAAAAATCGTTGATGTTAGGTATCGCGGTCCGTACCATATTTTAACACATGAAATTGAGGATCTTCAACAGTAATATCAAGTCTGTCCTCGTTTATGCATGCGAGACCTGGAGTGTTACTACACGACTCACTAAGATGCTCCAAACCTATGTACACCGTTGATTGCGCAGGATCCTAAACAATTAGCCAGACATGATTAGTAACGAAGATTTATGGGATATGACCAGGGAAACGCCTATTGCAAACCAGATCAAACAGCGGAAGTGGAGGTGGATAGGACAAAATTCGAGGAAACACGATAGAGCCATCGAGAAGCAAGCCCTGGAATGGAACCCGCAGGGACAACGAAAGCGAGGTCGACAATAGCAAACCTGGAAGAGGTCTGTACTGGAGGAGGCAAGCAACGCAGGGAAAACCCGGAGAGAACTTCGTCAGATGGCCCGCAGCAAAGTCCGATGGCGAAAATTCATCGAAGCCCTATGCTATTCAAGGAGTCACAGGAAGTAATCGAGATGTCAAGGTACCGTTGTGAGAAACTTATCGTCGAAGGAAGACCCATAGTTCTATTAACAATTTCAACATTTGTAGCCAACGAAATGATCAAAATGGGAATAAACAACCACTGCAAAGACATCGGGGAGGTACATTCTGAATACGAATATTAGTTTTATGTACGTTCAGGGGGCAGTGCAAACCAAGGAACATTTAATTAAGAACGCCCGTCCCTAAGAATGAAAAAAAAATGTTATCTCCAATTTTCGACGGTGACTGAACTATGGAAACAACTTTGTTACCATAGGTGTCCAAAGAAGATACTTTCGTCCAGACCAGACAAAGTGAATATGGATAACAACTACTGGTGGGAGATTCGCCGGTATTAACTTATACCATGTCGCATGATAAATTAACCAACACGGGCGTAATCTTGGTCATGCACAGCACTTTGCCAACAGGTTTCGCTTTCATTGTAACCTTAAAAATTTAGACTTCGTACTAGCTTCATATTCACGGTGGTATGCAACAGCAATTTGTTATCGAATTTAACATTATTTCGGTTCCATTTCTCAAGAAACAACTGCATCTGATTTCTTCCTAAATCAGGTCGTATTATGGGATGTGTAAGGAATTTGAGGACACATTAAAGGCCATACAAAAACATATCTCACGAATAACGAAAGGTATTCATGCAAAACTTGGTACACAGATGCAGAAATGGTTGGAGTATGGGTTTATTTGAAGTACCTGAATTTAGCCGCAATAACGGCTATAATGCAGGACCAGAAGCGTTGACATGCACGTATCGCATGGTCGGTTGGTCACTGTCCAGGTAATAGAGGTTTTAGGGAATCCGTCGTATCGTGGGAACGTTGATTAGTCCCCCGTTCAACAACATTTCACAAGAGAGATTTATGCCTGGCGACTAGGTGGCCAAATATTTAGTGTGATGTGATCGTGCAGATTCAATACCATACAATCTTGAGTCGTAACGGATTATTTTGTGTGCATGTGCAGAGTACTGCTCAAACAATTGCACGCTGTCTATCGATGGTTTCACAACTTTCTCCAGTACCTCAGTGTACACAGCATCATTCACCCGAAAGTCAAGCGGAAGGAAAAAAGTGGAGAGGTACGCCGTGTCCTTCGCTACTCAACGCTCCTAAAAATTAATAGCACAGTTGCAGAAACTTCATGTATATAACACGGGAGACATGAAAAGGATACCCACATAACCACTTATCATTTCTCCTATTCACCTTTTGATCCTGCCAGGATGTTTCAATCTGTTCAGTAACCGCTTTACTCGAAACAGGCATTTTTCTTGTGTATCAACATGAATAGCCCTTTTTCTCAGAACATAAAACTTATACTGATTGCTCTCGTGCACCACAGTGCGATTATTCCCTCGGAGACCTCGAGATATCTAGCAATGACTCTCATCGAGTTCTGGGATTCTTATCGTTAATGTTCTGCACCAACTGTATGAACTGTGATGTTCTTATATTGTCCTAGACGCGTTGATAGCTTTCAAATCAACCCCATAAGCTCAACATTGCGTGCCTCTTCATCTGATGCTCTGAATTCATCATAGGTGTGGCCCCATAGACGCAGAGGTCGCCTATACGGCGTCAACTCGAAAGACCTGCACCAGGCCTTTTCGGAGGCCACACGCCATTATGTTACTATCTGATGCGCTGTAAAGATACAAGTATAGCTAAGAATTTGCACATAACTGCAGATTCACAATTACATGTCCTCAAATATCTTACGCCCTGTATCCTAGTAAGTTGCTGCTGAACTTTCTGGATTACAGATTACCACCAATCTAAAAACAGTTGCATACAGCATACACGCCGAATTCGATTTATAAAGATATCAAATTTCACCACTGTTTTTTTCTAATTTCGTCTGCTTTGATTTTCTTATTGCCGGTGGGCATTGCTCCATTTAAAACACATTTTAGCGCCAGAGAACCAGTTTCTTATCAATGTTAGAAGCTCTGTATGGGCTATATCAGCAAGCCCTTGTCTGAACTTCTTTTCCCTGAGAACAGCGCATCCATTACAGATCTCGTTCGAAAAATACGATGGTAGGTTTAGCTAATTCACTTGGTAAATGCTAGTACAAACATCACAATAATACAAGTTAACACACACAGCATTAATATATACAATTACATGGAGTTAATGACTGTGTTGTCACAATCCCTAACTGAGATAACCACTACAAAGACAGAAACAGAACTACTCGTACATGAAGTGATGACTAGCTCACACCCATATCAGGATGCAGTACCTCAGTTTTCTGAAGCTCATCTTCATCGCAGAACTTGACAGAACAAATATATTGCAACATACGCCACCATGTCAACTACCAGGAGAGCAAGCTGTACAAGAAGATATTTTAACAACCATCAAGTTCGTGGGTTACTGTAGTCACGTCCTAGTTCGTGAACCATGGGCAACGGCTGAGTGGCCTAGTAAGTGGTCCTGAGAGTCGGGATACCAGTTACTATGGAATGGGAGTGGGCATCTCTGACATATTTTGAGTCCTGGCCCTCCTTGTGCTCAGGCGGCTAGGACTATACAATTCACCGGTGGTCCATAACCCGTTAGAGGAGAGATCCTCACTTGGACTATGTGCAAGTAGGGCAGCATCCTGCTTCATGAATTTACCGAGCTCAGAACATTTTA
The DNA here is from genome assembly GCF_040414725.1 of Anabrus simplex. Taxonomy (NCBI): domain Eukaryota; kingdom Metazoa; phylum Arthropoda; class Insecta; order Orthoptera; family Tettigoniidae; genus Anabrus; species Anabrus simplex. The sequence continues at coordinate 917,966,713 of NC_090265.1, forward strand.
AGCAAGCCTCGGACCTATGGGAGTAATGGAGTCCCACTCCCATTTGACAGGCGAGGGACTCATTGGAAACAACTTGGCGAACGAAATGGAATTCGATGGGGAGCTATCAATATTAATGGGGCTTATGGAAGAAAGAAAGTAGAACTGGCTGAGTCAGCAAAGAGGATGCATCTGGATGTGCTAGAAGTAAGTGATATTCGGGTAAGGGGAGATAACGAGGAAGATATAGGAGATTATAAAGTGTACTTCACGGGTGTTAGAAAGGGAAGGGCAGAGTCTGGGGTATCAGGAATACCATTGCACGCAACATAGTTTCTGTTAGGCACGTAAATGAGCGAATGATGTGGGTAGATTTGTCAGTTGGAGGAATTAGGACTAGAATTGTGTCCGTGTATTCACCATGTGAGGGTGCGAATGAGGATGAAGTTGACAAGTTTTATGAAGCATTGAGTGACATCGTGGTCAGGGTCAACAGGAAGGATAGAATAGTGCTAATGGGCGATTTCAATGCGAGAGTTGGGAATAGAACTGAAGGATACGAAAGGGTGATTGGTAAATGTGGGGAAGATATGGAAGCTAATGGGAATGGGAAGCGTTTGCTGGACTTCTGTGCTAGTATGGGTTTAGCTGTTACGAATACATTCTTCAAGCATAAGGCTATTCACCGCTACACATGGGAGGCTAGGGGTACCAGATCCATAATAGACTATATCTTGACAGACTTCGAATTCAGGAAATCTGTTGGGAATGTACGAGTTTTCCGCGGATTTTTCGATGATACAGACCACTATCTGATCTGTAGTGAACTAAGTATCTCTAGGCCTAGGGTAGAGAAAGTGAAATCTGTCTGCAAACGAATAAGGGTAGAAAATCTCCAGGACGAGCAAATTAGACGGAAGTACATGGATATGATTAATGAGAAGTTTCGAACAGTAGACAGTAAGCAGGTTCAGGATATAGAAAGTGAATGGGTGGCATACAGGGATGCTGTAGTAGAAACAGCAAGGGAATGCCTAGGAACAACTGTGTGTAAAGATGGGAAAAGGCGAACATCTTGGTGGAATGATGAAGTGAGAGCAGCCTGTAAACGTAAAAAGAACGCTTATCAGAAATGGCTCCAAACAAGGGCCGAGGCAGACAGGGAGTTGTACGCAGATGAAAGAAACAGAGCGAAACAAATAGTTGTTGAATCCAAAAAGAAGTCGTGGGAAGATTTTGGTAACAACTTGGAAAGGCTAGGTCAAGCAGCAGGGAAACCTTTCTGGACAGTAATAAATAATCTTAGGAAGGGAGGGAAAAAGGAAATGAACAGTGTTTTGAGTAATTCAGGTGAACTCATAATAGATCCCAGGGAATCACTGGAGAGGTGGAGGGAATATTTCGAACATCTTCTCAATGTAAAAGGAAATCATCCTGGTGGTGTTGTGAACAGCTAAGCAAATGGGGAGGATGGCAAATAAACTCCATTGTCATAAGGCAGCGGGAATAGATGAAATTAGACCTGAAATGGTGAAGTATAGTGGGAAGGCAGGGATGAAATGGCTTCATAGAGTAGTAAATTTAGCATGGAGTGTTGGTAAGGTACCTTCAGATTGGGCAAAAGCAGTAATTGCACCTATCTATAAGCAAGGGAACAGGAAGGATTGCAACAACTATCGAGGTATCTCATTGATTAGTATACCTGGCAAAGCATTCACTGGCATCTTGGAAGGGAGGGTGCGATCAGTCGTTGAGAGGAAACTGTATGAAAACCAGTGTGGTTTCAGACCACAGAGAGGCTGTCAGGATCAGATTTTCAGTATGCGCCAGGTAATTGAAAAATGCTACGAGAGGAATAGGCAGTTGTGTTTATGTTTTGTAGATCTAGAGAAAGCTTATGACAGGGTACCGAGGGAAAAGATGTTCGCCATACTGGGGGACTATGGAATTAAAGGCAGATTATTAAAAGCAATCGAAGGCATTTATGTTGACAATTGGGCTTCAGTGAGAATTGATGGCAGAATGAGTTCTTGGTTCAGGGTACTTACAGGGGTTAGACAAGGCTGTAGTCTTTCACCTTTGCTGTTCGTAGTTTACATGGATCATCTGCTGAAAGGTATGAAATGGCAGGGAGGGATTCAGTTCGGTGGAAATGTAGTAAGCAGTCTGGCCTATGCTGACGATTTGATCTTAATGGCAGATTGTGCCGAAAGCCTACAGTCTAATATCTGGGAACTAGAAAATAGGTGCAATGAGTATGGTATGGAAATTAGCCTCTCGAAGACTAAATTGATGTCAGTAGGTTAGAAATTCAACAGAATTGAATGTCAGGTGGGTGATACAAAGCTAGAACAGGTCGATAATTTCAAGTATTTAGGTTGTGTGTTCTCCCAGGATGGTGATATACTAAGTGAGATTGAATCGAGGTGTCGTAAAGCTAATGCAGTGAGCTCGCAGTTGCGATCAACAGTATTCTGTAAGAAGGAAGTGAGCTCCCAGACGAAACTATCTTTACATCGGTCTGTTTTCAGACCAACTTTGCTTTACGGGAGCGAAAGCTGGGTGGACTCAGGATATCTTATTCATAAGTTAGAAGTAACAGACATGAAAGTAGCAAGAATGATTGCTGGTACAAACAGGTGGGAACAATGGCAGGAGGGTACTTGGAATGAGGAGATAAAGGCTAATTTAGGAATGAACTCGATGGATGAAGCTGTACGCATAAACCGGCTTCGGTGGTGGGGTCATGTGAGGCGAATGGAGGAGGATAGGTTACCTAGGAGAATAATGGACTCTGTTATGGAGGGTAAGAGAAGTAGAGGGATACCAAGACGACGATGGTTAGACTCGGTTTCTAACGATTTAAAGATAAGAGGTATAGAACTAAATGAGGCCACAACACTATTTGCAAATCGAGGATTGTGGCGACGTTTAGTAAATTCACAGAGGCTTGCAGACTGAACGCTGAAAGGCATAACAGTCTATAATGATTATGTAATGTATGTATGTATGTATGTATGTATGTATCAAGTCATAAAACAGTTGAATTCATCTTCTAGAGTATGCTATTATAGCCCAAATATCTCAAGAGCACCTGACAACCAAAAATAATCCAAGCATGCTACCTCAGCATGGAGGTCAAGATGCCTGACACGCACTGACAACACAGGTTAAACAGGCTCATTCCGCATGAATGCTTCGCCAATTTAATTTATCTTAACTATAACTTATCTTTATGGCATGCCTGATGATATATATTCATTGCGTGTTCAACTTATTACAAATAAATAAAATTGGCCAATGAGGTTAATTATGAACTTCTTCCAATTAACCCGAATTAAAACAAGCAATTTTAATATACAAAGTGTCTATATGCATTACATCAGTAAATAATAATAATTTTCCTTAAAATGAGTTATTTCTTCAATACTGTAATTCTAAAAATAGAGGCGTTCAAAAGTTTTCAGGGAACGATCAATATAAGTCGCTCTGTATTGTTTTTCAATTACAGCACAGCAAGCTTGTGTTGTGTTTTGTGGTAAGTTATGCTAAACTTCGTAATTATATGCTCTCTGTCCTCTCGCGTTTTTCCCGTCATGAGGGTTCCGTTGTTTTGATGCATTTTCGGCATTTGGTCCGATCTAGGACGCCTCGAGGGTTGAGGTTCACATCAGGCATGTGTTCCACGATGCCGTCCATCCAACGCTTCGGCGGTCTCCCCCACTGTCGGATCAATGAGGAGGACCATTTTTATAACGGAATTACCAATGCATGGACATACCACCGGAATGGAGCCTCCATTGTTTTGTCTACGACTGCCACCACACCAAGTCTACGTCGCACATCTTCATTTCTCACATAGTCCAGGAGAGTTAGTCCCAGTGACCATCGCAAATTCTCATCAGCATAGCGTGGAGGATATGTCCATACTTCCTCGCCAAAGGACCACATTCTACTCAACAGGGAACAACTGATTTTATCATTGTCAACTTTTGCCTTCATGTACTCAGGAATCTTTTTATCGTCGCAAAAGACATACGTTACCTGTCACAACTTGAACCATGCTCATCCAAATGTCGGAGACAGCATTATTACAGAATCTGCAAAATTGTGTGTTTGTTATTAGTAACTGTTGCATAAATAAGCCTTGTTAGAACTTCTATACAGAGAATCAATTGCCCAACTCATTACGGAAAATAAAAATACGGTGGTAGTTTTCCGTAATTCACCTGGCAAATGCTAGTGCAGACATCACAACAACGTGAGTTAACATATAACATTAATATAAACAATTACATAGAGATAACGACTGTGTTGTCACAATCCCTAAATGAAATAACCACTACAAAGCCAAGAACACAATTACACGAAATGATGGACTAGCTCACATCTATTTCGGGATGTAGTACCAGTAATTGTTAGTAATAGTTCGCTGGTAGAAATTAAAGATTAGTGAAATTTAAATTTCACATTGAGTAGTTCCGCTGGTGTTCGATTGATTACGTGGTCTAGGTTACGCAGGTTTGGTTTACATTGTTTCGATTTTCGGTTGGGGAAAGAGGACATAATATTATTATTTTTTACGTAAATATAGGAAAGTCTGTTGATAGAATAAAAAGACAGGATATTATAAGGAGTTGTAACATTTTACATTCGTGCAAGCAATAGACACGGTATTTCGCAAAGCAGTTCAAAAACCGATCCATCGGTTCCACCTATCACTTACCACTACACGTTTCCATAGTTAGCATGTTATTCCTAGTATATTATAAACAGGATACGTCTAAATAACACGATACTCCCGTATAATAATAATAATTTCGTGTGGCTATTTCTAGCCGGGTGCAGCCCTTGTAAGGCAGACCCTCCGACGAGGGCGGGCGGCATCTGCCATGTGTAGGTAACTGCGTGTTATTGTGGTGGAGGATAGTGTTGTGTGTGGTATGTGAGTTGCAGGGATGTTGGGGACAGCACAAACACCCAGTCCCCGGGCCATTGGAATTAACCAATGCAGGTTAAAATCCCCGACCCGGCCGGGAATCGAACCCGGGACCCTCTGGACCGAAGGCCAGTACGCTGACCATTCAGCCAACGAGTCGGACACGATACTCCCGTAAACTTTGTTTAAATAAAAAAATTAAAGAGAATACCTGGTATTTCAACAGCGAAATAGTTAACAATCGTATTGTTATCGATTATAGCCGCTCTTCGTATTCAAATATTACATTGTTGGTATAATGTCCAGAACAAAGAGTAGGCCTACAGGATATTCTGGAAACAAAAATAATAATAATCTGATTCCTGCATTCCGATTATTTGTAGTTCAAGTCTCCTGCGTACTTTATACCTTGCACCTTCGATGTTTAAGCATTTAAGGGCAGTTTTAAATTCTGTTAGCTTGTAGGAATAAAATTTAAAAAGACCTTTCTAATAAGTATTTACTTTTAACTATTCTTGTCGTTTCAGTTAAGCTATCGTAATTAAGATATGTCTAAACGCAGTTTAGAATTAGACCTATTGTAATGTAGGTATTTTATAACAACATATCACGCTTCCTTTATTATTACGTAATCTTGGTGTATTACCAGCAAGGGAAAATTCTCTCTAGGAACTTAGCTCTTACTAAATTCAATTGCTTCAGTTAACCTGTTGTAATTAGCAATATGCTTGGGAAGTGCAATTTAGAATTGCAGTGTACCTATTTGCATTAAAGAGTATCTTGAATGCTTTTTTCTGCTTGCACGTAATAATAATAATAATAATAATAATAATAATAATAATAATAAATTCTATATACTCACGTATTTGACGTTACTACACATTTCTATAGTTAGGTTGTTATTCCTCGTATTTTATAATCAGGATATGTCGAAGTAGAATAACTGAAGTGCAATTATTTTATCAGTTGCTTGCATTATTGTCTTGAAATCTTTGTGAAGTATGCAATACTTCCTTCCTCGAACATATACAGTATATTTCTATTCATATAATGTCTATGATAGTTTCGCATTATTTCACATTTCTTAAAAGAATGGCTGAGGGAGGCAGGTGTAGGTACTGTGAGTGGAAGGGAATTAAGGAAGATGAGGAAATAGAGATCGAGTTTGAGGGAGATAATTAGGTTCGTAACGGAAGACAGGAATGAAGGTAGGTTCCCTCAATCAGTGAACAGGATACGGCAGGTAGCCAAAAAGGAGGGGAAGGAATGGAAGAAGTTGTGGAGGATAGGTAGACTAATGTTATAAGGGAAAGGTAAATAAGGGCTAACGGTTTTTATCAGGGAGTGAGCCCAGGAGAGGTATCAGTGAGGAATCGGCACGAGTCACTCAGGTAGAACAGCAGAAGAAAGGTGGAGATCAGGAAAGCGTTACGGAGGAGGTACGAGGCAAGAGGAAAGAGAACGGTAGGAAGGGGAAACGTAGAGTAGAGGATAGGAAGAGGCAGATGGAACAGGGTAGTGAGAGGGAGAGAAGGGATAAGGAAGTAGGATCAGCACTCGTTAGAGAAGCTAAGGGAGATCGGGAGCGGACGGGATCTAATGAGGTGGATGGAGTTCAGGCTCTGCTCGTGGGTGACTGAACATAGTTGGATATATGTGGGATCCGATTACGGCAGGACGGGAGAAGTTTAAGGAAGCAGAGATTGTTGTCAGTGGGATACCCTGTAGGACGGATACTGACTGGAGGGTGATCGGGGATTTAAATACTATGGAGTGGGTATATGGGGCATTGGGAGTAAGATTTTCAGACCCTAATGGGTTGGTAAGAGATAGGGATCTAAGCTCAGATGGCTTTCACACCAACAGCAATGGTACATTAATTTACGGGGTTTGTTTAGAAGAATTATAGGGAGGTACATTCTGGGACGCGGTTGACTAGGTAGCGGTAATGACAGTATAGGAAGCACGAAGTCAAATAAGGACGACATAAAAATGTTAGTATTAAACTCTAGAAGTACTGTAAAGAAAGGAATATAATTAATTTAAAATGTCCTACGCCCACTTCAGGAAGAACTCCAAGCTTCGTGTAAACATCTTAGCCTTCCTCAACCTGAAGTTCTATCGAAAACACCAGTTAAGAAGCTTCGTAAAGATCTAAGAACATGCGAATTTGAAACCTGGAAGACATTACCTAGACGAGGTACGGGTGTTGAAGTCTTTGCAGATGTATCTGACTTCTAACAAAGCTGGATTATCCACATCTGAATGGACCACCTGCCATAAAATGAACGCAAACGTGGCGTCTGTCCGGACCATTCCAGGCAGATCCTTAGATGGTACCCGATGTAGACAATGCACCGAGAACGAATCATTTGGATATGTCTTAGAATTCCTGTGACAGAGGGACATTATTCCGTATTTCACGCCATCACATGGTGAGGTCTAATTTCGCTAATGCTTTGCGACAGAAAGGGTGACAAGTGCACGAAGAAATCCCATGCGTTTCCTCATATGGATCTACTAGAAGAGTTTTGCATTTGGGAGATAATGCGTTCGAACCCCACTGTCGGCAGCCCTGAAGACGGTTTTCCGTGGTTTCCCATTTTCACACCAGGAAAATGCTAGGACCGTACCTTAATTAAAGCCGCGGTCGCTTCCTTCCCACTCCTAGATATTTGCTATCCCATCGTCGCCATAAGACCTACCTGTGTCGGTGCGACGTAAAGCCAATTGTAAAAAACAAAAAAACTAGAAGAGTTGATATTATTGCACATTCTAACACTCCTCGGCATGGCATAATAATTCACGCTTCTGTCCGATTCGAGGTTGGTCTTCAACAAGAGGAGATGGTGACCCATTGTCATGTGGGTATACTGAGTCTTTTGGGGCTACCTCCACAGGGAGGCAGTTTTGTAAATAAAATAAATGAGTTGAATCCTGTTTGAGAAGTTATATTACAGATGCGGATATTTTCTCACGGGACTGGAGTGTTTATAGTAGAGACAGGTTAGGATTGATAAGAAGAGGAGTATTCATACTGGTGAAAGAAGTGTAGGTTACCAAAGATTAAGGACGAGAAACACGGAATTCTGGGTGTACGGACTTATCTCTAAAAATAATAGGCTACTCCATGTTTTGGGGGTGTACAGACCTGGCATGGTTAGCGCTGAGGCTGATGAGGTATTATTTGATTAGATAATCAGCCACGTGGGGAACTACACAGAAAGCAACAGTACTGTAACGGGTGATCTCAATTTACCAAATGTTAACTGGGAAAGGTACGCGAACGACAGAAAACATGACTAAAAAATGATGAATAAGTTCATCTGGGAAGGACAGCTGAATCCAAAGTGATGGAACCAAATGGAGGGAAACAATCTAGACGAGATGCTGATAAAACCAGATGAGCTATACAGAGAAACTGAAGAGATCAGATGGTATAAGTGAACATGAAGCTGTTTCAATTTTAAGTTTTAAAAAATTGATAGAAAGGAAGGTTGTAAAAATAGGACAATTAGAAAATGCCATATGGTTGATAAAAAAAGGCACGGGGGAATTTTTAAAGAGCAATTATGACCAGTAGAAGTTTTAAATAAAAATGTAAACAACTTATATGTGTTTACGAATATTATTGAGGACTGTGAAAATAGGTATGTTCCTTGAAAGGTAGTAAGTAAAGAATGCTAAGGTCCCACTATATTATAACACAGAAATAAAGAGATTAAGAAGGAGGTGCAGATTAGAAACAGAGTTACGAATGGTTGCAGGAGTAAGGAGAAATTGAAGGAACTTAGACTAGGAAAATGTATTTAGCAAAAAGAAAAAAAAAAAAAACTCAGCTAAAGATAACATGATGGTAAATATAACTGGCAGCCATAGGGATTTTAGGGAACAATGGAAGGCTACGTATACATAAGTTAGGGCAGAAAGAACCTATAGGAAGGGCATTACAGGGATCATTCATGAACAATGGGTGGGTATACGTGAGGATGTAAAGAAGGCAGAAATATTCAGTCAGCAGTATGTAAAGGCAGTTGTATAAAAGGATTATGTCCAGATAGAGCAGGCCTGAAATTTACCAATGATGATAAAGTCATCAAAAAATACAAAAGTTGAAAACTAGAAAAGCAGCTAGGATTGATAACATTCCTGTGGATATATCAAGGGCAATGATTTGGGATATAGTGCCATATTTGAAATACTTATTTGATTACTGTTTGCATGAAGGAACTATCCCAAACGAATGGAGAGTGCAAGACAAAACTGATTGAATGGGTGGCTAAATTTCTAGAGAACAAAACTCAGAGAATTAGAGTAGGTGGAACATTATCTGATACTGTAATGATTAAGAGAGAGTACCACAGGGCAGTGTGCTTTCTTTATATACGGAGTGGTCGAAAACAACGTGAACCGGGTACATGAGCGCTAGAGCGTTGGTCATAATGATACGTAATTTAAAAAAAAAAACACGTCGATATCTCGCGCCGTTGTTATGTTATGAGCTACTGAAGTTAGCCAATCAGATCGCTTCGCAGGCAACTTCAGGTGCGATTTGGGGGGGGGGGGGCGGTGTTGCTAAATCTGGACGTGGTTTATGGCCGACTTGAGAACGCCATACTCCGTTAAAAAGAATAACGAGCTTGTAAAGAAAGGTTTCAGGTCTTTTCACATGTTTATAATAGTATTTAGGGGTTAGTAGGGATATAAAGGATAGGGCGTATACGTATCTCGTAAGACCCCAATTAGAATATGGTTCCTGTGTATGAGACTCACACCAGGATTACTTGATGCGGAACTGAAAAAGGTCCAAAGGAAAGCAGCACCATTTGTTCTTAAAGGAGTTGAGGTGCTCGACTAAGCAATATGCTTCGAACTGTCAGTGAAGAGATGCCATGGAATGACATTAGTAGACGAATAAGCGTAAGTGGAGCTTTTAAATTTAGAAAAGATCATAATATGAAGATAAAGTTGGAATTCAAGAGGACAAATTGGGGCAAATAGTCAATAAATTCTTTGAAAACATTTGAAAAGGCAAGGTAATCAATTCATAGGGAATCTGCCACCTGGACGACAGTCCTAAATGCAAATAATTGATTGACTAATCTTACTGATCTACTATACCTCTCATGAAAAATCCAAAATCCTCATAACCTAGTACGTGAAATCCCGATAGCATGCGCCTGCTTAATACACTCTCCCGCACAACGCTCTTAAAAAAAAAAAATCAGGTCTCGTATATAAAGCCCCATACACTGCACTCGAATCCCGCTTAACTGCGCTTTAATTCATTATCAGTAATGCTTGGAAGAAAAGTTAAATTTTCGTTACCGGTACTTGTTCTAATTAGGGTCAATAATCTGTGAAGTACTCAGTCTTTTACTTGCTGGTTTTTCCAAGCACCGCTACCGGCGTTCTTTAAACATGTACCATTACACAGAACAAAATTGTGAGGCTGCGCTGTTACCACATCCTTCTCAAACTCATATTCCTTAGTTCCAGAAAATTTCGTTTGTCACTTTTATGTAATCCTTTGTGTAATGAAGTGTGTGTGATTTTAAAATGAGTGTTACGCTCACTTCACAAATTGAATAAGATAAAATTATAGAATATAATGCCGGTGTCACAACTGACGACGAAGGGGATGAAGAAGACGAATCATCTGAAGCGGTTCCCATGCGGCAGGATGCCCTTGCAGTGAGGCGGGTATTACAATTTTTAAATGCTCCCAATGATATGCAAATGAGTGTAGATTCACAGTTAAATTGTACAGAAAAAGTTATTATTCAGCGTTCGGGTACAAACCATATTAAAATTAATGAGTTTTGTCTCTTTGGAAGTAAGCGTAGTCACTGTCGTTAATAGGTCTAGTATTGCGAACACAAAAACAAAACTGCATATCTTCGAAAATAGTATATTTAGCATATGCTGTATTCGTGTATGCAATATTTCAATAAAAACGCTAACAAGAATTGAATATGTTTTGTATCCGTTACCTTTCACTCACGTGGCTCCGGTTAATGAGCGGTTAACACCTGATCCCTTGAAGAGAGTTTTACCATATCATGAAAAGAAAATCTTTCACCAAAAATATTATTTGCAAGACATTGGTTTATAGTGTAATATTGTGGATTCTACTGACCGATGTAGTGTTAGATGGTAAAGATTAAAACTAACATCGATTTGTCATAAACTAGTAGTTTTTTGTATTGAAACAAAATCTTATCCAAAAAAAATCAATGTTAACAAGCTTTCTAACATTTCTATTGTACCGCAACATTAGGATACTATCAATGAATGAGTACACAGACCCAGAATACAGCGTATTCACAATCGTTACAACAACAATAATAATAATAATAATAATAATAATAATAATAATAATAATAATAATAATAATAATAATAAAGAGAAGAGCAACAGTAAACAATAGCATCTCACATCTTTAAGTATCACAATAATTTAAGGATTTTCATGCTTGTGAAATATAGGAATGTCAAAAAACAAATTTTACTTTTAAAAACGTTCAATTTCACTTTACACTACCGGATTCATTCGTCTATGCGCCAATAAAGAGAGGTCCAGAAAAATGTACACACGCTTCGATAGTTAATATCTTTGGAACAAAATGACATCGTTGCAATTCTTACGCTGTAGCGTAGTCCATTGTTAGTCCAGTGTTTTGTTCTCAACAGATGATGGTCTCGTGAATGGCGCGACAATCTTGGCGCGCGTTTTCCAGCAGATGGCAGTGCAGCAATTAATGAAGTTTGTCGCTTGAGCAATGCAAGGCCGTATTGAAGTGGTACTGGAAGTACGAAAACATGATGAAGGTGCAATGGTAATGGCGTGATGTGTACGGAACTCAGCCACCAACACGTACAATTTATCGTATAGGGAATAAATTTGAAGCCGACGGTACTGTTCAGAACGTGCATAAGAAAAGTCTGGCCGACCAAAAACATCAACAAGTCCAGCTTCCCGCACTGCTGTGTTGCAACCTTTTACTAGGTCACCTCAAAAATATGTACATCAGGGTGTACATGAAAGCGGGGTAAGCCGATCAACCATAGCCGCAATATTCAAACTGAACGGCACTGTAAACCGCAACAACTGCGTGTACTGGGCTCCTGAAAATCCTCACGTTCACGTGCACAAACATGTTAATCTACCAGTGTTAATGTGTGGTGTGGTCTGCCATCGCGCGGTTTGATTGGCTCATTCTTCGAACTGGTGAGGGTGTATCTTCATAAGCTGCAAACATAGATTTTACCTGCCATCTGACAGGTGTTTGGAAATGAAAGATTTTACCTACAACAAGATGGCGCTCCACCTCACTACCAAAGAGATGTCAGAGCCTACTTGGATGAAAATCTACCTGGACAATGGAAAGGTCGAAAAGGAGCTGTTAAGTACCCACCACGGTCTCCAGACCATACATCTCTTGACTTCTACCAATGGGCGACCTTGGAAAATGAAGTTTATCGATAGAAGCCAGCTACACTGAACGAGCTTCGAGAAACCATCTAGACGTCCTGTGCGGATATGATACCAGCAACATTGACAGCCGTAGTTCGGTCAGCAGTTCAGCGGCATCGACGTTGCGTGACTGCTAATGAACTTTGAACACACAAAATAAGCTTCACCCGTGCAAGAATTGTAACGGTATGTAATTCTGTTCCATTTGACTACAAAAGAACGTCTACATTTTTCTGGACTCCTCTGTATGTCAACATTAAGGAATCTTATTATACCGACCTAGTAGGCTACGCGGTTAGAGTCACGTACAAGAGAGCTACCATTCGAAAGATGGTAGTTCGAAACCCACTGTCGGCAGCCCTGAGGATTTTTACTCGTGGTTTCCCATTTTCGCATAAGGCATATCCTGAAGCTGAACCTTCATTACGGCCACGGTCGCTTCCATTCCAGACTTGGTTCTGTCCTATTCCATCGTCGCCATAAAATCTGTTGGTGTCTGTGCGACGTAAAACCCATAAGAAGAACACGTACTGTGTATGATATATGGGTTAAGTCTCGAATGACAGCAACAAGTCTGTAGTTTTATGTGACTGCTCATATCATGACTAAGCCGCGGGATATCTACTGTGCGTGAAATTCGAACCACAGGAACGTGATTTTCCAATTATAAAAAGTCCCAAATGCATTGACCGGGATTCAAACCACTGTCGCCAGTTCAGCGGCATCGATGTTGTTTGGCTGATAATTGGGTGAGGGGGAGTCACTTTGAACACATAAAAGAAACTTCCCCCCGTGCAAGAATTATAACGGTATGTAATTTGTTCCATTAATATTAACTATCAACGTTTGTATACATTTTGTCTGTACCCATCTGTATGTCAACACTGAGGAATCTTATTGTCAAGCTAGTTGGCTACGCGGTTATATCCCATCGTCGCCATAAGACTTGTTGGTGTCGGTGCGACGTAAACTCCACATGAAAAACATATTGTGTATGATATGAGGATTAAGTCCCAAATGCATTGGACGGGATTCAAACCACGGTCACCACTTCAGCGGCATCGACGTTGTTTGGCTGCTAATGGGGGTCAAAACGGCATGGAAAAACGAACAATAATATTATAAAAGGCGGGAGACGTAAAATCGAAAAATAAAGGCATTGATTTTCACTGGCCATCTGTATTTGTCTGATCACCGATGTTGCTGTTTGAGTCATCAGTCCATAGACTAGTTTGATGCAGCTCTCCATGCCACCCTATCCTGTGCTAACCTTATCATTTCTACGTAACTGCTGCATCCTACATCTGCTCTAATCTGCTTGTCATATTCATACCTTTGTCTACCCCCACCGTTCTTAGCGCCTACACTTCCCTCAAAAACAACTGCACAAGTCCTGAGTGTATTAAAATGTGTCCTATCATTCTATCTCTTCTGGTCAAACTTAGCCAAATCGATCTCCTCTCACCAATTCGATTCGGTATCTCTTCATTCGTGATTCGATCTATCCATCTCACCTTCAGCATTCTTCTGTAACACCACATTTCAAAAGCTTCTATTCTCTTTCTTTCTGAGCTACGCTCCAGACGAAAGTCTTCAAAAACATCCGATATCGGGCCGATTTAACAAATATTGGAATTTTTAGTCGTAATAATAATTCAATTGGCCTAGGTCAGGAGTATTTTGCTAACCATGATATTCCAGGGACAATACACAAATCTAGTAACTTTCTAAGTATTAGATAAGTAGACTATTATTATTATTATTATTATTATTATTATTATTATTATTATTATTATTATTATTATTATTTGCCCACCTGTCTGGATTTAGCCAATGGGTACTCAACGATGCATTATACTGTTCTGTTGCCACGGACTTCAGAGATATCCAACAGACTCTCTTACTGTGAACTTTTTATTTTTACAATTTGCTTTATGTCGTACCGACACAGATAGATCTTATGGCGACAATGGGATAGAAAAGGGCTGGGAATGGGAAGGAAGCGGCCGTGGCCTTCATTAAGGTACACCCAGCATTTGCCTGGTGTGAAAATGGGAAGGCATGGAAAACCAGGGCTGAAGACCATGGGGTTCGAACCCACATACTGTGAACTATTATACGAGTTGTTTGGCTTCCGGAACTCTACGGGACGAAATTTCGATGCCCGGAAGTCTCTTAAAATCTAAATCGAAACAAATTACATTATTATTTGTCTGGGCATATGCGTGTGTAAATAAATATTTTGTAGATACGAAGTGCATTAGGAAAAATTGAACCCCACCTTGTTCTGTTTTCGGATGAGGATTAATTCAGCTTACAAGGATATGTAAATTCGCAAAACTGCCGACACTGGACAGCCGAAAAACGGAAACTGAGCCATTAGGAATCCCTTCATGATCAGAAAAACGGTGCGTGGTACATTGTTAGCAGTGATAAAATAACAGGCCTAATTTCTCCCTATTTTTGTTAGTGGCTAAAAGTTGCACTAACATATCGAAGGTTTTCGGCGACGCAAGGATAGGAAAGGGTTAGGATTGGGAAGAAAGCGGCCGTGGTTTAGCCCCAGCATCTGCCTTATGTGAAAATGGGAAACCACGGAAAACTATCTTCAGAGCTGCTGAAGGTGGGATTCGAACCCAACTCACGAATTCAAGCTCTCAGTTACGCGACCATAACCGTACAGCCAACTCGCTGGGTGACGAAATAATTAATTGTGAAGATATTGTGTGTGAAATATTTTGCAATTTCTTTTTTACTGAACTGAGAAGGAACGTAGATTCATGTGGGTTTCTTTCTTTCAGCAGTACTCTGTGAGGGCTCATACAGACAATGAATCCTTACAAACAATATTCAGTGATAAGAGTTATCAGCAACAACATATGGCACGCCAATCCATCGAAGGAACATTCACATGAAGTTTACAAGACAAATCCGCACACATTGGAAGAACTGAAGGAAAACATCTGCCAGAAGATAAATCGAATTTCTCAAACATAATTATGACGTGTAATGGATAATGCCATACGCAGATGCCAAATATGTGTGTGGAAAATAAAGACAGGGAGTTAGTTCTCCTTGCATGACATGGGTGAGTAACTAATTTTGTACAGCGCGCCGGCCTCTCACTGCTGGGTTCCGTGGTTCAAATTCCGGTCGCTCCATGTGAGATTTGTGCTGGACAAAGCGGAGGCGAGACAGGTTTTTCTCCGGGTACTCCGGTTTTCCCTGTCTTATTCCATTCCAGCAACACTCTCCAATATCATTTCATTTCATCTGTCATTCATTAATCATTGCCCCAGAGGAGTGCGACAGGCTTCGGCAGCCGGCACAATTCCTATCCTCGCCGCTCGATGGGGGCTTCATTCATTCCATTCCTGACCCGGTCGAATGACTGGAAACAGGCTGTGGATTTTTATTGGAAGTTTTTAGAATGTCAGTCTAATGTTGGTATTGCGGAATTTGGTGTAGGGCAGATGACCGAGAGCAAGGGATTACTGGCCGATGCAGTTTCCGCAGCCACCTGGTCATCAGAAATTGGATGAACATTAGATTGACTGAAACATTTTCCGTTACATAACCTAATAATGTGTCACAATTCAATTACACGGTAATGCCTTAGAGACGTGAAGCACAGAGCAAAAATGACCGGATTACCCGGAGAAAAACCTGTCCCGCCTCCGCTTTGTCCAGCACAAATCTCACATGGAGTGACCGGGATTTGAACCATGGAACCCAGCAGTGAGAGGCCGGCGCGCTGTACACAATTATTTACTCACCCATGTCATGCAAGGGAACAAGACACGACCTAAACAGCTGAACATACGAAATTATTTACTGTCCAGCAACTGAAGAACGAGAAAGGATCAGAATATTTGTACGAAAATAATTTTCAGAATTTTTTTATTATTACTATCGTCATCAACAATATTAATAGTCGTACGAATGAAATGAATATTTCTGCGATTTTTCTCGACGAAAAATACGCCGCATAGCAGTTTACCACAGAGTACATATTTTCCGTCGTATTACCAATTGGGATTCGGTATAATGCTGGCACTGAACCGTAAGGTATTTGATTGATTAAGATGAAATGAGTCAACTGGCCGTGGCAAATAGGCTCTAGTCTAGTCTGGTCTAGTCTAGTCTAACGAGCGATGTCTTTTTCTTGGCGATTAACAGTACGGGAATCTTAGTCGGAAAAAAGTCAAGAAAGAGTGTTAAGTAAACAAACGTTATAAAAACTCATCTTCGTAAAATGTGCACATTCCAAGAACAGAAAAAATGACCAATCGACCGTTAGATGAGAAAAAGGAGGATGGGATGCCACTTTGTTAAGAACATAAAAACAAAAGCTAAAGATCGTGTCCGTTGCAACAACACTGACTCGAGAAACTGTAGCTCTTGGAGGAACCCGAAATAATTTAACAGCTAACAAGTTATTTTGAAGGCCAGTAAATGCCTTTCACGACATTATTCCTGCCTTCTGCTCGCTTGCTTATTTTCTACTTTTCTTTGACAGTATATCCAGAGTTACGAACTTCAATCTCTTTACGGAAATAAAAAGAAATAGGTTGTAGTAGTAATAGTAGAAAGCGGTGCATAAACTATTTTGAGATAATTCCTTAATTAAACCAGGAGTTTGCATAGCTTATCAGCTCAATGATTAGGGTAGTGGCGTTTGGTTCATACGGCTCCACGCCGAGCCGGAGATTTTTTAAATCCGCGCCTGGTTAATTCCTCTAGCTTTGGGGCTATGTGTTCCTGACCGTCTTAAAACACATCTTCACTTACACACAATACAACACATTACAAACCATCACAGAAAATGCGCGATAATGCTAACATAGAGTCACACACGGCTGGTGTCAGGAAGCGCACCCGGCCGTAAAACTGGGCTTAATCCACATTGGCGTAGACCTCACATAACAGGAAACAAGGCGATGAAGAAGAATCAATCCACGAGTTTAAGTTCAAATCCACCCGCAAACACTATTAGTATGGACATTAGCTCTTCCTATACTTCTACCGCTTTTCCGCTTTCCCTATACTTCTTATACCGCTTTTTCCATACGCGGGGTCGCGGGTGTGGATTAGGTGCTGTTTTACGACCGGATGCCGTTCCTGATGTCAACCCTATATGGATGAATGTAATCACTATTGCGTGATTCTGTGGTGGTTTGTAGTATGGTGTGCTGCTTAAGTGTGAAGATGAGAGAACTGGGACAAACACAAACACCCAGTCCCCGAGCCAGAATACTTAATCAGATGGGATTAAAATTCTCGACCTGGCTGGGAATCAAACCCGGGATCCTCAGAACCGAAAGCCTCAACGCTGACCATTCAGCCAAGGAGTCGGACTTGCTATACTGGAGTGTAGTAACATTATATTGATGACTAGCAAGATACCCGTGCTTCGCTACGGTATTATACTGAAATTTATAATTGAATGCTTATTGTTATAGATATATAATCCGCCGAAATTCGCGATCTGACTCGTTTTCTGCGAGAATCCGCCAAAATTCGCGATCTGACTCGTTTTCTATTAGATTACGGCAAGTTTCCTTCCATTTTCAATTTTTCTTTCCAGTAATCGATTTCGTACTTCCCGGGTTAGGTCCAGGTATTCCACCCGGTCAGTTGGGTCCCTAAATCTTTGCAATCTTTTCCTATAAGCATTTTTAATAATCCTTCAGGAGATCCGGCGTGGTGTCTTCTTGGATGCCTTGGCGGTACTGAACCCGCGGCCGGACTGCATTCTTAGTCATTACCCGTCCAGGACCCGTTTCCAGCGCGGTCCGCACATTTGACGACGGTCCAGAACATTATTATTATTATTATTATTATTATTATTATTATAGATGTTCTGGACCCCACAGCAAGATGCTAGACCACTACTTAGCGGTAAATGATCGATGAATGACAAATGAAATGAAATATTGGACAGTGTTGCTGGAATGAATGATGACAGGGAAAACCGGAGTATCCGGAGAAAAACCTTTCCCGCATCCGTTTTGTCCAACACGAATGTCACATGGAGTGACCGCGATTTGAACCACGGAACCCAGCTGTGAGAGGCCGGCGCGCTGCCGCCTGAGCAACGGGGGCTCCTTATAAGTACATTATGAACAGTAAAATCAATTGGTCTCGCCTCCTTTTACACCCCACCGCCGTTAAGTTTATTTACCCTTACCCCCCCCCCCCAAAAAAAAAATTAAAACAAGGCGCGTTTCTTTATGTTTAAAGGAGATTCCAAGCACCAATGTTCACACCTATTACCTTCAGTTTTGAGATATAAGTGTCCCCATAAAAATAATTCACTTCTTTTCAATTCCTTTCATACTCCTCCCCCCCCCCCAACCCCAAAGTGAATTTTCCGGCAAAAATTCTTGTTTCTTTAATAGTAAAGGATCTTCTAAATACCAATTATCACGACTCTCACTTCTTCAGTTTTTGATTTATGTGTCCTCACGAAAGGAATTCAACTCCAATTCACTCCCGCCCCCAAGATGGTTTCCCCGCCACCAAAACGCGTTTTTCTTTGTTTTAAAGGAGATCCAAATACCAATTTCCACGCCTGTAACAACGTTAGTTTTTATTAGATGTATGTATTCTCATACAATTAAGTCAATTAATTTTTCAATTCTCTCCCCCTCCCCCTTCATTGTTTTTTCCGAGAATACGTGTTTCTTTACTTTTAAAGCAGATTCCAAATATCAAATTTCACGTCTGTAACCTTTATTCTTGAGATATCAGAAGCCTAATTAAATGAAATCAACACCATTTTCAGTCACTTTTACCCCCCCCCCCTTCCACCCAAGTGGTATTTCTGAAAACTAAAAATACACGTTTCCTTATTTTTAATAGAGATAAAAAATACCATTTTTCACTTCTGTAATATGTTAAGGTTTTTTAGATATACTGTAGAAATCCTCATTTTAAAATTTCACCCCTTTGCATTTACAGGAGATTCCAAATACCCACTTTTTACGTCTGTAACATTTTACGTTTTTCAGCTATTCTGTAGGTATAGTCTTTCAAAAAATTCACCCCAACTTGTCACTCCTGTTTAACCGCCATTAATTGGATTTTCCAAAAACAAAAAATACGTGTTTCTTTGTTTTTAACGGAGATTCTAAATAACAATTTTTACATCTGTAAACTTTTAAAGTTTTAAGATGTGGACACACTCATTTTAAAAATTCATCCCCCTTTTCACCCCCCATTATTTGGATTTTCCAAAAACAAAAAATACCTGTTTCTTTATATTTAAAGTAGATTCCAAATACCATTTTCAAATCCGTAATATCTTCAGGTTCTGAAATATAAGTATCCTCATTAAAGGCATTCAACCCCCTTTTTCACCCTTTTCCATCCTTCCTATTGGGATTTTCCGAAAACAAATAATTATGTGTTTCTTTATTTTTAAAGGAGATTCTAAATACCAATTTTTCCATCTGTAAACTTTTAAAGTTTTGAGATATAGATACACTCATTTTTAAAATTCACCCCCTTTTCAACCCCCATTAATTGTATTTTCCGAAAACAAAAAATACATGTTTCTTTATTTTTAAAGGAGGTCCCAAACGCCAATTTTCAGGTCTGTAATATCTTCAGGTTCTGAAATATAAGTATCCTCATTAAAGGCATTCAACCCATTTTTCACCCCTTTTCACCCCTCCTATTGGGATTTTCCGAAAACAAAAAAATAAGTGTTTCTTTATTTTTAATGAAGATTCTAAATACCAATTTTTACATCTGTAAACTTTAAAAGTTTTGAGATATAGATGCACTCATTTTAAAAATTCACCCCCCTTTTCACCCTCCCATTAATTGGATTTTCCAAAAACAAAAAAATACCGGTACGTGTTTCTTTATTTTTAAAAGAGATCAAAAGTACCAATTTTCAAGTCTGTAATATCTTCAGTTTCTGAGATATATGTACCGGTATCCTGATTAAAGGCATTCAACCCATTTTAACCCTTTTTCACTCCTTCTATTGAGATTTTCTGAAAACAAAAAAATACGTGTTTCCTTATTTTCAAAGAAGATTCTAAGTACCAATTATTACATCTGTAAACATTTATAGTTTTGAGATATAGATACACTCATTTTTAAATTTCACCCCCCTTTTTACCCCCTTAGGGACGGAATATCCAAAAATCCTCTCTTAGCGAGCACCTACATCTTAATATGAATATATCACCAAAATTTCATTTCTTTATGTCCAGTAGTTTTGGCTCGGCGATGATGAATCAGTCAGTCAGTCAGTCAGTCAGTCAGTCAAGTCAGTCAGTCAGTCAGTCAGGACAAGTTATTTTATATATATAGATTAAGAGAAATTCCATCAAAATAAACGGGAAATTCCATGGATACAATCACTGAGTCCAGAAAAGGCGGCGCGAACCCCCCATAATACTAATAACGTTTTTTTGTTTTTGTGATCGATTTCCCAATTTTCACCTAGTACACTCGAGGAACCACAAGTAGTTCAGTATGTTTAAGAACAAAGAATGAATATCAGGCAACAACCATTTCCTTTCCCATTGTATTTCAAATAAATTACTACATTCTAAAGAAGAGACACCACCACAACAGGTTACTATTGTCGCGGCCATCAAATTAGGCGGGTCAGAGGAATTACGCTGTTGCCAATGTTATGTAGCAACCGGCGAAGAAATGTCTAACTGAACACATCATTTCGGAGCGCGAGACAAGTTGTTCTCTCTCAAGCTCCTGATGTTACTTCATATAATGTTTCAAAATAAATTATACTACAAGCTTCAGAAAAGACTGCTGATTTCAGTGGTATAACTATTTTCCATATAAACCACTTCAAATAACTATTAAAAATAAAATCTTGAACGAGTAAATTTAAATCCGTAGAATCATGTATTGAAAATTTCAGTAAGCGGCCAAGTTTTTATTTCTTCAGCCAATAAAATTTTGTCTGCGGGAAAAATGTTAAAAACGGCCTGACTTATATTTTTTATCTGAAACATATTTACGCATGTTTTGTAGTTTTCCTGGAAAGCGATCATGTAAATGTCGCTGGCTGAGGCAGTTTGGGGCGCGCGCGCCAGCACAGGCTGCAGGACGCCGTAAATACTTCCGGATTACACATTAATCCGTATCAGTTTTATTACAACTTTAAATATTTGAATACTGTATATTGTACTGAGTAATATGGAAAAATAACTATTTTAAGAATAGGTTAACATTAATTTATAATGAATTAAGAATCGGTTTCTATCTTCATGGCAGTCTAAGATTTCTTAGTCACTGTCATCACTCATCTCACTATTTGTCGAGCCGTCATTTACACTGATGATGAATGGCTCCATTCTTTCGTCCCGTACTATTTCTTTGGCCCAATCGTCTGTTTGAAGATTTTCCGCACGATTGAAGCACTTTTCCCATTCTGCAGCAGTCACACGGTCGATGGCTTCTGACGTGAATTATTCTACGTCCTTTATTTTGAATGTCTTGGTCCTCTCTGCCACTTCTCTCTTGACTTGAGCCCAAATCAATTCGCATTCACTATCCATTTTAACTGCACTTACGATGCGAGCTCAACAGCTGCATGACAGGGAATGACTCGGGTAAGGTGGCCTGGAGCGGATGGGCTTCAACTAGACAGCACTGCACGATCAGCGTTGCCAATCCGTGCTCGGAGGTAAGCGACTCTCGACCCTATGTCGCTTTGCCGTTCCCATATCTGACGACAGCGCAGTTTTCCCTACGATCATATATCCAATAGAAGGCTGATGACGTCACATTCTTGAAGCAAGGATCTCAATCAGCTGACTGGTGGGTAGTGCGAGTTTTGAACATTGTGTTATAGGCGAGAATAGTGATCAGCGTACTTAAAAGTGACTTTTAGCTACTGTTAATGAAGCGATGGTGCACTATTGCGTAGCGTATGGATGCAAGGAGACCTTCAAAAAAGGATCTGGCATTTCCTTTCACGGGTAAGTATATATTTACGTAAATATGATGATGATGTAAGGGGTTTCATACAGTTGTTGTCAGGTGTGTGTAGAATACGTACGTTTATTGTATTGGTTACAGTTCCAGTTTCCCGGTTACAGCAATTTTGAATACTGTGCTTTTATTGATTTCAGTTTTCCTGCTGATGAGACAAGGAAAAAGCAATGGGTAGTTTCATTAAGAAGAGAGAATTTCATACCTGGAAAGCATTCAAGATTATGCTCTAAGCATTTTTCACCGGAATGTTTTGATAATGAAGCATTTGGTGTGGGAGTTAAACTGAAGCCAAATGCAGTACCAACAATTTTTAATTTTCCACCCCACCTTTTACCAGCTGAGAAGAGGATAAAACCTCCTGTGAAGAGGAAACTTCAAGTGGATCCTGTTGCATCAACAAGTTGTGTGTGAGCAGATTTTATTTTTTTATTTATTATTTTCCATAGATTTATGCAGGAATGTGGCCTGTCATCCTTATGTGAAATGTTTGTGTTTAAGATATTTAACATACTGTTCAACTGCAACATCTATTGCAGCATATTAGGTTACTATATTACACATAGGTAATACATTTTTGTTGTTGACCCTTATAATTTTCATATTTTTTCAGTGTTCCTCAGGAAGAGAAGAATGAGTCTCTTCCTAAAACAAAGGTGTTCAGAAAATCTAATACTTCAAATATTTCAAATACTTATCCTCTTATCACAGTCTTAACACCAGATCCACTAATAATTCCATCCTTGCTTTACCTACCCACAGAACTGCCATCTATGATAAATCATTCACAGTAATTGCCTGCCGTGAGTGGAACCTCCTTCCCGAAAATATCAGGGGGTTAACCGCTATTCACACTTTCAAGGAAGCACTTTGGAGACATTTTATGCACCAGTAAGGATCATCTGTAAACTTGATGCTGCTACTTACAACCATTCTATTGTTATGGATGTCCTGGTAGAGAGTAAAATTTTTATCCGATTTGTCTTTAAAATCAAATGTTATGTACTGCCATTTTTTTTTTTTACATGTAGGATATTAGTTTTAAGAATTTATCCCTTTTTATGTCTGATTTATTTAATCTTAATTTAATCTTAACTTAATCTTAATTTATTAATTTAATCTTAATTCATTTCATCTTAATGTAATCTCACCATTCTTGTATTATTATTAATTTAATTTGTATTAGACGTAGTTATTGTAATACAATGCAACATATGTATATTTCAGTTCCTGGTTAGATGGAAGAGAAGGCCTGAAGGCCTTAATCTTGCCAGGTAAAATAAAACATTACTAAACTAAACTAAACTAAACTAAACTAATGTTGGTGATTACACTGAGGAAATGGTAAAGTCACCAAGGAAAGTCCAGACCTTCATGCAGGTTGCCAGGGAAGTTATTCATAAATCCCATAAGAGGCTGAAATTGGAAAGGCAGAAGTATCGGCGAGCTATTAATCAGTTGCAGAATGGGAAAGCCTTAGTAAACCATTTGAAGGAGAAAATGATGATAACTGAAGATGCTGCTTGCACGCTTGAGGTAAGAAAACAACAGCTTAAATATTTTTTCGGTTTCCCTATATCCGCTAGCCTTTGGTGGTGCTATTTGAGGATCCAAACAGTCTCTGGGTTGATGACCTAACAGACAGACATACATACATACATAAAATTTGGAGCCTTTAGAAGTCTGTAATTTGTTTTTATTGTATCACAATCTCTGTTAAACAAATATTTCAAAAATAATGTAATACCATAAATTAACTTGTGAAAAAGCATAATGCACCTTTTAACTTCCATTGTTCCAGAAATGTCTTTCTCCTGCTGCTGCCCAACTTCTGATGCGAACAAAGGATGGTGATACAAGAGCAGAGTATCCTCCTGAACTACGCTGCTTTGCACTTACATTGAATTTCTATTCAAGTCGTGCATACAGCTACTTGAGGGATGTATTTCCTCATGGTTTGCCCCATCCAAGTACACTGCGGAAGTGGTATCAGTCGGTGGATGGTAAGCCAGGATTCAGTTCAGAGGCTGCAACTGCTCTCATTTCAAAAGGGAAGGAGATGGCTATCAGTGGAAAGCCCCTAGTGTGTGCACTGATGATGGATGAAATGTGCATCCGGAAGCACATTGAATTTGATGGAAAACAATTTCTTGGTTATGTGAATTGTGGTACTGAAATCGAGGATCAGGATTTACCAGAAGCCAAGGAGGCTTTAGTGTTTATGGTGGTCTCACTAAATGGACACTGGAAAATTCCAGTGGGTTATTTTTTGATTAACGGTTTAAGTGGCTCGGAGAGAGCAAACCTAGTGATTGAGTGCCTTAAATTTTTAAATGACCAAAATGTAATTGTAGTGTCACTTACTTTTGATGGTGCTGCTTCTAATTTATCCATGGCCCGTTGTTTGGGAGCTTCTTTTGATGAAAATAATATGGTGAACTGGTTTGAAAATCCCTCAAATGATTCTAAAGTGTTTATTCTTCTAGATGCTTGCCATGCTATAAAATTAGTGAGGAATACTTTAGGAGCTAAGAGAACTTTTGCCAGGGGTGATAATGTCATAGACTGGAGGTACTTAGAAGAGTTAGAGAAACTTCACAGTATCGAGGGCCTTCATCTAGGAACAAAACTTTCCAAAAGGCACATTCACTGGGAGAAGGAACCCATGAAAGTAAAGCTCGCCACACAAACATTCAGTGAAAGTGTTGCAAGTGCAATGACATATTGTGACAGAGACTTAAATCTTCCTCAGTTTCAAGGGTGTGAGGAGACTGTAAAATTTGTTAGGCTCATGAACAATATATTTGATATCTTGAACAGCCGTAATCTTTGTTCAAAGGGATGGCAGAAACCATTGAAAGCAGAGAATATCCTCAGTACGAGGGCCTACATTCAGGAGGCTATTGAATATATACAATCACTGCAAGAGATGGATGGTGGTGTTTGTCTATAGTGCTATTAAAACAATGTGCGTGTTCTGACAGCTCTTAGCGTGCTAGTAGGAGGTAGCAGTTACTATGGCAACCAGTACACGCCTCCCGTTTCAGCCAATCCCAGCTCGGCATGCACTCTCCCTTTTCCTACCCCCGCTGTCAGAAAGCTTCGTGAGGCGGTTGGTCCGAGTTCCACGTTGCCAATATAGTATACCGTAGCACATGTGGCTGGGCTAACAATGTCTACTTTGAGAGATATCATTGTCTGTATAGTGTGTTTTTTAAATCAACTAAATATTATAGTGCTATTGTGTTCGTATTAATAAGTGTATCGTTATCGAGGCTGGCATTCTAGTGTAGTGTAAATTATAGTATTGTGTAGTATAGTGTAATTTTAACACCGTCTCATTTACTGAACTCAAAATGTTGCAACCCGTTCAGAGCGCCGCTAAACACCGAGGCCGACCTAGAATTCATTCACCTAGAAAAAAGGCAAGCGTAATGGGGAGGCATGGCTTCGCTATTCGTTGTCAAGCTCGCGATATGGTATGTGCCTTACGGGAATATTTTGAGGCTGAAGGGAAAAATGGAGGCCCACTGATAGACGTTAACAAAGTTGTAGAAAGAACATCAGCAGCTTTAAAATTTCTCAGGCTACAGTAATTAGAATAGGGAAAGAAAAAGAAAAGAAAGAAAAGGAGCCTTGGGAAGAAGGTGAAGGGGAAAGAGAGGGAGTGGATGTAATTGGACCACCACATGACAGGTTATCAACACCGGGCAAAACCCGACTCATTAAAGCCTATGAGGAAGGGGAATGAGGAGTTTGTCTTACGATATTTGAGCTGATAAAATTACTGCTGAGCCATCTTGGAATAATAGCAACGATATTTAACGCCTTTCTAACTCTTTCATGATCGCCGTTAATGGATATTATTTTGCGCAGAGCCTAGCGCAGAACGAGAGATGTTAACTGTGATGTAGTAACTGCTGCCGGATCATGTGGCAACACAGCGCTCCCACTCCTTTGTTCGGCGCCACGTGCTGCGAACTGTCAGAACACGCACATTGTTTTAATAGCACTATAGTGAAGTGCTCTAGGAAAACTGGTTTCATAGGTTTGATTGTGTGTCTAAAGTCTGTCTTAGGAGTGTATGACTCAATTTTCAACATGCCACAGCTGAAGATGCATTTTCTGCTCACCTACAAACTTAGTCAGGATCATCTGGAAGTATTTTTTTAGTGCCATTAGGAGTCATGGTGGTCATAACAACAACCCCACAGCTAGGTACTACAACCAGTGTCAATTGCTCTGCAGTTGACCCTCCTGTTATTATGAATTGTAGAGACAGCAGTCAAATAACTGGTGATCCTATTCATCTGCCTGCCAACAGTACTGACGTACTTTTTGTTAGTCATGATCATGACTACATTCCACACCCAGCCAACCTGACACTGTATGTTGAGGATGTAGTGGAATATATAGCAGGTTTTGTTGTGAAAAGATTACAGAAAACAGTTAAATGTAATGTTTGTAAGGCGGTTCTCCAAACAGCAGTTTCACATTCAGCACTCCTGAAGAGGAAAAACAGAGGTGGCCTTTCAATCCCATCATTAGATGTGATATACCTCTGCAGGGAAGGTGAAAAGATGATGCGACAATTCCAGCACAAAATGACAAGGATGAAGGACCCTTTAAATGTACTTGTAATGGCAGTACTGAACCATGCTAAGAGAGAAGTGTTTGATGAACTTCAGGAGCATACATTTGTTTCTCCGCCCCTTGACAACCACATTCATCAGCTGAAGCGAGCAGTTTTGATGGAATACTTTAAAGTGAGGTTACACCATAAAGCACGGCTTGAAACAGAAAAACTTCACAGTGTGAGGGTACGAAGCTTTCACACAAAGACTGTTCTATTCAGGAACCAGTAATATAAGGTAGGCTGCTTTATAATATAATTATTGCATTTGTTATATAAACGTGTTAGAGTGTGTAGGCCTATACGAGGATTTCTATGCTTCCTATGACTGGAATATTTATATAGACTCAAGTTGCTAATGTAAGAGGATGCTGGTGTGGTATGCTAGTTTCACTGATTTGTATTAGTGTTCTACTTTTAGGCATATTCCCTCTAATCATTCTGTCTATGAGTCAGGTTGATTTTTATAGACATTCATTCTTAAATTACTTTTATATTGGCATGTCTTGTTTCTGTATTTTGGGAACAACATTACTGAATGCTGCAGGATGTTTTCTTTTCTTCAAATGTGACCTCCTATTTATAGGCCTACTTCAAATGTGGCATGTGCATTAGTTTATGTTGGGCTTTAAACTAAGCTTAATTTAGTAGGTGGCAGTGGAGTGAAATTTTACCTGTGTAGCATTTTATGTATCCCTTTATTATTATTATTATTATTATTATTATTATTTGGTTGTTGTTGAAGCAGCATATTACAACAGATCCCTGCTTCATAGGCATAAATAGGTACTACAACCAGTGCCAATTGATATGCAGTTGACCCTACTGTATTGTGAATTTTTATAACTTATGATAAGTGAATATTTCTTGTTATGGTACCTGTTTATCGTTTACCCTGGAGAGTTCATTTTTGTTGCCATCTGTTGGTGGTGTATGGTTCACTTAAGTGTGATACTTGTGTTATTTTCTTTCCATAATGGTCCTGTAGGCTGTGTGTCACTCTTTGCATCTTGTGTTGTTGGGCATTGGTTTGAAGTAGGCCTATTTCAGTCAAAAGTATACCGAGCACGGTAAATACAGTATTTTAAAGTTGTTTTTGGAAGTTATGAAGTGTTTATTGTAGATGTCAGTCGCATTAATATTTCAAATTAGGCTACACTTCCTTACGGACAACTTTCAGAGGTTAGCTTTCAGCTATTAATCCCAATATGATGCGGTAATTGGAAAAAATTACTTGTCTCTTACATTATAATAAATAATTAACATTAAACAATTAGTGTTACTCACGGGGATGTAATACTTGCAAAAAAAACGATCATAATGAGGGTGTATCCTATCGTAGCTCTCTTTTGGTTTTAAACATTTTCGTCGTAATTATGCATTTATGTCCACGGTTTTTATTGTAATTAACGCTTAACCACAACAGCTAAGCAGGGTACATATCATATTCCGATTTCGCCGCCTTTTCGAATGTCACTGTTTGACAATTTCCTTATATCCTCTCGGACTCTGCTTCGAACTACCCCCCCAGTCAGCTGATCGAGATGTTGGCTTCAAGCCGCAACATGGACGAGGTGGCGCTAAGCGCACTCTATAGTATTAATGCTCTAAGAGTTTTCCTCACCCGCCTAAAGCCGGCTTTACATTTACGAGTAACTCGTATACGAGTAGGAAACGCGTTTACATTTATGATGCTTACTCGTATAAGAGTACAGTTTCCAATATGGCTCCAAGCAGATGAAAACGTCTTGCTATGGCTGGTATCTTGCTGTTGTGTTTTAAAACAAGACAACAGAATGAAGCGAAAAAAGTCAGGAGCTTTTGGGTTAAATATTCCTTGAAGAAAAGACCCGTTTTTGGAATACAGGAACATTTACTAGTTGATTTATTAAACGAGGGAGGAGATGGTTATAGAGACTTCTTAAGGATGGATTTTAGTACATTTGAAATGTTGTACTTTTTGGTAAGTGGACGAAATGACTTTTATAGGTACCGGTATCGATATGCTAAATACTGGCATATTATTAGTAATTATTTTTTTCTAGGTTGCCCCTCATATCCCCAAAGAAAACATTCAGATGAGAAGTGGTATCAATTTTCAGCTGCAACTGGCAGTGACTCAGATTTTTAGCTACTGGAGATAGCTTCAAATCATTAGAATTC
The DNA here is from genome assembly GCF_040414725.1 of Anabrus simplex. Lineage (NCBI taxonomy): Eukaryota > Metazoa > Arthropoda > Insecta > Orthoptera > Tettigoniidae > Anabrus > Anabrus simplex. The sequence goes on from NC_090265.1 coordinate 917,995,884, forward strand.
TTGACGCGTATATCAGCCTCAACTATTTCCTTCTTCATTCCAAAAGTGGTTGATTTTCTTTTTAACTAGATCCGTAGTTATGTTTAACTTCATAGGCCTTATTTCTCGCATTGATGTCCCGATATTGAGAACACTTAACATTCCACAGGCACTCCGTTCTGTAGTATAAATTAATGAACTCCTCCAGATTTTCACGAGACATCCTGCAGTATTTAGTCTCCGCCATTTTTAAAACAGTCTAACTCGGATGCAAGTCGGAAGCCTCTCTACTTTGATTGCTATTCGTATACGAGCTACGAGTACGTACGAGTCATCGTTTACATTTACGATTTCTTATCCGAGTCAGTCCGAGTAGCCTACTCGTAGCCTATAAGAGTTACTCGTAAATGTAAAGCCGGCTTAATTTGGTGGCCGCGACAATAGACTAACTTCACATACAATAAGTACACATGGCTAATGACCAAATTCTTAAATGAAACAACAAAAAATAACGACCGGGCGAGGTGGCCGTGCGATTAGGGGCGCGCAGCTGCGAGCATGCATCCGGAAGATAGTGGGTTCGAACCCCCACTGTCAGCAGTCCTGAAGATGGTTTTCCGTGCTTTACCATTTTCACACCAGGAAAATGCTGGGGCTGTACGTCAATTAAAGCCTCGGCCACTTCCTTCCCACTCCTAGCTCTTTTCTATACTATCGTCGTCGTAAGACCTATCTGTGTCGGTGCGACGTAAAGCAAAGTTGTAAAAAAAACAAAAATAACAACAGTGTTTAGGTAAACGGGCTTGCTGGTGGTTAATGACAAGAAAGGAGTCTATTCTTATTCTGAAACAAACATATGATATTATCAAGAGGAGCTCTCTCAATATATTCCCTACAAACTGATCTTCTGATTAAGGCTTTCATGGCTACGGTCCAAATTACAACAATGACCTGTTGTCCGTTCATTAGTAAGCATCAACTGCTTCGAAATATATACATCATGAACATTACCATTATTTGCCCATTTCTTGCCATTAATTAATAAACCTTGGCAATATTGATCTCGAGACGTAGTGTGGTATTTTAATATGTTTTTTTTTTCCCGCTGATTATACGTACATTAGTAAGATGAGAACGCTGGAATAGATTATACACAATATAACTTATATTCTCTATTTATTTCAAGAAGTCTTATATATGTTTAAGGTAACCCTTTATTGCATCAGATGCTTTAATTGCATTCAGATGCTCCATTTGTATACTTAAGAACCATACAAAAGGACCTTAAAAATGTGCATAGTTTAGTCACGTCTTTCATCCTCTATTTTTTATGTTTTCAAACTATTTACTTAAACATAACTGAGTATTTTTGTACTCAGTAATCTTTGTCATTAAGGTAATCGTCAAATGCTGTAGAAGATTTTGAAATACAAATTTGTTAGTTAAATAATTTTTAGGACAACGGGAAACGGATCAATCTTACTGCAATAGTGGTGGTGGTCGTGGTAATTGTTTCAATGGGAAAAGCAATAGAACTATCAGCCTCTATGAACTCTAACTGTAGGATGAAGAATGAGGGCTCCTACTTTTCGAAAAATGAAAGTACCGGATGATGAACGGGAAGAACTGTGGAAGGTATGGCAATGAAAAGACTTATAATAATGTTATTGGCTTTACGTTCCACTAACTACTTTTACGGTCTTCGGAGAAGCCGAGGTGCCGAGGAGTTATTTTACGTGCCATTAAATCCACTGACACAAGGCTGACGTATTTGAGCATCTTCAAATACCACCGGACTGAGCCAGGATCGAACTTGCCAAGTTGGGATCAGAAGGCCAGCGCCTCAACCGTCTGAACCACTCAGCCCGGCTGTGAAAAGACTTCCTAGGCGTTGCAATCCTAATATCGTCGGAGTGGTAAGGAAACAGTTCATCAAAAGAAGTCGGAAAAGAAAAACGAAAGATAGAAGCATGGCGCAAATAATTCGATGTTAACTGCTACAACTTGGGACACATGGCCGTTGCTTCATAGGCACAAAGTGTGAGCTTCTGGGAGTTACAACTTACAAATGACGGAACGAAGGTAACGATTAGGTCACGACTACGAGTTATAGTATTTAACCATAGAATGTTCTGATTTGAAACAATGCAATTCACGATAACCAGCAACCAAAATTTTCTCAGATTTAATGAAATATATTTCAATACTTACGTTTTACCTCCAAGAAATGTCTAAAAGATCTTCTAAACAAGAAAGCACAAACATATTTGTGATAGTAAGACGTGCGGTTTTCAATCTGGACAGAACAGCTTTACTTCTGATCCACACCGGCTTCTTCTAGGCAAGTACCATTAAGAAAAACTGCAAGGTGAAACCTCCTGAGTCCTACACGGAATCTCATTCCATAGAGAAAAGAAGGCGCCTCACTCACTGTGTATGGATACAAGCTATTAACACTTCAACAGGACTAAAATTAACAATAGTCCACTCAATTTTAACAAACACTACTGCGACCGATTTTCTCAATAGATACTATGTTAAAAATACATCTTAAACGCGGTAATAAGGGCAAGTAACGCTGAAACCTTAATTTCCATAAATGAACACACATATTTTACTTTTATAGGTTTGAAGCATCTTTCCTATAGGGCATAAAAAATTGTATTTCCTGACGAATGTATATGCAATTTATTGATGTAATTTAAGTGTGCATAAATGTTCGTAATATATAGCAACACATTAGCATAATCCACTCAATATAAAGGGATAACAGAGTAAACATTAACAGTAAAACCACCTTCATTAATGGCTATAGCTAGCCTACAGCTTCAAAACATTCCATCTGCTTTACCTGTAGCGGTGAGAGGGGAGCATATGAATATTTATAGGTGTCAATACGTGAAACGCGCACGACATTGTACCTCAACGAATGGTGCATTTAGCGCTAACTCCTGCCAAGGTTCATCATTGACAAACAATATTCTTCGGGATATTTAGGAGCTATCAATCGCGTTGTTGTTTGGTGGCAGGTGTAGACGAAACATGCGGGCTGACGTTGGGAGATAATATTTAGAGACCAACTGAAATTGTCGTTGAAAGGTCTTAGTGTATTGGAATAACAAGTCGTTAACACAAGGTCTGCCATTAAAATTCATTCTGAAGCCATTCTCTACACCGTTTCTATACTCTTTGACAAAGAACGACTAGCATTCAATCCGAAATATCCTGATTTCGAAGAACGTTCTTTTCAAATTATATTGAACCTTCATTCATATTAATTAAAGAATCTGAACAATCCGCCGCCACATTTTTTTTTTACGTACTGAAGCTTCCTTCTTGAAATTTATTCCGAACAAATTGTAGTTGCACGGTACATTCATTTGGGCGGTTAGGGATCTCTCTGAACATCAATCACGGATATGAAGTACATGGGTAAAATCTGCTATGTAACATGCATCACGGTGGGGTTTGTATTTGTGTAGCACCAATATTTGGGGCCAGATTTATACGTGCCTCAGTGTTAGAAGCAAAACAAGAATGGAAAAGGAAAAATGAATTTTAACGGATGGGAATTTGTTACTTATTAACACGACTCGGGGAAGGTTCATAGAGGTTCATGAATGATCCAGTTCAACTTACAGAATAATGATGTAAAAAAGTAGAAAAATAATGTTGTTTCGGTGCAGATTATACAGAACCTTTCATGACAGAATGTCCGGCTCCATGGATAAATGGTTAGCGTGCTGGCTTTTGGTACAGATGGTTCCGGGTTCGATTCCCGGACGGGTCATGGATTTTAACCTTAAATGGTTAATTCATCTGGCTCGGGGGCTGGATGCATGTGCCGTCTTCATAATTAGAAATCACCTTAGGTAGGACCTCATCCTCACATACCTGCAAGTCGCCTATAGGCCGTCTACTAGAAAAAGACTTGCATCAGGCTTCTCCTGAGGCCATGCGCCATTGTTATTATTATTATTATTATATAATACGTTGAGACAATTGATTATGGACTAAATTGTACTTTTCCTCATGTTACACTCGTTTCACTTTTATTACACGAAGAACAATACTCATTCAGTTTAGGACTTCTTGCGCCTGTAAACTTAATATATTCTTTCACGGGATACATGTTAATACTTTTCTCTTACTTTATAATTATTTTTCGAAATATAATATTGCCGTTCTTACACCTAAAGATGTATCAGCAACACTGGAAATCTTGTGAGATGTAGCGTGATATATCCTTCAGACTATCGCTTGGTTAACATTATCATTAACAGAATTTCGTGTCATTTATAATTTTATCCCTACTGTTAATTTTGGTACCTGGAGCACATATATTGTAGGCCTACTGCATATTCGAAGGACAGACCCAAAAGAAAGTTTATCCTATGTACGCAAATGGAGACAAATAAGACCGACAAAAGAACAAGTTTTGCTTGGATTGAGCGTGTCTACATTTTCAAGCAGTCTATACATTTGGAGGAATACTTACCCTATAAAATAATATTAAGATTCGCTATTATCTAGAGCATACAGTGTGGTGTCTTTTTCTAGCAGCCAAATTTGCATTAAATCTTCCAGCTAATGTGTGTGTTGTGTGTATATGAAGAGGGATGCATTAGAACAAACACCCATTCGAGTGGACATGAAATATCCGGACGGTACCCGAGACACTGAATCGAAGGACGCGACGCTGATTATTCAAGTCAAGGAGTCCGACATATGTGTTAAACATGGTAATGGTTTTCCAGTTCTTGAAACAACTCGGAAGAGGGTGAATATCGAGTTGGACCTGTACAGTTCGAGGTGAACACGATGCCAATAAAGTCAAGAGTGCAGCAGAGCTCCTCAATCCTTTTTTCTATTTCACACTAGGTTAAAAATGGTTAAAGTAGAAGGCCGTCACTTTCTACAATCAGGGTTTAGGAAATTTCAATTTTATATTATGGCAATATCAAAACAGGTTTACTGAATTATTTGAGATATGTCTGACAAAATATTAGTTTCTTTTTGCTAGTGGCTTTACGTCGCGCCGACACAGATAGGTCTTATGGCGACGATGGGATAGGAAAGGCCTAGGAGTTGGAAGGAAGCGGCCGTGGCCTTAATTAAGGCACAGCCCCAGCATTTGCCTGGTGTGAAAACGGGAAACCACGGAAAACCATTTTCAGGGCTGCCGACAGTGGGGTTCGAACCTACTATCTCCCGAATCCTACAAGACCTATACCGTGCAGCAAACTTCCTCAGTTTATCCCTTGCCAAGTCTGAAGAAGCGCACTAGGAAGATCATGTACACGTTCATAGTTTACCTCCCTAGTACAGAGGATATAAAATCCTGATAGATCCCAGAAATCTCGAAACCCAAGCGTATGATGGGTAAAAAGCCCATTTCTAATTTGATTATTCAAAATGGCATCCAGGACTCCCCTTAGATCCATTTCCGAATTACCAAAATAAATATTAATTGATAGTCACTGATTCATTGCATCAAACAGAAGCTGTGGGTTCATAAATCGTATTGTTTGAGTAGGACTACATCTGAACTTGAGAGTTTAGAGTATCATGTATCAGGCTTCTCTCATTCTCATACGTAACATTTTACACGATCCAGCTCAACGTTTCAAATTATATTGCTGTAAACGAACTTTGTGCCACATGAACATAAAATATGTCAAGCGACTTAAAAAAAAAAAAAAGTTATTTTCTGTACCTAATAAAAGTCAGTCCCGCTGTCTGGTAGTGGCATGCCTGCCTCTTACTCAAATGACCCGAGTTTGATTCTCGACTAATCCAAGGATTTTAATTCAAGACTGAGGGCTGGAAGGGGGATCATTCAGCCTCTTGAGTTCAATTGCAGAACTGTCTGATGTGACAGGTAAGAATGAAGGCCAAGAATGAAGTGATCGTCACAATGACCACGTATTACTCCAATATCTGCAGGCCATTTGACTAAGCAGCAGTCATTTTGGCAGACATAGGCCCTTAATAGGCTGTAGATGGTACAGGTTTTTGCAGTAAAACAAAACATACCTACCTTCCACAGAAGTGCCGTCGACGAAACAAGCCATGAGTAGGACCCCGTGGTTCGATCACGGGTGACTTTCAACGCCAATTGCAGTCGTCGTTTCCACCTGGATTTTTCCAAACATACTCCTCACCAGGTAGTCATCCCAACCCAAATTACAGGCAGGTGCTCGAGAAGCCATACAATGCAAAAGTAGGCTACATGTTACAAGACATTTATCATAAAAATGCAAGTCCATGAAACCACTCGCGTAGCCTTTACCTACAAAACCCGTTAATAAATGTGCAATGCAAGTATTCAGAAATATTTAGGCCCTGAAATCTACATCCAATGGCGCTCCATAACACCAAACACCCTTCGTCTATCAAGCAACTGCTTCTCAGTCCAAAAGCCTGTACATTACGAGGTGACACGTGGTCAGGGAGACGAGTCCTCTCGACAGTTGCTCTTTGTTTTCTAGACCGGGGCCGCTATCTTATCGTCAGATGGCTCGTCAATTGTGCCTCAGGTAAAATGTCCCTGGCCTGGCCGGGAACCGAAATCGGGGCCTACGGGAAAGAGGCAGGCTCACTACCACTAGACCGCAATGCCAGCGGGCGTCCAATAATAATGATGTGTACAGTATTTCGCATTACAAGGTCTCTAAAAAAAAAAAAAAAAAAAAAAAAAAAAAAAAAAAAAAAAAAAAAAAAAAAAAAAAAACCCTCATGGCACTACAGCCCTTGAAGGGCCTTGGCCTACCAGGCGACCGCTGCTCAACCAGAAGGCCTGCAGATAACGAGGTGCTGTGTGGGCAGCACGACGAATCCTCTCGGCCGTTATTCTTGGCTTTCTAGACCGGGGCCGCTATTTCACCGTCAGTAGGCTCCTCAATTTTTAATCACATAGGCTGAGTGGACCTCGAACCAGCCCTCAGGTCCAGGTAAAAATCCCTGACCTGGCCGGGAATCGAACCCGGGGCCTCCGGGTGAGACGCAAGCACGCAACGCCCACACCACGAGGCCGGCTATTACAAGGTCTCTAGGACCATAAAATGTCCATGCCTAAATTTAACGAGTACATATCTAAAACAATATGCCTTTGCTGGTGGGACCTAGTGTGTACACTGCACTAAGTCTTCTGGTATGGGCTAGAGCAATTTTGTTACTTTCATTGATCTGTCTCTGTCACGGGGTCCTACTCATGGCTTTGACAAAATGAAAGTGACTGAGGTATGAGCGATGCTAGTAATGCCATTCCTTAAGCAGCCAGTCCCTGCTATGAATGGTGTGAAACTGTTGCTAATAGGGTCGGTTGGTGCATGCATTTCAGTGGGCTTGGCAGACTGATATGTAATAGCAACTTCTGGCTCGGTGAGGAAAGCAACGGGAAACTACCTCACTCATTTCCCTAGTATGTCTCTTCAGTGATGCCTAGGCCATCTATGACAGCTCATGGCGGAACTGTTGAGGATCCAACCAGCCTTCGGGTTGATGACTAAACATACATACATCTAAAACAATACTTATGACGGTGGCTCACTGTTCCAAATTGCAGACCAATAATGCATTACCAACGAAATCAGAAGACAGACAGGTAAAATCCCACTTTTGGGCATCTTCCGTAGCTTCAGTTTTCAAGACAGAGAAACACTGGTACGGTACCTTTTACGAAGACATAGCTGTTTCTTCCCCAATTCTACCCCCAATCGATAAAAACATCTTAGTAAAAATACTTTTTTTTATTTATTTTTTTTTAATTTTTTTTTACAAAGCCACCTTCCCACGTTTATGAGAGGTCGGCGGAAACACCTGAATCAGTTTAGGACTGGCAGAAATTTAAGACCGGATGCCTTTACTGCTGTTACGTGTTGGTTCTACTGAAAATCCCATCCGAAGTAACCGGGATTCAAACCTGTGATACTCGGTATGGGAGTCTAGTGGATGGATCAAGGCGCCAGTGCCTACTCCCCCACCCCCACCCAGTGTTAACAAACGGAATTCACACATAAGTGACGTATACGAGCTAAACGATTACCATGTTCATGTCTCTAAATGATGAACAAATGAAGTATTTTATCAGTAAGGAGGCACATTTTTGGAAGTATACAGTGATAATGACCACCTTTTCCTTGTTCTCTACACGAAGCAGTTGCGGCAACGATCATCCCAACATATTCAAGCATGACGATCAGCCACACAATGTAAGACGTAAAGCGATGTAAAGTGAAAGTCTTCTAATTCATAGTAACAAAAACAATAAAAAATGCAAGTAGCAAGATCATAACAAGTTAGCAGAGACTACTAATCTGTTACTAAGTTATTGTAACTGCACTTAGTCTTATATCCCAATACATTCAAATACTGAAAGAGTAACACACATCTACAAGAAATATCATCATAGTGCCCTACAGAGGATTTGATATTTAATAGATTGAAACCAAAGACACTAAGAGTTCATCTGAACATTTATTGGTGCTTTCCGTAACTCACGTCAAGCATATATCTGCTCTAACTGTTTATAAGGTGAAATTCAACTCAACACTGCTATTTCGCTCTTATTACAAAAGCATGTGTGTTAATCGTAATAACTTAAAAGACACTGCATCTAAAAAACAACATCAAAACAGCATATTTAAAATGTTTCTGTTCTAATGTAATAGAGTAACATCACACAATAAATGACTCCGAACCACATTAAAAACAGCAGGCTTACATTTTTAGAATAAAACAAAATTGGGGTAGCAAAGGTTTTCAAGGCATTTTAATTTAAAACAAATATTAAAGCGCTTCTTACTTACGCAAAATACTGTATATGTAGAGACAACTATCTTCTCGTTCCGTATTTGTGTCTAAAATACTGGTGTCTACTTATCACATATTTCTAGCCACTGTCGATGTCACTGTCAAAGTTGCTCCTGACGTTAGGTTCTGCAGAAATGTTTCTTTTTTGTTTTTCAATTTGCTTTACGTCGCACCGACATAGATAGGTCTTACAGCGACGCTGGGGTAGGAAAGGGCTAGGAGTGGGAAGGAAGCGGCCATGGCCTCGTGTGTAAATGGGAAACCACGGAAAGCCACCTTCTGACGACAATCTCCCGAATGCAACCTCACAGCTGCGCGACCCTAACCGCACGGCCAACTCGCTCAGTCTCTACAGAAAGTGGTATAACACATTATTTCAATACATCTTCTTTCTTTGACAGTACAAACTCTGAACTGAAGTATAGTCAAGAAGCTGTTCCATTACTCACTAAAGCTAGTATAAAAGACAGATGCTACATTTTAGCAATCTGCAAAAGTGTTATAAGTTAGACAACGCTAAAATAATGTCATTATTCACCATCTGTGGTAACAAATGAATATATTCCACGAGGATGAACTTGATAATATACTTACCCTGTAGTTAGGATGTCGAGGTGAAGTAACAGGCTCAAGGTTTGCTAACTACCAGTAAGTAATCAGATCAAGGGCATGTCACAAAACGGAGGAGGAGGTTCGCGTTTATACAACTGATCTTTGTAGCCTTGGTTTAAGAGTTTTCTACCACACAGAACTGCATCATCCTCATAATTAAACACAAACTACAAAAGATACAGCAAAACACAAACATCTAAAGAAAAAAGTATGTATTTCATAAAACTGCAAACATGTACATCTCATATAGCCTCAAGTGCAGGGAAAAATTGGTAGCTTTTTAACTGTGTTCAGATTGGCATGAAAGAAATCCAGATACATGTAGCAGTAAAAGGTTTCTCCATGTGAAAAAGCTGATAGTTGTCTTTAATCACTTTGTGTATAAATTGCTTAAGACATAACAACAAAATTATACAAAGTGTGGGAAACAAGGCAGCCCTTCATCGCTTAAACGGAATAATAATAATAATAATAATAATAATAATAATAATAATAATAATAATACAGAAACTATTGTTAAGCCACTTAAAATCGCTGAGCTAACTGATGTCTGTCTACGGCTAGAAGAGAATATAATTTTTTCTCAGCAAAATTGTACTAAAACTTCATATGGATGCTCTTTCCTGCACAGAATTCTAATAATCATAAAACTAATTACCAACTATTTCTATGAAAACTGAGATAACAATGGTACTGAGTTCTATCGGAGTGAGTGAGATAGCGACAGAATGAGAATGAAGAATAACATAAATAATGTTCACCGATAGTTCGTTGTACTGGCCTTTAAGCAATGTATTGCAATGGAGTTATGGAAAAATATATTTTATGGTAGGTGTCTATGATTGTGCACAACTATAAAATCCTGAAGACATCATTTGGTAAACGTTGCTAACGCCGTATACTAATAAAGAATCAAGTGAAACTCCATCAAAAAGGGATTACAACTAATTTTATATGAGTGTTGTAATCAAATAATGTGGATATATGCTAGACTTCTCTCTTTTTCCATCCTATACGACCTTTTCGTTGAGGCCTAGTGTGCAATTTATCTGATACCCTTACTCTCTGAGGAGACAGAGCTCTTCCATGTTAATGCCACATGAACTGAATCAATAATTAGAGATACTACAGCTATAATATGAAAGTGCGACTGCTTATTTAGAATGTTATAAGCACGTTATCACACTAAATATCTCTGCACTTCATGAAATACTTCAATCTCAGGAGATAATTTTGGCTAGTTACAGAATCCTACTTAAAAACAAAATCAAGGCAAAAGTAACCTAAGTACTACGAATATATTTAAAAAAACAGCTTAGAAAAAGAGAGAATGTAACGAAATATATTGGACGGAACGTGTTATCTTCAGTAATTTTATTCCTGAATGTGAAACTCTAGGAGTGTAAACATTACGGCCTATACATTCCCTAAACTTAACGACCACCATGCAATTGTACTTCCGGCAGGTGGGTGCCTTTCCAAACATGAGCATGATTATGAAGAAATTTAACATTCCAGCGGGTTAATTAGCTTTGCAGATGATCTACACAACACACGTGGCTTAATTTTATTACAAAAGGCTGCCTTGAAACCAACCCTTAAAATGTACATCGCTCAATAAAATCACAGTAATGCTGGAGATTAGAGCGATCTCTTTCACGTGTTAGAAGTAATAATGGTGAATGACTGACTCAATGTGAAAAAAATATACTGGCAAATTAAGATGAGAGGAGGTGCTTCACCCGAAAAAACACGAAGTCACCCGACCACAGGAAAAACAACAGCCCAGGAAGAGGTACAATAACAGAAGTCACGCCAAGACCTTATTACCCAGCAAGCCCACAAAACCAAACATGTACAAACAACATTTTTAAAAAGCTTTGAAACACAGCCTCAACACTTCTACACGTTACTGTTCTGTAACACATGTTCTCAGACAACCATGAAAATTCTTTCAATGGACGGGATGCCGAAATGCAATAGCTCCGAACTTATTTCTTCCAATTTAATGGACCCACAAATTTGTGCATGATAATTATGATGTGAACGCGAGTGTGATGCTCATGTGATGAAATGGAATGACCCAAATTTCTTCAAAATGAACCTTACTAAATGAATATATGATGTTTAGGGACAAAAGTCAAGGGCGACACATCCCACAGATTGAACAGTAGCTTATTCATGCAAACAATTGAGAGGTTCATACGTTCTGAACACTGCACACGATTTAAAAAAACAACACTTTTTTTCTTTCTCTCCTGCCTTAAACCTATTCCTCCACTTGCAACCGTAACTGTTTCACTTCCTCTCCGAGATCACTCGCGGTTCCCCACAAACCTCCTGGTTCACTGCCCCATCTGAATTTCACTTTCTCACTGTTGTCCTGAGCTGGCACAGCACTTGGAGGAGACGAAGAGTAAAATTTTATTTCGATATCCCGGTGACCATTCGGAGAAGTTACGATCTCCGTGGACACCTCCAAACTCTGCGACGACGAACAGAAGGGAACCCTGTGCGAAGGCGAAGCCGATGGGTCACTCCAACTACGACGCAGTCCAGAACAGGTGTCCTTCTCGGTCGTTGAAGCCGGCGAAGCATCATTATTGCTGAATAAGCTGAAGGAGTGCAACTCGGTCGAGGTAGGTGGCGGACTCGAGAAGAAAGGAATGTTCGTGAAGGGTGAATCTGGCGATGGTGGTGTTAAAAAAGGAGAGTAACAATGCTGGTCTACATCCCAGATGAGTCCAGCTGGGTCACAGTAGCTACACTGGCATACAGGATACGGAAATAAGGCCACATTATCGTCCTCACCTTCAACATCGTCAAACTCATGGTGAAGTTTCACGTCATGTGCATCCTCCTCGGACGTCTGCGAAGCTCGTTCATCATCCACAACGCAGGGAACGCCGCATACTTTGCTACCCTTGTAAATATCGTAACACAACGGCACATACGGCTTGAGGGTAACGATATTAGATGATTCTTGATTTTTGCTTTCACTAGAGGGTGAAACGGACTTGGTAGCTTCACTCGGGGATATATTAGCGCTGGGGGGTGGCTTGCGGTCCTTCTTCCGCCGCTTGCGCGGTTTTATAATCCGTGGTAAACTGTTCTCTGAATGACCCGAACTCTCGTCGCTGGCCACACTTAGTGTATCGCTGCTGTTGGGTGTAGCACTGGTACTGCCTGGCACCGAATTCTTTTCTATAATCTCCTTACTATTGTTAATAGTGCCATTGTTGTATTTCCTGGCAGGGTGCTGCCTGACAGGCGGGCCCTTGCTGGTAGTATTGTTATTGTTGTTACTGCTATAACGGCCTGCCAAGATGAGGGGAGCTCCTTGGGTGTGGATAGCTAGGCGTGAGAGAGGAGTTCTCGTCTGCTCCCCGTCCACGCCTTTACAGCTACCCTTGCCGGTCCTACCTGCCGGTGTCGAAGTGGATGATTTGCGATTGCGCCTGGACCCGGTTGAAGCCATTGAAATGAGCGGCATGCCGGCCCAACTCCGACCCGCTGACCCATATCGGGTATTGGCGCCACACTCGCATAGAGGGACGCCGTTGTAGTTATTATGCCGGTAGTGATGATTGCTTGGACACGTTCCTTTCTTAAGTCCTTTGGGATGATGGTTCACGGTGCTGTTATTGCTGGTCGTATTACTGCTGCGCACAGAGGACGATATTAAGCAGCTGCCGATGTAACGTTCAACCTCAAGACTGCCCTGGGAAGCAGGGCTCATTTTACACTCGTACTCCAGGACGGATTTACATTTTCACCCCATCACGAAGCGTGCACACTCTTTCACTGCTGACAGTACACTGCGCTCAGCAGGGCCCCGCTCGCCGGTTCAGCCAGCGCTCTCCGCTCTGCCCCCACTACTCCCCGTCTGCTCCCACCGCTTAACCCAAATCTCAATCGCAGCGCGAGGGAAGAACCGGATCTCTGATGCTCTCGTGCCCTTGTTGCACGACAAACGACGCTTAGAAAGGTTACGGTTTACTTAAAAGATCTTCTTCCCCTAGATACCTACTTCCTTCACCTCAATCAACGGAAAACTATATTGACTAGGAGGCGACCCGCTGATTTTAAAAGACAGCAGATAACCTCTAAGTACATTTTTGGCATCGGACGATAGAGAGGAGGGAGACTTGTCCTTCCTGCAACATGCAGCACTGAAAGCCTGTGTCGGCACGTAGCTTTCTCATGACCACGAAATAACACGGAATGATCCAAGGCTTTGTCCTTTCTACCAACCATGTCAAAGATATCTGTAGAGATAAAGGATTTTCCAAACGATATAATGCTGATATAAGTGCCATTAATAACTGAACTAATAACAACAATGGCCTGGACCAGTCAACAAATTCCCCTTCCTCTTCGGAAACTTATCAACTAAAGAACAATGACAGGAAAAGAATCATGGTCACTCCAACCCCACGACTTGTGACATTATTCGGAGTATGTGGTTTCCTAAATTATGGGAGATGGGTATTGTCTTATCTTACCTTATTCGGAGTACGGAGTCAAATACAAAATGGAAGAAGAAAATATCTTGGAGGAACACAGACGGAGATTTCGATATTATGATAATAAATACCCTACAGACTAAAACAGTGCAAACTATATCAATACAATGTACGTGAAATGTAGATTTGTTACGCATGCAAACATAAACTCCCATGAAAATAATAAATACGTTGTGTGAATTCGTAATGATGAAATGGAATTCAAGAGGACAAATTGGGGTAAATATTCGTTAGGGAGTTAGGGTTTGGAATAACTTACCTAAGGCTAGGAAAACAACAGATACCGAATCTGTCACCTGGGCGACTGGCCTAAATGCAGATCAGTGCTGACTGATTGATTGACTGATTCATTGACTGATTGATATGATGATTATTGCTGTTTCAAAAGCCTAATACAGTGTGTAGGTTATCGGTTATTATCATGTGAATACAATCTTCTCTCCATTGCAGAATTGTGAATAATAAAACACAGCACCGTAATCAGCCAACATCCACGACGATGAAATGTCACCAGCACAAGACATGGACGTAATTACTCTCTTCATTTCTTACTTCCTGCCTTAAAGGAGTTAAATAATCAAGAGAAACATGAACGAAGTCGAGAAGAAACTTACTTTCACGAAAACATTTTCAACACAAGCAATCAGGTGAATATAAGAGAGGAAAGACGCGTTTCGAAAACAAATTCTGGATGGGAAAAGTAAATGTTAGAGTTTCATTTACCGCAATAGCTAATTTTATTAAATTGTGTCCTTGAAATGACCAATCTTAAAACGGTACCTCTAATAACGGCATTGTTTGTTACGTGTCCGCAACAGCTCGTACCTGATACTGAAAAAGTGGATGATTCACAGCAGAAAAAGACGTGCTGGAATTATGAATGCTTTTCACTACTGTTACTAGCTAACAGAATTAATTACGCGTGATTATGTTGGAAGTAGTAAACACCGTTTTAAACTATGAACGATAAATCTCCATTACATCAGGTTCCAGGTGTCACGGCTATAACGAGATTTTCTTCCTCTCTCTTCTGCTGAGGCTGAATGACGTTTGGGTTGAATTACTGAGCGAATGAGGTCACTAACCCAATAAATATTATATAGGCTATCTGCTGACACGGTAAGTGTGAGGTATTGTCACTTGCCTCAGGTTCGAATATTGTCCTCAACCGGGACAATCACAAGAACCAGGTCAAAGAAGGGGCAGGTTTGTCAGGTTGTCTGCAGATGGCTCAGCATACCTCCTTAGTACGATGGTATTATAGTCGGTGTCACCAGATGTTGGTCCCTAAGGGATAAACCTTACCAATCCTCCCCCATTTCTAACTGCTGGGTTGTATTCTGCGTTGCCGCCCATACAGCGAAGACGATACATCTTTGCAGGCTGGCAGCATTTTTCATCATTTCCGATAAATTGGAATGTGGGAAACGTTGATATTATTGTATTATGGAAGTATCATAAGGTACATTTACGAACATAATTGATTCATGTTTTTCTTTTATTATAATAATTATTGTAAAGACCGTACGGGTAATATCAGTTAAGAAGCACAGTGGCTAGTACGCATAATGCATTTAATCACCAAGCTGGTGTAGGAGTCCACCTTAAATTTCATAATAATGTACTAAGGTAAGTGAATCTGCATTACCGATATCTGCAATATTATAATGTATGCTTTTGTAATGTTTCGTGATCTTCGCAAGTAACTATTCACGTTGGTAGCAATGATGGACCCTAATTAAGTCAGACATATTTGCATTTTTGGGACCAATTTTAAATTATTTAAAATATAAGTTTAGGAGTCAGAGCAGGCAGAAAAATGCATTATAACGATTAGCTCCTCAGCTTGAAATATATCCTTCCCTAAATGTCATACCTCAATGTCTGACGAAGTTATCTGACTGGTGCAAAACTACCATGAAAATAACTACAAGAGACTGATAGAAGAGATAATAATAATAATAATAATAATAATAATAATAATAATAATAATAATAATAATAATAATAATAATAATGGTTGTACGTCCCACCAACTACTTTTACGGTTTTCGGAGACGCCGAGGTGACGGAATTTTATCCCGCAGGAGTTCTTTAACGTGCCTGTAAATCTGCCCACACGAGGCTGACTTATATGAGCACCTTCAAATGCTACGGTACTGATGCGCGATTGAACCCGTAAACCTGAGCTCAGACGGCCAGCGCTCTACCACCTGAGTTAGAAGGGAAGAATTACCTGAAATAAAATGGTTTCAAAATGGTCTTTGGCGTCTGTGCACGTTTGGATACAGAAATAGATGAACAGAAACATTTTTTTTTTACAATTTGTTTTACATCGCACCGACACAGATAGGCCTTATGGCGACGATGGGAAAGGAAAGGCCTAGGACTGGGAAGGAAGCGGCCGTGGCCTCAATTAAGGTACAGCCCCAGCATTTGCCTGGTCTGAAATGGGAAACCACGGAAAACCATCTTCAGGGCTGCCGACAGTGGAGCTCGAACCCACAATCTCCCGGATAAAAGCTCACAGCTGCGCGCCCCTAACCTCACGGCCAACTCGACCGGTCAGAAACAATTAGGACCAGTTTAATTGTTCCTTTCAGTTTAAACATTTGTTTCGTAATAAAGTATATTATTTTCAACACTTTGTCCATGACTGATTTTGTAATGAATTTCTGTCACTTTTGGGTTGACAACCACGAAAACGACAGCGAATGGGTTCAATCAATGCTTGTGAAAGGGTACTCACTATATAAGAGCTATGAAAGAGCTCCGTAACGAGCGACGTTGCATTCAACTCGCAACCAGTGTCCTCTTCTCAAGGGAGTGCAGCGTCCTCTGGCAAACATATGACTAAAATAGGAACAAGGCCTCTTGTGATGAATATGTTAAGTCCTTGCGCTTGGCAACTGATAGCACCTTCAGGTGACATCAGTACGCGTCGAACATCAATCAGGTAGAATAACCGACAATGAGATTATGATTTCGAGGCCAAGTTTCTGAGTAACTTCTGGCTAAGGCTGCTCTTAACATTAACCGTAAGGAAAAGAGGAATAACGTCCAACCCTTGAAATATGAGAATACATATTTCTGAAAAAAAGAAGGCAATGATAGGCGGGGAAACGCAACTTCCAAACCCTCGCAAACCTAATTCCGTTCTGGAACCTGGCAATATAGGATCAATTTCACTAAAGAGACGTTTTAAAAAGGACTGCATGTAAAATACGCGTGGTACAAGTGTAAAGTGTAACATAATCTGTAATAAAGCACCCACACTGCAGTGTTGACGAATATGGAGTAAGAGAAGGTGACCAAAAGGAGAGGCGTATAGGATGGATTAATGTGCATTATGGACACAGATTCACACCTTTTGATAGCAATATCACAAGAGCAGGCACGGTCCGTAAGTACTTTACAGACAGCTACGCTAGGACACAAGTACGAGCCACTATTAAAAAAATAAAAATAAAATAAGTAAAAGTTTTTTCAAACTCTGTGGAAGTAGAATTAGGTATCCAGTACATTTTCAAGTTCTTCCTACCGTAATAATTATGTGTTGTTGAAGATGAAGCATATGGAAGAATGCACAAATGTAAGTACTGCAGGGCGAGAACAATACTTCATAGCCTTATTTACAAACTAGTGTATTTAATGTCTAATTATGTTTACAGTCGCTGCAGCTTCAATAGATCTTAATAAACGAATACCGGGATTTCATCTCGAAATAGAGTTCTTTAGAATATCTCAAAATGCCAACAGAATGTGCTGCGGTTCGATTCCGCAGCAATGAGCGCAGGAGGCGAGCGGCAATGTAACTAAGCTAGACTACAACTCTTGAACCCACAAATTTGTTTCTCAAATATATGAAATATACATATGATTAATAATAATAATAATAATAATAAATAATAATAATAATAATAATAATAATAATAATAATAATAATATTTGCTTTATGTCCCACTAACTACTTTTACGGTTTTCGGAGACGCCGAGGTCCCGGAATTTAGTCCCGCAGGAGTTCTTTTACGTGCCAGTAAATCTACCGACACGAGGCTGTCGTATCTGGACACCTTCAAATACCACCGGACTGAGCCAGGATCGAACCTGCCAAGTTGGGGTCAGAAGACCAACGCCTCAACCGTCTGAGCCACTTAGCTCGGCTTACATACATATGATTCAGCACTGCTGAGAACTGTGATGTATCTTCGGTCACGTGCATATGTGATTAGGAACGTGGACAAGCGGCGTCTCGAGGAACAGTTCCGAAGGTGAGTAGGAAGGCCAGCACAGGTGGACACTAGTATTCATGTATGCAGACGTCTCAATAGCCCAACATGTCACGCGATTACATTAGCAGTAAATAATGTCCCATACCACGACTACAAACAGCGCCGCGTACAACTTCCCAGCCCCTCTCCTAGGAAAAGAATTAACGATCACTTCATTCAAATACAAAAATACACTATCATGAATAGAATAGGTGAAAATGCAGAATGTTAGAGACTGTTTTATGCATAATAAACAATGCAACAAGCATTAAAAAACACGTTGCAAGTACAGTATATTCATCTCTTACAAAAAATATCACTAGAGGACCTTACACATTACTAAAAATAAAACAAAAAGCATAGCACTACAGCTCTGGTAGGCCTTGATTTACCAAGCAATCGCTGTTCAACTCGAACGCCAGCAGATTACGAGGTGACACGTGGTCACCGTGACGAACCCTCTCAACCTTACACATTACTAAAAATAAAACAAAAAGCATAGCACTACAGCCCTGGTAGGACTTGATTTACCAAGCAACCGCTGTTCAACTCGAACGCCAGCAGATTACGAGGTGACACGTGGTCACCGTGACGAACCCTCTCAACCGCTATCTTGGCTTTCTAGACTACACTTACAAATGACACGCGTGTGAAATATAAGTCCCACTATGACCAGAATTCGGGCCACAATTCACCCTACACTTAATCCGGAACGAACATATTTCTATTTCATCCCTGTCTCTTCTGTAGGTTTAAACAATGGTTTAATTCTTCAAGAAAACATTTTCTATTTCAAGGCATTAACCGAACATTTTGTCCATACATTCACTTCCTAACCTTCGGTTGCCTTAACGCCTGGAACTTATTTTGATGGAAGATTGACTAATTGTTGTCTGTTTAAGAAAAATGCCTGCTTTCAACAATTTATCCAGAGAGTCCGACAATAGTAGGATCCCGAGAAGTCTAATCAATATGGTCGCGGTGGTAAGACATCCCAGCCAATCTCGAGCAACTTCATCCAGGTGACCAGACATGTGAGGCGTTTCACTGTCTCTTTAGAATACGTCGCTCTTTCTGATCAGCAATTCTCGCCTATTCAATAATAATAATAATAATAATAATAATAATAATAATAATAATAATAATAATAATAATAATAATAATATTCAACACCTTGGCTGGATGAACTTCGAAAGGACCTCAAAAACGCAAACATATGTGCAACAGACATTTTAGAAAGAGACACCTTCAGACACAAAGTCAACAAGTGGGAAGTTACATCAGAGCAACCAAAGCAAAAACAGTGCAGACCGAAATGGTCGGAAGAACGTAAACAAGCCTTCTCAGAGAGAATGAAAGCCTATTGGAAGAACAAGAAGAACCCAAAGAAAGCTTGATTGAGTTGTTTGCTTAACGTCTTCCATTATTGGGAGAATACGCTAATAATAATAATAATAATAATAATAATAATAATAATAATAATAATAATAATAACAATAACAACTGTGTCCTAGAAAAGATAGTTAGAATATGGAACTCAGAACTCGAAAATCAATGCATAATCCCGATCTGTCTAGGGAGAAAATCAGGAGGGATTTTTTTTTTTGCTAGTGGCTTTACATCGCACCGACGCAGACAGGTCTTATGGCGATGATGGGATAGGAAACGTCTAGAAGTTGGAAGGAAACGACCGTGGCCTTAATTGAGGTACAGCCCCAACATTTGCCTGGTGTGAAAATGGAAAACTATCTTCACGGCTGCCGACAGTGGGATTAGAACCCACCATCTCCCAGATGCCCGATGCAAGCTCATAGCTGCGTGCCCCTAACCGCACGCCCAACTCGCCCGGTCAGGAGGGATTAAAGTCAACTGCTTGGCTTTCGCTGACGACTTTGCTACACTATCAGAAAGTCCAGAGGTCGCAACCATCCCGATTAACCCCTTGGAAAGAATCGCCAGCCAAACAGGACTGAGGATCTCTGCAGAAAAGACCAAATTCATGACGAACATCAAAGATGGACCAAAATTCCTGGAAACAGAGAAAGGACAGATAGAAAGGGTCTCAAGAAGTTCAAGTACATTGGTGATACCATATAGGAGAATGGACTAGAAAAAACTGCAGTGGAAGATCGGATCTCAAAAATGGAAAGAGCATACGGCTTGACAAAAAATATCTACAATAGGAAGTGCTTATCCTGGAATCCCAAAATTAAAACATTACAACACTGTGGTCAAAACAGAATGCCTGTATGCCAGTAAATGCCTCTCCATGAACTACACGCTGGAGAAGCTAGAGGTCCTGGAAAGAAGAATCCTCAGGAAAATTATGGAAGCTATCCAAACTGAAAGAGGATGGAAACTTCGTAGCAACAAAGTTTACCAGAAGGTGGAAAGAATCTCAGAGACAACGAAGAAAAGGAGACTGGCGTTTCTCAGACATCTGTACAGAATGAACGCAAACAGACTTACCACACAGATATTTGATTACTTCTGGAGAAAAAAGACCACTACAGCTTGGATTAAGAAAACGAAGAAGGATATGGAAAGGTTAAGCATCTCGGAAGTCCAGCTGTTAGAAAGGAATACGTTTAGGGACAGTGAATAATTTGGAAGGGGTTCAAGAAGACCGTAAGAGCCTGGACAAATGAACAACGGAAGCAGGCCAGCGAACGCATGAAGGAGTATTGGGCACAGAGAAAACTCCGCACGAAGAGAAAGAAATGAAGTTGTAACGTGATCCTTAGTGGTCCATTCGCTTGTAATAATAATAATAATAAAATAATAATAATAATAATAATAATAATAATAATAATAATAATAATAATAATAATAATAATCTTACGGTCTCAACTATCCTGTGCAGGCATTTCGATTTTACTCCATGTAGGCTGCCTATGTGTCAATTTTGTTTTGCTAGTTGCTTTACGTCGCACCGACACAGATAGGTCTTATAGCGACGATGGGACAGGGAAGAGCTAGGAGTGGGAAGGAATTGGCCGTGGCCTCAATTAAGGTACAGCTCCAGCATTTGCCTGGTGTGAAAATGGGAAACCACGGAAAACCATTTTCAGGGCTGCCGACAGTGGGGTTCGAACCTACTATCTCCCGAATACTGGATACTGGCCGCACTTAAGCGACTGCAGCTATCGAGCTCGGTATGTGTCAATTTAGACGGTTCGTTTTATTCTACCACATGGTAGAAAGACGGATCTCTATTGGGCGACCAATGGCCGAGTTTTAACTGATTTTGTCGGGATAACACCAAATGTTTCACCGACATCTTTTACAAGCCATCGTAATCCATGCAGTGCCCAGTGGACTATTTTTGTGCCCTTCAAAAACCCGACAATCGGGTTTGAACTCGCGACGCTGCGATACCGACGGACGCCGACACACTACCAATGACCCACAGAAGGAGCTTGGGAAGGCAGCTTACAGAAAAGAAAGGCTTGCATGTCTCAGTGTGTGCTTTGGGGATTACGCAGCCTGACTCTGATGCCTGCAGCAGCCTCAGCAATCGCCTAAGTTAGCGCAGGTCTCAAGCTCTATCTACAGTATATATCATCTTCCACATAGTAATCCACATCTTCTAAGCTGAAACCTCCGGCTTTGAATTTCGTGAAACTACCTGAGGAAGAGTGATTCACCAATATTACACTTTCCACACACTTCACACATTTCTCTAGCATTTCCTTTTATATTTCCTTTTATACAGAAGAAAAGCATCACATGCCGGAAAAGCAACATTGGCTCATATACATACCACCACGCAATAACTCATAGCTTTCACTCATCACAATCGAACTTTACCGAGAGGTGCAATAAAATGTCAACTTACAGGAGGTTACAATATATAATTTCTAAAAAACAAAAATCTACGCATGGAACATGCTCCCTACACGTGACACAGTCCACTCTGGACAACAGAGAGAGGTACAACAGACGAAGAGCATTAAAATAAGTTCAAAACATTTTCATATTTATCAAGACACTGAATACAGACTTTTAGCATATGCCTTCTTACACTTGTTCACCATTTTCATCAATTGTTAAGGAAAGTGTGATTTGACATAGTTTGACGATGTCCTTTTGAAAACAAAACGTGTCATTCTGTCGTTAATATTAATTTTTTAAAGGTATTTTAAGGTATATAAGGTAAGCTTGCTGTCTAAAATGATGTACAAAATCCTTCTAATTCATGCTAGATATAATCATCTATCCAGTGTGAGTGCTCACGTATACGAGTAAACATTTCTCACCCATAGCTGTATGCGATTAAAATTTGTTACTCTTAGGAATTTGTATGTCTGTGTGAGATGCATTTCGACATAACATTTCAACCTCCGCCTTATGTAACGGAAATTCAAGAAGCAAGTATGAGTCTTATAAAAAATTAGCCACCGATCAAACCACTGCCTGTTGTAACTGAAACCGCAATCTACTTAGGAGAATGTCATTGAAAAATTCAGCACACTAGGATCGAGATCGTTGACTTGACGGTAGTCTGGCTCTTTATTTCAATTTAAGAAAGGAATGTGAGCAAGAAGATCACGATAATAGCAAGAAAATTCGAGACTATTTTAGAGCAAAATACTTATAAGGGAACGTAAATGACTCGTTTATTGAACACGGTGTCCTATGTATGAATGTACTACCGTCGACAGATACATCGTAATACTGCAGCATTCTCGGAAAGATGGGTACTGAATTTGTGTTGATAAGGTTTGTTTAGCCATGAGAAACGGGATAGGCCTATGTATGGATGGAGGATAGTGAAAGTGGAAGATATAAAAAGAACTCCTGAATTACACGTTTATTTTATATAATATACTGTATGTGAGCTCAAGAATGCACTACAAAGAAATCTTTACATTCGAATCTCCATCACCTCACAAAATCAAGCTTAGAACTACACCCATACCGCGTAACCAACTCGCTCGGTGCTGAACTTATTTTTCGCAGCCAACTTAGTATACACGATTTGACAGAACTGAAGAAGAAACCGCATGTATCGTACGATGCGATGAGGGGTGCCGTACAAGAGTATACCGTACAAGTGAGGGGAGGGAATTAGCCCCAAGTTATTCCCTTTTCTCAAAATGCACTCTACCACTTGGCCATGACATTCGTCACTAATACTACCCGCTTTGCCCACGAGAATAACTCTTGCCTCTAAAACAGTTTACACTACCAGTATGCACCATTATTAGCCTATTAGCTATTACTAGTGATAACATTCTCCATCTTTATCGGCATTTGGTCAACACATTCCGAAAGACAAGTTATTGGTCATTAATGAAACAAAAAAAACCTGTCCATCCTGCCTTTCTGAATTTTCATTATAAAATCGTCACATCAGGCTAAAATACGAGATTTTCTTCTATTATGAGACAGCACTTGAAGTCCATACACTTGACCGAACCCCAAATCTATACCTGGGAGATAGTGTTTACGCCGGTAGCGTACGCAAGTGAGGAAAGGCGGCTGGAGAGTTGGGTACCAGATAATTTTAAACTGAAACATACAACAAAATATAAATATAATAATAATGTGGCCATGATCGTTAAGGCGTCCAGTGTCAGCCGTTTCAAGTCGCGTTGGTCGAAAGGATTTTCACCGGCAGAATGCTGGCTGGTAGGATAGGAGAGGTGGTGGTATAAAGTTTCTAATCACTAGATTGCATCCAAAAGTCTGGACCCATACGGAGTGAGGGCATATGATGCTGCTGATAGTGATTCATTCGTCGGGTGGAGACGTTAAACCTTGAGCAGACCCCTTGATGCTAAATGCCAGACAGGGTTTCACCCTGTCCTTTCCTGTTATACATCGCGTAATTAATTTCATTAATTCCTCTGATCAGGTTGCTACGAAGTTTCAGCTCACTTTATATCCGACCCCTTAGAGAAAAGGGACAAGGGTTGGACATATACAGTATAGATCACTTTGTAAGATCAAATATTTATGTCATTCGTGGTCCTGTCGATAAGTCTTATGGCGACAATGGGGTAGGAATCGGCTAGGAGGGAAAATGAAGCGACCGTGGCCTTACCTCAGGTACAGCTCCGACCATTTATGTCTTATACACTTATACCGTATCGGCTATGATAACAGAGATATTCATGAATTTGGATTTTTGTTGCTAAGTCCATACCAGCGCCGAGTCACGAGAAATTGTTTGAACAAAATTTCATAAAAACTGGTATGTAATGTCGGGAAATAAAGAACTGCAATCTACGCTATAATTTTATAAGATGCCCTAATATCACAGAGTCGGAAGAAAACTAAATGCGAAGGCCTACAATATAGAAAGGTCATAAAATTGATCAACAATAACATTACATTGACCATTGTTTGTTGTGGTATGATTTGTGTCTTCTGCTGCCACTCATCTCCGATATATGGGGTTACTGCTGCGTACCGTGTATGATAACCTTCCTGAATATTGGCGGGAAGTAGCTGGGGAGTTAGATCTCTCTCTCCTTTAGTATGCCATTCCTCTGGTTCATAAATTTGCTGATACTATTGGTACGTTACAATCTGGTTCATCATAGCATTCCAGCTATTCAATCCCTATTCTGAGGCGTTGATTGGAATGAGCAGTGTGCAAATTTAACGGAATAATGGCAGAGGAGTGTTCACGGCTGTCTGCAGCCTGGTCATTCCAACACTGGAACTTTGGACTGTTAGATCGGCACCGCAGTACTGTTTGTTATAAGCGAGAAAATGTACGGTTTTTCATTTGATCGAGTATTTTATATGATAACATTGCTTTTAATCGCTACATTCCTACCGACGTCATTGTAATGACCTATATTGATTTCAGTTGGGAAAACCACAAAGACAGTCTTTCTGAGAATTCCGTAGCGAAACACGGGTACATCAGCTAGTCTTCAATATGTAAGGTATCAGAAAAATAAAGAACTTCATACACAATGTACACATTTCAGGGTACTTAGAAGATTGATATGCAACAGGAAACACCGGGCTTATCGGGCAACTCAATATCAGAATGGATATATTTGGACGAACCGTAATAGGAAGACAACACGAAACAACCTCACGTCTCGTTTGTTTAGTACGCCTCTTCTGTAACGTCAGAACTTCCATCGTAATAGGAAAGAAACACGAAGCAACCTCACGTCTCGTTTGTTTAGTAAGCCTCTTCAGTAACGTCTGAACTTCCATAACAGCTCATGGCAGATCGTTGTGGATCCAACCAGCCTTCGGTAGATTCTAGCATGTCAATCCCCCCCCCTCTCCCCCCTCTTTCCCTACTGGATACAGAGAACCACACACAAACATATACACGACGTCCGTCTTCGGAAACAACACGTCTATAACGTTTGGTGGAATTTCATGACATTTTTGCACAAGCGATCATAGAGAAAGTTGTCGCATGACTATGGCCATTTACTTCAAAAGATATCTACACAGGTATTTACAAAATATGTAGCTCGATAGCTTAAACATGATATGGGTCTGATTGTTTCTTGCTCAATCACACCAAAACTGCTGGACTAAAGGACTGAAAATTGCGGGTGGGTATATCTGGGAACAAGCCCATCTTTATTTTGCTACATTCAATCGTTTCCAAATGGCAACCATTTATGCAGTTATGTACTAAACTTGCGAATGTTTTGACTGTTAAAAACGAATATAATGGGTAAACATATAGTCCTATCACAAAATAACCCTCTCTCCTGTACATAGAATTCGATTTCCTCAAGAACGTCATATGAATTATTTTCTTTGTTTCTCTAATTGGTTTTCCAGTTAACTGTGTTTTTACTAGTTATAGAGTGAATCACACAAACTGTAGGGAACATGCATAATTTTCAAAAATATTTTTGAAAAGTACGCCAATGAAATAGTACGTAAACGTACCACATTGTGGTAAGTTGCCTTGTTTTCTACCATTAAAAAAATATTTAAAAGTGCCTTTCCGCAAGGCGAGTGAAACGGCCTCTGACGTAAGCGGTGCGCTGTGACGTCACGATCCAGTGCCGCATGCAGCTCTACCAGCCACTGTGCATCAGCCGTTACTAAAAGCCGATTGTTTATTATTCGTGATCGCGAATGACTTCAAAATGACAGAAGAAAGGTTCAAAACAGCACAGTCAGACAATCTACCATGTGCAGATGTCATCATTCTTGAAAAATAGTGACTTTTGTGGCCGCAAAAAAAATCGCGGATAAAAAGCAAGTTTGTAAGTGGCATCTTTTATATACCTGCAATGTACTGTAACTCATAGTGTTAGGATAACAACGAACCTGGATAGAAACCACATCACTTTCAACATTTCCTTCTAGACCGATTCCCATATTAAAGAAAAACATGACATTTTCGGGCTTTCAGCATTAGTAAAGTAAGAAATCGGATTTCAGCACTAACATAAACATATAGGCAGCATTATAGGACTAGTCCGCTTCTGTGGTGTAGTGGTTAATGTGATTAGCTGCCACCCCGGAGGACCGGTTTCGATTCCCGGTTCTGCCATGAAAGTTGAAAACAAATAGTACGAGGGCTGGAACGGGGTCTACTCAGCCTCGGGAGGTCAACTGAGTAGAGGGATTTCGAATCCCACCTCAGCCATACTCGAAGTGGTTTTTCGTATTTTCCCACTTCTCCTCCAGGCACCTAAGGCCACGGCCGTTTCCTTGCCTCTTCCTTGTCTAGGTCTATAATCTATCATTCCCGAAAAAATATATATTTATGGTTGGGGCAACTGGCCTACCCACTTCTGGGGCCCATGAAAGAGAAACATTAAATATCTTGATGGAGGGAAAAAGTTAAACATGATAAAGATAAATATGACTTCATCTAGTTTTCACAAGTCGGGCTGAGTGGTTCAGACGGTTGAGGTGCTGGCCTTCTGACCCCAACTTGGCAGGTTCCATCCTAGTTCAGTCCGGTGGTAGTTGAAGGTGCTAAAATACGACAGCCTCGTGTCAGTAGATTTACTGGCACGTAAAAGAACTCCTGCGGGACTAAATTCCGGGACCACGGCGTCTCCGAAAACCGTAAAAGTAGTTAGTGGGACGTAAAGCAAATATTATTATTATTATTATTATTATTATTATTATTATTATTATTATTATTAATCATGTGTATATTTCATATTTTTTTGCTAGGGGCTTTACGTCGCACCGACACAGATAGGTCTTATGGCGACGATGGGATAGGAAAGGCCTAGGAGTTGGAAGGAAGCGGCCGTGGCCTTCATTAAGGTACAGCCCCAGCATTTGCCTGGTGTGAAAATGGGAAACCACGGAAAACCATCTTCAGGGCTGCCGATAGTGGGATTCGAACCTACTATCTCCCGGATGCAAGCTCACAGCCGCGCGCCTCTACGCGCACGGCCAACTCGCCCGGTATTTCATATATTTGAGAAACAAATTTGTGGGTTCAAGAGTTGTAGTTTAGTTACATTGCCGCTCGCCTCCTGCGCTCATTGCTGCGGAATCGAACCGCAGCACGTCAGCCTCGTGTCGGTAGATTTACTGGCACATAAAAGAACTCCTGCAGGACTAAATTCCTGCACATCGGCGTCTCTGAAAACCGTAGAAGTAGTTAGCGGGGCGTGAAGCCAATAACATTAATTACATTTGGCTTTTAACAAGCTGAGCATATAACGCAAGAAAGTGT
This sequence comes from Anabrus simplex, assembly GCF_040414725.1. Classification (NCBI taxonomy): domain Eukaryota; kingdom Metazoa; phylum Arthropoda; class Insecta; order Orthoptera; family Tettigoniidae; genus Anabrus; species Anabrus simplex. Next base: position 918,023,731 of record NC_090265.1, read on the forward strand.
CTTGGTGACATTTTAGTCGTTCAATACAGGAATGTCTTTGGGTGCTGTGACTTTTACTTTTTTTTTGCTTTACGTCGCACCGTCACAGATAGGTCTTATGGCGACGATGGGGCAGGAAAGGCCTAGGAATGGGAAGGAACTGGCCGTGGCCTTAATGTACAGCCCCAGCATTTGCCTGGTGTGAAAATGGGAAACCACGGAAAACCATCTTCAGGGCTGCCGACAGTGGGGATCGAACCCACTATCTCCCGGATGCGAGCTCACAGCTGCGCGCTCCTAACCGCACGGCCAATTCTCCCGGTATTTTTACCCTTCGGTTTATTGACTTGGCTTGTATAACCTAAAACTTAGGCCAAGTTGGATAATATTTTAAACACCAACATCACTATTTTCACCTGTGTGTAATTATGTTATTTATTCCATTAATATTATGATAATTATTATAATTGAGCATTGTTAACTTATAAGACCCCAACATACAAACATTGGTTTTGTGTAGAGATATACATTTATTAAAATCACGTTGTTTTCTTTCATGATGCGCACGCCTATTTTTTGTTATATTATAGAGTATTTAGCTATAGCCTAAATTTCTTTACAAATGTAAGCTCTTCAATAAAGACATAAATAACTGTCGCATGCCAATATAAATTGGTATAATTAGAGCTGTCAATATCGTTCATAACCCCTTTGGTTTATTACCTTGATATGGATCACCCAAAACATAGGTTAGGTTTGGAGAATACTTTAATAATCAGCATTAATTAATGCACTGTTTATTACTTTCATATTCCAAGATGTAATTGAAGCATTTAATTAAAGCATCATGCATTAAAAATTAAAGTTTTACCACTAGAACAGCTGACATGGAAAAGTGATTGAAAATTCAAACAAATTCAACTTAACGTTAAAATGATCTTCTAAAAAATAAACTGTAGACTTTTCCTATATATCACCAGCATTTTTCCGGTTCACCAAAATCGATTTCTCTTACCGTCTTTGAAACATTTATAAACAATTTGTTTGGGATGGTATGCGATCTGCTATTGCACATCGGAACTATACACCATTTATTTTTCTGCCTCACTGTCTGCGCAAGATTCATTTTAAGTCTAAAATATACCACTCAGATTATTATCCAATGTATAGACCTCGAATTTAACTATACCAGACACTAACATAAAGTAGAAATACGCGAAGTGTAACCTGTTTCTCACAGCACACTATGTGTTATTTCGTCTGGTAATTCAGTCAACCGTGTTTAAGAACCTTGAGTCAACCTGTACGACGACGTCAGACCAATAAGATCGCGTACTTGCGTCACGTGACATTTTCGTACTTTAATTTAGATTTTTATCATGTTTGGAGTTATCATTGGTACATTCTGTTCACATTTTTGAATTCTGCATGGAATTTTGAATCATATTAGCATATTTTTAATCAAAACCCCGGATCATGCATGTTCCCTGGAACAGGCATATCTAAGATTCTGGTATGAGAAATATGGAAGAAATTATGTAATTATCCAGCGAGTGGCTGCGCGGTTTGAATCACGTAGCTGACAGCTTGCATTCGGGAGATAGTGGTTTCGAACCACACTGTCGGCAGCCCATTTTCACACTGGGTAAATGCTGGAGCTGCACCTGAAGTAAGGCCACGGTCGCTTCATTTCCCCTCCTAGCCCTTTCCTATCCCGTTGTCGCCATAAGACCTACCTGCGTCGGTACGATGTAAAGCAAATTGTGGTTTTATTTTGGAAGTAATGCACGAGTAAGCAATATGCAAGCAGGCAGCTCTTTGTCTGAGGGTACACACGCGCCAGGCACGTCTCGTCACGTCAAGTCGCGTCGCAACCATTACACAGCACACATAACAAAGACAGCAGCCGCGCTTTTTTAAGCTTTGCAAAGTGATTGCGTGATCAGAAGTTTAAATAATCTCCTTGTTAACTATCATACCTCGAGGTCATAATGGAAACAATAGTGGAAGGAACTCTGCTGTTGAGAAGGTCGGTCTGTTACACTTCATTTACCAGCAAGAGAAAGCGGGAACACTACGCTCTATATACCACAAACAGCACACGATCTAGCGCATATACAAGAGTGTGCAAACAGTCGTGCGATAGATGAACCTTCCTAAATTATTTCCTACAACAGCGGAAGTGACAGGCCTACAGGAGAGCAATTTAAAAGGATCATTTATATATATTTGTTGAGACTTAGGCAATGTTTTTCAGCAACGCCATAGAAATATTCTTAAGTTTTTCAATCTGTCGAACACAAGATACAAATGTATATAACATTATTACCCACAGTAACAAGAAAAACGAGTTTATTAATAATAGAATGGTATGTTTCGTTTTAGAAGAACATCCATAGCTTCTTTCAAATCACTCATTTATACGCATACAATATGTACAAGATTGTTTACGTTGTGTCAACTTGTCACTCCGGTTATGAATGAGCGATAATATAAATGAGTGAAAAAAATAGTCTGACTGTTAAAGTCCTGCACCCCCCACCTTAATTACTGTGAAAACGTGAACTTAAAAACATTCAGATGACTGTTTCACTAAATCATATTATTATCTCCCACTGATAATCAGTGACAAGCTTACACAACGTAAACAATCTTGTACATACACACACAGGCAAATACGTTATTTGAAAAATATTGAGGCTAGAGACTGAATTAAGTCATGCTATTACAAATAAACGGCTTTTTCAACATACTGTGTGTACTAGTAATTTCTAAAATTGCATCTTGTATTCGACACAATGAAAAACTTACAGGTTATTTTAATTACATTCTTCTACACAGAAAGGCAAGAAACAACCAGAAACGGCTTGAATTGTACTGAAACAACATAAATGTATACTTTTTTTTTTTTTGCTAGGGGGCTTTACGTCGCACCGACACAGATAGGTCTTATGGCGACGATGGGATAGGAAAGGCCTAGGAGTTGGAAGGAAGCGGCCGTGGCCTTAATTAAGGTACAGCCCCAGCATTTGCCTGGTGTGAAAATGGGAAACCACGGAAAACCATTTTCAGGGCTGCCGATAGTGAGATTCGAACCTACTATCTCCCGGATGCAAGCTCACAGCCGCGCGCCTCTACGCGCACGGCCAACTCGCCCGGTGTATACTTATTAGAATCCCCGTTAATGAAACTGGTTTGTATCTTTTTCCAGCTCATCTCGTCATTGCAGCCTTGGTCTACAAACGGGTCGAGTTTTCTCTGGTATTCCTTCCACCACAGCTCTAGGTATTACCCCCTCTGGCATCCTCGCCACATGGCCGGTCCTCTGGATTCATTCGCTTCTCAAGATGTTTGTGATTCGATCACAGTACATAGATCTTCGTTTGCCCTCTGTCTGCGAAAGGCCCGAGGATTCTTCGCATCATTTCCCTTTCGAAGTTATGTGTTGTGAACCATGCTCCAGGTCCTTGAATTTATCCACAAGAAGTCTTGGAATCTATATATGGGTCAAATTTATTTATTTATCGTATGGCTTTTAGTGCCGGGCGTGTTCGAGGGCATGTTCAACTCCCCTGCTGCAGGGCTTTCTATATGACGCCCATAGGCGCGACATGATGATGATAATGGGGTAGGGAGAGGATGAAACCCGGTGTCGGCACGTAGCTTACTCCTGTCGAGTAACACCAAGGGGTCTGCTCAAAGCTTCACCTCCCTACCCGACGGACGAATCGCCATCAACAGCGCCATATGCCCTCACTTCATATGAACAATGCCGAGAGCTTTGGGATTGAATACAGGCTGTTCTTTTTTTTTACCATTTGTTTTACGTCGCACCGACACAGATAGGTCTTATGGCGACGATGGGATAGGAAAGGCCAAGGAGTTGGGAGGAAGCGGCCGTGGCCTAAATTAAGGTTCAGCCCCAGCATTTGCCTCGTGTGAAAATGGGAAACCACGGAAAACCATCTTCAGGGCTGCCAACAGTGGGATTCGAACCCACTATCTCCCGAATGCAAGCTCACAGCAGCGCGCCCCTAACCGCACGGCTAACTCGCCCGGTAATGGAGAATGGAATGGATTTGTTAGAATACCTAAAATAGCGCTGTGCGGATAAAATGAACGAAATTCCTCTTTTGAGACTTACCAAGAACAAAAATCAGAAAATTCAGAAATGAGAGTGACTTCGTGTGACTTATGACCAGAGTGGAAACATCTCATAGGGCACTGTGCAAATGCCAAGGACTGAAAACATGACAAAGTGTTTTGCTTGTAAACCCACGAATATAATTAACTGCTGAGCCTGTCGTTGAAGGGTTGGATTTTATAGAATTGCAGAAACTACCAGAGATGAGTGGTAGCCGAAGAGAAAGAACACATATCGATGAACAACAGTCGGTGTAATGGTAATGTTGGTCAGTTTTATGGTCTTAGACATTGCAGGCCACCACATTTTCTTCCTGCTCGGCGATATTAGGGCATTCGAGGTCAAGGGACTCTTTCATTTCCACCTCTCTTCATGACTCACTTTTCTCGCACTATTATCTACAAGTTTTCTTCTCATTTCGACAGTTATCTTACTTATCTTCCTGACAAATACAGGCTGTTGACCATGCGGTTTTACATTATCAAATTAATCACGGCAACAATGATCATTGCCATTTATCTCGTTAGCATAACGACTGTAATATATTTCCATGTCAACGATTTTCGGCGTTAGACTTTGCACCAAACATCTGAATTCGTGAACATCTTTGTTAACACGGAGTGCGCGGTAAAAATGCACGGAAAATACGCGATAGGAAATTGTATTTTCTATAATTTTTGTAATGTATAGGTAGGTGGAACAAATAATTCCGCACATAATTGGAAGTTTGCGAAAAATGTAACTTGAAAGCTTTTCAGTCCGTCGTACATATACATTCAATATAAAGAATTCAATATACTCGTAATTCAATATAACGAATAAAAATACAGACTATTCCTTGTTTAATAGTGTGGTTTTTTTTCAGGTATAGCGTCGACCCTGGAAAATATGGCTTCCTTCTTTAAAAAAAGCATATAATAATCGCGAATATCTCCGCGGTTATGATTATTTGTTAGATACAAGTTCAAATATAACATAAAATATCGGAAATTATTCCTCACACAACTTTAATAATATACAGTTTTTAGATACAAGCAATATTAATGGAGATACAAGACATTTCCTGTTTTCGCCCCATTAATAATACGGATATCCCTTAACTTAAATATCGGGGTTCAAGAAATTCTGTCAAGCCATTTCCCTGTGGTGTTCAAACAAACAAACAAACAAACAAACAAACAAACAAACAAACAAACAAACAAACAAACAGAGACTGAACTAAACAGAATTCACTTTTGAATTTTGCGTCACTAATACGAGAATTTAAAAAACGAATTATGACGTAAATATATGAAGTGTATGGAACAAAATGTAATTGTATTTATATGCTCTGCTCCTTGGCTGAATAGTCAGCGTAGTAATCTTTGGTTCAGAGGGCCCCGGCTTCGATTTCCGGTCGGGCCGGGGCCGGGGATTTTACCGGCATTTCGTTAATTCCTTTAGCCTGGGGACTGCCTGTAGCAAGAATGCGAACCAGGAGCTTTCAACACGGAAGCGTGCAATGGCAACTATGGATCCCCTACCTAAGCCTGGCATTACTTACACTTACTCGTGCCAGTCTCCTAGCTTTCATCTTTCCTATCAAACACCTCATATTAGTCAACCCCTGTTCTTTTCCACACGGACGGTATTGGATTTGCAGGGCCCAGGCAGTCCATCTGCATACCCTTCGTGACCCTTCCTTTTCTTGTGCCGACACCTTCATTCTTAGAAAGGTCAGATCTCTTCCTCTTTTCCTTATGACTAGTGTGAAGAGAGGATGGTTGTCCAGCTGCACTTCCTCTTAAAATAATGACTACCATCAACACGACATACTGTACAATACCTCTACGTTACATGGTACATGCGCTCATTAGTTTTAATGGCCTCTTTTCATTAAGAATTCCCGGCTCCATGGCTAAATGGTTAGCGTGCTAGCCTGTGGTCACAGGGTCTCGGGTTCGATTCCTTGCAGGGTCTGGAATTTTAACCATCGTTGGTTAATTTCGCTGGTACAAGGGATGGGTGTATGTGTCGTCTTCATAATTTCATCCTCATCACGACGCGCAGGTCGCCTACGGGTGTCAAATCAAAAGATCTGCACTTGGCGAGCCGAACATGTCTTCGGACTCTCCCGGCACTAAAAGCCATACGCCATTTCATTTTATTGCGATTAACATTTGTTAAATTGGAACAGATGATGTTGATGCTTGTTGTTTAAAGGGGCTTAACATCTAAGGTCATCGGCCCTAAACTGGAATAAGATTAAAGGTAATTTTCTAACGTCGCTATAATAGGACATATTCATTATAGACATGATACTGTATAGGCTTTTGGGCTAATGCTGTGCCAAGAAAATAAGGTGAAATTCATCACGTTTCGCAGAGAACTGTGCTCAGCGGCATCAGAAGAACATCTCGACTGTCCACGAGAAAGGCTTAAGGTTTAAGAAGCCTTTCTTGTGGACAGTCGAGATTTTCTTGAAATGAATACTGTAGGGAATACCACAACTTGTCTTTCTTTTGTCTTCAAGCACGACTTTCATAAATAACTGTAAGCGTATGAAAATGAATCCATATTATAGAAAACATGCAAGCTTGTAGTTTTCCGTTACTGTTGATATCGTGATTACAGCCACGGCATCGCCAGTTTTACATGGGATCTGAACGATGGGGACATGACTTTTCATTATAAATGTCTAACATGCATCGGCCGAGATTCGAACCGAGGCCACCTTGGTAAGAAGCCAGCAGCCCTTGATTAGCTGTACTTTAGGTAAATACTCTTACACTAACTTAAAATTAAAAAACTAACCCCATGGCACTACAGCCAATGAAGGCCCTTGGCCTACCAAGCGACCGCTGCACAGCCTGAAGGCCTGTAGATTGCAAGGTGTCGTGTGGTCAGCACGACGAATCCTCTCTGCCGATATTCTTGGCTTTCTAGACAGGAACTTCAACTGAAAACGCAAAATAAGTCCGTCTACTAACAATAGCAATCTTCAAAGAAATGAAGACGGGAGTAACTTAATCCATTATGCCAAATATATAACACTGACAAATGCTTATACATAAATGTCAAAACCTGAGTGACGGTAAAATATGCAATTAATAGTTGAAAGTCACCGTCCACTATAACAGAATGCCGTGAGGTAAGTGAGCGAAGGTGAGGTTTCGATCCAGGCTAACAACTTAAAGTGACATCTTCTATTCATATAGATAAGTAATCGTATCAACCTCATGACAGCAGATGATCATTCTTGAAGTTGGGCGACGGATTTCCCCCAAATATTATGCCCGAAGTATGACATACCTGTTCAAATTCTTCAGCTTCAAAAAATACGGTAACAACAACTCATACGGAAAAACTTTATTTTACAGGCAGATATAAGGATACACAGTAGTAGGACACGGATAGGAACTACTATTCAATATAACTACCATTCTTGACTAAGCACTCGTTATAACAGTAGGCCAATACCAAGGCATCGACGCCACCTTGGAAGAAGAAATCTGAGTCCAGTCCCAGAAGGCACATCACGACGGCATGCTGAACGCATACCTACCAACTTTACAAAACCAAAACCCAGGGAAAATCACGAGAAATCAAACTGGTCAAAACTGCTTATTCTACATGACTTGCGCAATACAGGAGTACTATGGCATATTATAACACTTATTGTCTCCAACCCGACTGCTGCTATACAAGGCTAAATATATATATTCCCTTACAGGAAGTATATGAGTGAGATGATCGGTCGCTGATAATCCTTCCGAAAACTCATGCTCCACACGTGTGAATCAGTCAAACACTTAGATGCCATAACTTAGAAAATGCATAGATTAATACATTCCATCACGCGCCCAAGCGATTATGCGAAGACCAATGCTATTTTTATCAAGTATTAAATTAAAATTCGCCAGAATTGTCTCCAACTGGCTCCTAAAATCTCTAGAAAAGTCACTAGTCGCTATCTTTTAAATTCTGAAACTAAATTACTAAAAAAGACTCCAAATCTAGCGGCTAGTCTCTAGAATCGACTAAAACACTAGACTGATGTGAACGAGCACGAACACAGCCAAGACCATCTACAACAGAATCAACATGGCCGACGCATCGGTTGAATGTAAACAAGCCCGTGATATATAACCATAACCTTGTGATTATTGTATTGAATTGTTAAGTGAAATGGAATGGCGTATGCCAACGATTTGGGTGTTAAAGTGGTTTATACGAAAATGCATATGCCACCAGAGAACTTCAAATCAATTCTCCTGTTGATTATTTGAAGTGAAATAGGTGTAGTATAGCAGTTTGGTGAATCATTATCAGGACCATTGTTATGAGATAGTTGACATTTCTGACAAGGTTGTGTTTCTAATAAATTTCTTGAACGAGGTAGGCTGTTATATTTATAAGCGTGCCGTATGGTAATAGAAAGGTCATTCAAATAAAATATATTTCTAAAACAAGTATTGGTTTGTAGGAAGAAAAATTACGGTCTAGAATAAGTTACCCAGTGTGCCCCCTACTAAATCTACATCAATTCGATAAATTTCCAACTTCTTTGAAATCATTTAAGAAAGGATTAGGTAAACGATTGATACGTAATTTGCCACTTGGACGACAGCCCTAAATTCAGATCACTGGTGATTGATTCATTTATTGATTGACTGAATTGAAACTGCCACACTTTGAAACGCATCAGATATTCCCCCAGGACTGTTATTTTAGAATGCAATCCTATATTACCTATTTCTAGTTGCTTTACGTCGCACTGACACAGATAGGTCTTAAGGCGACGATAGGACAGGGAAGGGCAAGGAGTGGGAAGGAAGCGGCCGTGGCCTTAAATTAAGGTACAGCCCCAGCATTTGCGTGGTGTGAAAATGGGAAACCACGGAAAACTATCTTCAGGGCTACCGACAGAGAAGTTCGAACCCACTATCTCCTGAATGCAAGCTGACAGCTACGTGACCCAAAACACACAGCCACTTTATCGGTTATAAATTTATTTTTAAGTCCTCTAAATTCACTTCTGTGAAAGTGGCCGTAAATTACAGATCTATTAGACAGGGTGTCTCCAAGGTTTGGCGTAAGACAAAGTAGATCACAGCCTTTCTGCGGTTTGCTACGCTAACTGGGACGAGGTCTCGCAACCATACTGAAAATGGAAACGTAACTCTAGAATCATGGGACAAACTGTGCGAGTCTGCAGGTGAAGAAACGAAGCATCCAGTAAACATTTCGAGCGAATCGTGGTTGGCTAACCTGTCCTTGGAACGCTCTACAAAGAGTGGCCGCGCAACGCACGCACATTAGTGTCATGCTTCAGGTCACTCAAGACGGTTACTGTCGCTCAATTTAAAACGCACACCGCCATTCACGGATGGGAGACCTTATATCACTAAAGTCGCTTTTTGTGTGCGACAAAATGTTAACACCAAAGCATTTCGTTAAACTTTTCACGAACTTTAATATCCAAAGAACAGTGCTATGAATAACTGAGTGACGTAAAACCAGTTGGAGCTCATGTTTTACTTCCAGCCAACCTACCGATCACACTCTATAGAATGCAAAAAAACACCCAATTCACTTACGATTAGTTAATATTTTGTTTCATAAAACATGAATTCGTTACTGAACAATGGCCAAGAATTTCCAGCATTAAATCTCGTAGTGGGAGAGAAGAGCGCAAACTAGTACTTCTTATCTGTTCAGTAGTCCATTATTTTGTATAACGCATATACACTTAGTGTAAATGTATGGACACCAATGCTTGGCAAAGGCGTTATGTATCTGCTCGTTTGATTTTGACGGGAACGAGGATGGGCAGCAACAACGATACCAATACTGAATACTGCGCCCAGAAATCTTCCATTTATCGTTAATACGTAATATACATCCTGGTTGCGTAAACCCCAGCTTGCATATCCACATGAAGTTTCGAAAAAAAAAAAAAAAAAAAAAAAAAAATCTGCTGCGAAACTTTTAAAAGATTAAAATGCAATATGTCGTCAGACGTAGCAGTGAAGAAAATGGAATGGATTTACATTGGTTCATTTATGCGTAAGAAACAATAGCTAAAACAACCAGTAGAACATACACCTAGACAGAAGAAAACCGTTCTGAAACAGGCAACGAAACATTTGGTAAATATACTATAAGCCTATCACTAGAGAGCGATGATGATGCTAAGTATTATGAGGTTTCCTCCTTATTTCTTGTTGGTGACAAAGCAGCACAATATATGCTATACAGTATCTAACCTAGAGCGAATCCCCGCACATTTTCCTTTAATAACACGGGTGTGAGAATGTGGAGGACGAGGAGGAGGAGGATGGCACAGCCCCTTCCAGTAGCTACTTGTGCAAGCTTAACATTAAGGCTTGGATTCGACCTCGTGTTTAACCTCACAGGGTGCTAACCTGACGAACCCTTGAACTTAAGAGCAGGAAGCGCACTCTACTTCAGCCAGGGTTGAAATGAGCTTGTACGGCTAGGGTTAGCCAAGGAGTTGAACTCGACTGTGGGAGGTTAGCCAAGAAGTCGACCGAAGTTACAAGTTGTGAGCACCTGACGAAGCACTCCAGAGTTAGCCCCGTGAGAGAAATTTATAGCATTCAACTTGTCCAATAGCCCTTGCACCAGCTTCCCAGAGTTTGTCCTATAAGACCAATAGGCCCTAAGTTACAAGTTCTAAGCCCCAAAGGTAGCTCTCCATAGTCCCATACGAGTAATGTATAATGACTGGGCACCTTGTGGCGGTTAAGTGAAGCCTGGGATCGAATCGAAACATGTAAGGTTAAGCTTGCACCTTCTGCGGCTAGCGCGGGCAACTTAGGTCTGTCAGGTTAGCACCCTGTGAGGTTAAGCCTGAGGTCGAATCCAAGCCTTAAGGTTAAGCGTGCACAAGTAGCCAACCACTCACTTTTCAAATCGCCCTCCGGGTGACGTCAAATTACATGGCGTCGCATAACTTTTAAATCTCCCGCGCAGTGACGTCACACGGCCAACAGCCAATCAGCGCTTTGTATGGAGTAGGCAGAGCCCACCTATTAGTCTACTTCCCAAGATTTCCTCAATGTGTCATGTACAACAAAAATACCAGTCACCTGCAACATTTCTGGTCAACTGTGTAGATGACATGCTTCCTAATTGAAGTCGCAAAGTGGCCTTTCGCCAGGAGTGCACAATTCTCAGGGTATCTCGGGGTCAAAATCTGCAGGTAACGTTCATCCACAGCCAATGAGCTAGAAATAAGTCTACACATGTGACTAGCGTGTCTGCTACAGCGCTCTGAATGGCGCCCAGGCGAAAATGCAGCGCCATATAATGAGCGTCCTCGAGACAGTTTCGTCCGCTGATAGTGCGTTACTTTACATAGATTAGATCGCGAAACTGCATAAATTACGCCTTCTATGTGCACATCATACAACTGAAAATGTTTGTATTATAAGCCTATTTCAAACAGGTCTTTAAGTAAAGGACACATTTTTTTAATGATTAGCAGAGTTATGTTGCCTGTGTTTGTAACAGAATTCAGCGTGCGTACCGACTCGGGGCTGACGTATTTCAGCATCTTCAAATACCAGTGGATTGAACCAGGATCGAACCTGCCAACGCGGGCTTAGAAAGCCAGCGCCTTAACCGCCTGAGCAACCCAGCCCGACCTAACAAAATTAGAACACTTGAACTGAACAGATACATGACAAAATAATAAATGTTATTCTTTTAACGTCCCACTAACTACTTTTGACGGTTACAGAGACCCCGGGGTGCCGAAATTTTGTCCCGCCGGAGTTCTTTCACGTGCCAGTAAATCTACCGATAAGGGGTTGACGTATCTCAGCACCTTCAAATCCCACCGGACAGAGCCAGGATCGAACCTACCAAGTTGGGATCAGAGTGCCAGCGCCTCAAAAGTCTGAGCCACTCAGCAAGGCTACATTACAAAATACCTGCTTAATATTTCGAACATGACTAGGCTGCGTTAACAAAATATAGATTATATTTCAAAAATAACTTTTACAAGAACAACTAAAATTCACATCTTGCAACTCTGTTATTATGAGTTTAACAGAACTCTTATTTCTTGCATCTGTCCATTTCTTTTTCAATAATTTTAATTTAACTTGCAATTCATTTTGGAAGATAAATACAAATGCACGAACGCTCTTTTCTTCTGCTGAATATTCTGCTCGGAATCACTTTCCGATTTTTATGCACCCATGATGTTTTTAGACTAGTCATCTGTGTTAAAACCACATGCAAGAACGAAGAAAGATATGTGGCTACTCAGAAATGTCTGATCGGAACAGAAAGCTCACAAACACAACAGTCGAACATCAACATTTAATCGGACATATGGAATCTGCTATCGATTATCGAGTTTCATTTCTATATTATAGTTCAGTTATTCTGCACATAATTTAAAAACGCAGAAAAAAATTACGCGAGGCATCCTGTTAAAAATATAAATCTAAAATACGAGAGAATCTTGGAATACGGGAGATCGGGTAACACTACCTGAAATCTGAGCGACCCGAGTTCTCAAATAACGTGACGCACATCTTGTTCTTCGTATTTCCTCCGCTCGCTCATCAATATAATATGTAACTTGACTGACTGCTATCTTTATATCCCACATTCTCACGAAGACAATGTCGAGATAACTTACACCCAAGATAGCCCAGTAAACCATTTAAATTTTAGTCCACGAGAAAAAAAAAGAGGGAATAATTATCAATGATATTGAATTTATGTGAAGCCTCCCTAAACTCCGGCAGCGCGCCGGCCTCTCACCGCTGGATTCCGTGGTTCAAATCCCGGTCACTCCATGTGAGATTTGTGCTGATCAAAGCGGGAGTGGCACAGATGTTTCTCTCGGTACTCCGGTTTTCCCTTTCATCTTTCATTCCGGCAACACTTCTCATTACCATTTCATTTCATCTGTCAGTCACTAATCATTGTCACAGAGGAGTGCGACAGGCTTCGACAGTCGGCACAATGCCTGACCAGGTCGAAGGACTGGAAATAAACTGTGGATTGTTCATTGAGAGGTGCTCCAATTTAATTTTTTTTTTAATTCGCTTTACGTCGCACTGACAAAGATAGGTCTTATGGCAACGTTGGGATAGGAAAGGGCTAGAAGTGGGAAGGAAGCGATCATGCCCTTAATGAAGGTACTTGGTGTGAAAATGGGGAACCACGAAAAACCATCTTCAGGACTGCCGACAGTGGGGTTCGAACCCACAATCTCCCGAATGCAAGCTCACAGTTGTGCGACTCTAACCGCACGGCCAACTCACACGGTCCATCAAATTACTTCATGGCGTAGTTTTTGTAATATAATAATAATAATAATAATAATAATAATAATAATAATAATAATAATAATAATAATAATAATAATAATAATAATAACTGTACCTTCCTGTAAAACCGCGCGCCTTCTATAAGGCCATCTATGTAATTGAACTTGAACTAATGTTATTTAAGATGCTTGGATTTTTCAACCACTAGATGTCTGTATCATCGGTTTTGTTGAACTCTAATTTATTAAGAAATTTGTATTGCGACAGGTGACAAACCTTAAGTTTGTGAAGATTGTTTTGTTCTTATGTCAAAGTTGTCAACACTCCTACTGCTTTCTTCTCCCTTAGTAACCAATCAGAAATCCTTGTGAATATTTTCTTTAACCAATTAGAATTGGGGAGGGGAGTGCACAGGCATCCAGCCTACCTGTGAAGAGTTCTGAAAACTTCCCCTCGAAATGCCATAAAAGCTGGGCGCTTTAAGGCCGTACTGTCATCTTCATCCCTTTAGTTCTGTGAGTGCGGCGTGTTATTCGGAAGCAGGGGTCGCAGTTCGGTGTTCGGAATGCCCAGCTAAACAAGGTAATGCCAGAATTTTCTTAAGCATGTGATAGCTCCGGCAAATATCTTGAGGGGAAGGTTTCAAACTTCTTTCATTTTAGGTAAAGTTCTAATTCAACGTTCTAAATGTAGATTATCGGCAAGGGATCAAAGTGTGATTACCCTCTGTTGACTCCCATTCAAGTCGGTATGGGGTGACTAAAATTTTCTAAACCTCTTAAATTCTCAACACACTTTCGGAATTTAAAATTTCTCGTTTAGTCACCCCTCTGCAGAATAGGCTTAGCCTTTGCAACTTTGGGCCATAAGTCCACTTTGGATTTTAAGAATTTTTCTAAAAAGAGTGTAATCGTTTCTCCTCCTAGTCTTTTGTTCATGGAAGCTTATGTTGTTGTTGATGATGATGATGATGATGATGATGATACTGTTGTTTAAAGGAACCTAACATCTATATCATCGGCCCCTAATTGCACGAAATGTAATGACATTTTTTTTGTTAGTGGCTTCACGTCGCACCGACACAGATAGGTCTTATGGCGACGGTTGGATAGGAAAGGCCTGGGAGTTGGACGGAAGCGGCCGCGGCCTTAAGGTACAACCCCAGCATTTACCTGGTGTGAAAATGGGAAACCACGGAAAACCGTCTTCAGGGCTGCCGAATCCCACTGTCTCCCGAATGCAAGCTCACAGCCGCGCGCCTCTAACCGCACGGCCAACTCACCCGGTAATAGTAATGACACATTAAAAGTCCAAAATTGTCTAATGACCAGAATTTAAAACGTGATGACGGAATGAATGGGTGGATATGAATTTAAAACTATCAGTGGATCCAACCCGTAATGCCCCACATTCCGAGAAACTAGCGTTAAACAACAGAAGTACAGACCAAGAGACTACTTCTAAAGCACAATACTGAATCGATGATGCTTGTAGTCTAAAGGGGTCCAAAATCCAGATCATCGGTCCTTCATAATGGTACTTATCGCTAGGAAACTAGAACCATGGCATTGTCATGTTGCTGTAAAGTAGATCCATGGCATTGTCATGTTGCGGTACTTATCAAAAGTAGCGTAGACTCGCGGTATTCCACACATTATGGTACTACTCACAGGAAATGTAATGCGCACATGTAACACAGACCTATGGTGTTTCTCACATTGCGGCGTCATTTTCAGGCAACGCAAACCTATGGTGTTCCTCACATAGGTGCACTTATCACAGGGACTCGTATTATCCCGTGGTGTTCCTCACATAGCGGGTACTAATCATAGGCAAGGCAGACCAATGGTGTAGCTCACAGAGTGGCACTAATCACAGGCACTGTAAAACCCACCCTGATTCACACACTGTTGCTACTAATCACAAATCTATTGTGTATCTAACATAGTGGTACTACGCGCAAGTAAAGGCGACCTATGGTGCTCCCCGTGTGGTGGTACTAATTACATGTAGTCTCATGGTTCTAATTCGACCATCCCTTGACGCCCCTTTTAGTAGCCTCTTACGACAGGCAGAGTATACCGTGGATGTATTCTTCGCCAGCATCCCCCACCCACAGGGTATGCGTGTTTGGTCCACGAGAGCTATTTTATTTCGCTCAAGTCCGCCGGCAACCCTGTTAGGACCCCCCTAACCGCCACCTGGGGCGCGCCACGTGGGAGTATCACCTCTCCCCCTGCTAAGCCACCGTAGTAGGTTCGTGGGAAGTTTATATTAAACCCTTTCTTTTTTTCATTAAGACCATATGGAATGGGTACTCATTGCCCCTGTTGTTTATAGATCAGTGTGTACCGAACTGTTGAGCAGAAGTGACTGTACAGTTTGTCAAGCATTATTTTGTAAGAAATGTATGGCTCTGAGAGGCTGGACTACATTAGCTTCTGGAGCTCAGACTCCTAGGCTATGCAAATTAGTGGAGCAAACATGCTGTTATAAATAGTGTACCTGTTCGGGGCTACAATGCTCATCCTCTTGTATATTATCACGTTGATAATTCTCTCTAATTTTGTACCTGATTTTTGACTAAGTCATTATTGTTGTGGGAGTTGACGAGCACCTTAGTATATTGTTGTTGTTTATTCAGATTTTCTATTTAAGAAAATTTTAAACAAAAAAGGAGGGAAGAAATACATTTTCAAAATTATAGCTTTAAGTTAAGTTCCAGTCATTTCCTTGCCCGCCCATTCACCCCGGCACCTTCTTACACCTCTGCGTTCCACGATATACCCGGAACAATAATAATAATAATAATAATAATAATAATAATAATAATAATAATAATAATAATAATAATAATAATAATAATAATAATAATAATAATAATAACAACAACAACAACAATAATCATAATAATTAGGTTTCACGTCCCACTTGCTTGTCCTTTACGGTTTACAGAGACGCCGAGGTGCCGGAATTTTGTCCTGAAGTTCTTTTACGTGCCAATAAATCTACCGACACGAGGCTGCCGTGTTTGAGCACCTTCAAATACTACCGGACTGATCCAGGATCGAACACGCCAACTTGAGCTAAGAATGCCGGCGTTCTATCGTATGAGTTACCCAGCACTGCAAGTAGTTAGATGACATCGAGAAGAAAGACGAGACGGCATGATGACACGTACATAGAATATTGCAGTAAGCCAAGAAAAGTATTTTAAGCACACGCTCGGTGGCGAGCATCGGAGATGTTTTGTGTATGTTAGTTAAGTATGCGTTCAACCCGAGGTTCAGGACACGTCCTTCACAAATATTCTCAAAGCAGTCTTACGAAATACATTGTGTCTGAATCACGGAACACATGTGTTTATTCTAAGAGAAATGCATAGTGCAATACCCAACAAATGTCCTTTAAAATTGCTGACAGTGTCAACATCATTTCAACACGAGCAAGCATGTAGGGAAATAGGTACAAAACAGAAAATATCTTATCTCGCGGCTCAGAAATAAGGTATCGACCCCAGTGTGCAGATTACTCAATAACACACGCATAACGCACGAAGTCACTCGTAATAATTTTAACAAACTACGTACTATTTCGCGCAGATAGTGGGAAAATATTTAAGGCAAAAATTAACTGAAGTACATTTTGTCATCGATTCTGTTTTTAGTACTATTGTGGTTTGGAATACAAATCACAAGTTTACTGATATGATATGATATATGATACGATATGATATGATACGATACGATACGATACGATACGATATGATATGATATGATATGATATGATATGATATGATATGATATGATATGATATGATATGATATGATATGATATGATGTATGATATTTACCATAATATTCACAGATTTTAATTGATATTCTCAAGAACAGACCCGTATATGCTCAGCCGACTTTTACTATAACAAAAGGAAAAGTTTATAAAACAGGAAACAGAAACAATGACTTCAAATCAACACTATTCGGTTTAATGACATTTCAGTCGAAGTGTTTTAAAACTATGCATGTTTGAAAAACATATTTCATTTAATGTTGCGGTAAAGGAACTAAATCTAAAGAATCGTATGAATTGTCTATTTGCAAAACTGACCATTTCGAATAAATAAATAAATAAATAAATAAATAAATAAATAAATAAATAAATAAATAAATAAATAAAACTTGTGCTAGGTTCCTCACTTTCACCTATTTGATCTGACCTCCCTTGCTCAACTCTTGTCTTTTTTTTCCGACCCTGACGGTATTAAGTTGCGAGCCCTACAGAATCATTCATTTTCCCGCCCTCCTGACCCTTGTCTTTCTTTGGCTGATGCCTTCATTTTTTGAAGTGTCAGATCCCTTCCATTTTTCTATCTGATCAGTGTTATATAGAGGATGGTTGCCCAGTTGTACTTCCTCTTAAAACAATAATCACCACCATCATCTTGATTTACTGGTGGTATAAGCCAAGATTTTAAAGGGTAGCTGGAGTCTCCGAACAGATCTGCACAGGAAAAAACAACGATACTGTGTATAAGTACCAACCCGTGGAGTGTAATTTGAAGGTGCTGTTTTGAGCTAATGCTTCATTCCATTCTATCACGCAAATACTCAAAAGTTCAGTAATCTAACCTAAATCCCTTATTGTATTCCTATGTTTGTGTTTTTGGCCAAACATTTATTGAACGGTGAATACCTACACTCATTCCTCATCACTATTTGAATGAGTCAACCATTTCACTGATAATAACGATTTTATGCCAAAATATTAAAATACCACTCACTTTGGATTCACTAATAATATGGGTTATGAGTCAAAATACACTCATGGAAACAATCCCAATAATATGAGTAACTTTTATTAGTCATGTTATCTATGAAACAATTTACTGATATTATTAGGAATATCTACTAATTATTTTGACTAAAACTAATAACTAATATTATTAGCTAATAACTCTATGAAACATAATACTAATATTATTAGTTAATATTATTTATTAGTTTCTTACTAATAATAGTATTGAAAGATGTTTTATGAAACAGGGCCCAAATGTTCACGTATTTGACGCACCCACAACTTCGAACATCACGCTGCTCCGGATGTGTTTTGATATTGCCCCCTTCTTACCTGGCTACTCAGCCGGAGAACGAGAGTCTCAGTCGCAGACTGTTCGTTTTCTGGCTATGCAAAATTTTTAAGGGCAGGATTAGCTTAAGGACTAGCGACAATAAAAAAATAAACACTAAAATAAGGATTTAACATTTATTAAAACTAGCACTCTCCACAAAAACTCAAATTTTAACAAAATCTTGTATAATATTTTGGTTTCTTCTCAACCGGTTTCTTTGAAATTCGGAATCTCTTCCCCAAAAATCAACGGATATAAATATATGTAATTATATAAATAAATATTAGCCTACATTGACTGAAATAAATGAATAATAGATTAAATTTGATGAGAAGGCCTTCTCTGATTAAATCAGATTATTTTAAAAATTAAATAAATATTTCTTCGACTCTATAATCGACAATAATAGGATTAATTCTTTCTCTCATTAATGAAAAATATAAAAATAAAATTCTCCTGTCGAAATTCCTTTCACAATATTTTTTTCCAATCTTAAATTCATTAATCAGAATATTTTTTAAATTATCATCTTAAGATTCTTCCTAAAATTTACATTAATTTCACCTATGTTGAAAATTCTTAGCAATGTAAGGGTTACAATAATTAACTTCGTGAGTTCCATCCACGGGCATGACCCTTGCTTATTCACTTTCTTCTGATACATCAAGCCCTATTCTATCTTATTTTGAAAATAAAATTGACTAAAGATTCACATCTCCGTAAGATATAATCGACACAAAATCATGAAAAATCGATCAGAACACGCGCAGTGGGTAAGAGATCAAGTCAAATGTCGTCAAGGAAAATATCACAATTCACAAAATGTTGGTAAATCAGACACACAACACTCACACTAGGGTACACGGGAATATTATATAATATTTACAACGAATACTAGTCCTTGATTATTATTTTCAAATTTTAATCTAAATCATGGAAGATTTCAGATGACGGTATCGGCTAAAGAAATACAATTGCGACGAATTGGAATGTGATGACGTCAGGATTATCACTTCAATAATGAAACTAAATTCAACAACGATGTTCAAGAAATGTTAGAGAAATAAATCACCCGAAAATATCATACAGAACGCACTTATCGCCGGTTAAAATAAATATTCGCGTTTAAGGTCCATGAGTTGCAACATTATTATTATCCTCCTAATATCATGACTATCAATTAACACGTGCTCCAGTTGAAGAAATTATGTTCAGCAACATATTCTCTTCTCATTAGACTCAACTAATGGATCCGTAAATCAAACACCTAGTAATTGATCCATTCCTAAGTCCACAAATATTACAAGTGTAACAACTGTAACAGATACAGTAAACTCAACAATGCAATAAATGCAATAAACGCAGAAAACGTAGTAAATGATCCGTCAGGATTCGGACGTATTCCAGGCTCATATCTGCTTAATTACAGCACACATTAATGTCATATAAGAGCAAACAATATTTACACTCATGACCTTATCTTTTAACACGAGGTGAATTATTATTATTATTATTATATTATTATTATTATTATTATTATTATTATTATTATTATTATTCCCGTGTGGGGATTTACCGGTTACCTCCATCGGGCGCGTCCCATTGGAATTGGGGAAGCTCGCTGGCTCTGCCGCCAGCAGAGTCAGAGGGTAGTAGGGAAATAAAATACCACCGTGAAAAACAAAACAAAAAACTGGTCCCTTGCCAGGGTTACGGCGAAGACTGGTAAATGACCAGAAGCCAGAAAACATCTTGAGGCAACCTCTAGGGCTAACAACCCTAGTTGTAAAAGGATGGGTACCCGTCCAAAGCAAAGTCAAGTCAAAAAGCATGATGGCACAACATTTCAAGAAACATACCCCAGGGGGTAAATCTTCGGATAAATCCCTCGTCGTGAACGCCACGGCGCACGAGTCTCGTTCGGATTCTGGGGGAGACTCGACATCATGCAAGAGACTAGTCGGAGCGTCTCGGTGTACCCCGAAGAGTCAAAAACTCAGGCCAAAATCTAAAACCTTTCTCGCAACTTTCAACATAAATTCACTTACACAAACTGGCAAGCTGAAAACCCTCACCAAAGCTCTTCACGAAAATCAGATATCCATAATGGCCCTACAGGAAACAAGGTACCCAGATGAAGAGATTTTTGAATCCGAAAGCTACTGATTTTTCAAGAGCAAAGCGCAAAGAGGAATCCTCAATGGAGCTGTGATGCTTGGAACCGCGTTTGCTGTTAGAACCAAGATCCTTAAATCGGTTGCAAATTTCGAACCTGTGAATGACAGATTGTCTATACTCACAATTAAATGCGCGAACAAAACCTACGCCCTAGTTAACGCACATGCTCCTACAAACGATAAGAACAAGTCCGATCCAGACGAAGTTGATAATTTCTGGGACCTACTGGATGAAAAATTAAACAAAATACCCAAACACCATGTCAAGCTTCTTTTGGGTGACTTCAATGCCCAACTAGGTCGTGAACAGAAGTACAAGAAAGTTATAGGAAATTACCCTGCTCACAAAAGAACCAATCCCAACGGCAAAAGACTGGTGACCAATTGCGAAAATCACAACCTGCAGGTCATGTCGACCCACTTTCGCCATCTACCCAGAAAGCAAATGACTTGGCGTTCTCCCGTCCAAGCTCTCGGAGAGTTCCAAATTGATCATGTTGCAATCTCCAGGAGAAACAGCCCTGAGATTATGAATGTCAAGGTAAAGAAAGGCATCAATGTGGCCTCAGATCATTATATGTCTCTTATCAAATTCAAACCAATTCCCGCAAACACAAGGAAGACAACCAAACAGATCACACGTTTCGACAATGATAAACTTCGGCAAAGGGTCGAGGAGTTCCAGGAGAAGGCCAGACCAAATTACACTGACTTTAACAACGCCAAAAGTCTCCTTGTTGAGGCCGCCAAAGACGTTGCAGACATCAAGAGAAGCAAAAAGCATGCCTGGTGGAATGGTACCTGCGAATCAGTCCTCCAAGAAAGACTCAATGCGTGGAAACAGTACGACTCTACGAAATCAGAAAATGATTGGGAAACCTACAAAACCCAACGTGCCCAAGCAGCTAGGGTGTTCAGAACTGAGAAACGTAAATACGAAAAATCTATAATTGAAAAGATAGAACAAAACTTCAGGAAGAATGAAAGCAGAGAGTACTACAGAGCCTTCAAACGCAAACTCACTGGCTATAAACCACCATCTCTATGCTTTGAGCGAACGGACGGCACACTGGCGACGTCAAATGAAGAAAATTGCAGCATTCTGGCAGATTACTTCAAGAATTTACTTAATTGCTCTAAACCGCAAAGCGCCATTGAGACCAAGGAACCCTTACTCAGGTACCCAGATTCCAGACCACCCGACAGAGATGAAATGAAGCGCCACATTGCCCGTCTCAAAAATAACAAAGCGCCGGGGGAAGACTCAGTAGTAGCAGAACTATGGAAATATGCCCCAGAAGAATCACTTGATATCTTGCAAAAGCAAACAGAAGAAATATGGAACAAGGAGACCCTACCCGAAGATTGGAAAATAGCTTTGATCCATCCATTACACAATAAAAGGCAGCATGAAGAACATCAACAACTACAGAGGAATATCTTTGCTACCCGTGACTTACAAAATTCTATCACTTGCCATCCTGGAGCGTTTGGAAGCACAAGTCGAACATCAAATAGGTGAATACCAAGGAGGGTTCAGAAAAGGTCGCTCAACAGCTGAACAGATCCAAAATCTCAAAACGATCATCAGATATTGTACACTAAGGTGCAAGCAGTATGTGTGTGTCTTTGTGGACTTTAAGAAAGCGTACGACTCCATTGACCGGAAAGTCCAGCTAAACATCTTAAAACCGGGCGAGTTGGCCGTGCGCGTAGAGGCGCGCGGCTGTGAGCTTGCATCCGGGAGATCGTGGGTTCGAGCCCCACTGTCGGCAGCCCTGAAGATGGTTTTCCGTGGTTTCCCATTTTCACACCAGGCAAATGCTGGGGCTGTACCTTAATTAAGGCCACGGCCGCTTCCTTCCCACTCCTAGCCCTTCCCTGTCCCATCGTCGCCATAAGACCTATCTGTGTCGGTGCGACGTAAAGCAGCTAGCAAAAAAAAAACCATCTTAAATGAATTTGGAGTTGATTTGAAACTGCTGGCATTAATTAGAGCCACCCTAACCGATAAAAAATCCAAGGTGAAGTTCCACGGATGTCTCTCGCATTCCTTTGACATCAAAACACGAGTCCGACAAGGTGATGGGCTATCCCCGATACTCTTCAACTGTGTTCTTGAAAAGATCATCAGAACCTGGCGGGTGAGATTACAGGAAACCAACTACAGTCCATTGAGAATAGGAACCAAATCCAAGGGGATCGCAACAGACTGCTTAGCATTTGCCGATGATATTGCTTTTCTCTCAACCGACATAGAAACCGCTAGAGCTCAAGTTGAAATTTTAAAGGAAATTGCCGAACAAACTGGTTTGCAGATATCGTTTGAGAAAACAGAAGTAATGACGAACATCAAAGAGGCTCCACCAAAACTCCATACAAAATACGGCGACATCACCCGAGTAGACAAATTCAAATACCTGGGTGAGATCATCATGAAAAATGGACTGGACAAAAAAGCACTTCAGGGGCGAGTACGCAAACTGGAAATAGCCTACCAAACATCACGCGCAATCTACAACAAAAAATGCCTTTCCCAAAACACCAAGATACGTCACTATGAAAGAGTTCTGAAGCCAGTAGTTCTATATGCAGCCGAAACCCTGTCTCTAAATGCCAACAAAGGACTCCTTGAAGAACTGGAGAAAAGAGAACGCAAAATTGTGAGAGGAATCTTGGGATCAAAGTACAGAAATGGAATCCATCAAAAGAGATCCAACAAGGAAGTCTACAGCAAAATAGAGAAAATTACCGACACAATCAGAAAAAGACGGGCACGATTTTACGGTCATCTGAAAAGAATGGACGGAAGAAATCTTTCACTTTTTTGATTCAAACCCCAAAACCACAATTCCCTGGTTTAGAAATACCACAGAAGACCTGCAAATGCTACATATCTCAGCTGAAGACGCCTTTAACAGAGATCTCTTCCGCAAGAAAATATTGACGGGCTAAACCGAGACGAGCAACCGAAGAGAAGACACGGTGCCCCTTGGACAGAGGAGCGTAAGCAGGCCGACTCACAAAGAATGAGGGAAATTTGGGCTCTAAAGAAGGCCAAGTTCAGTGTCAAATGCAACAAGACTTAACGTGGTCCTTGATGGCCCCAGCGAATTATAAATAAATAAATAAATAAATAAATAAATAAATAAATAAATAAATAAATATGCTAAAATCAGCTTTATACGCTTAGAGTGTTCTTTGTCAACGTTTACAGAAGGTATTAATGCATATTATTACTAACAAATACATTGCAATTGGAAGATATCCCAATCTCAGCCTGTAACCAACTTCTTTTATATGTAGAACATTAGGGTTAGTTGCGAAAAGAATCCACCCGCGCACAGTTATGACTAGCAATACCAGCCATCTCCACAGTCGCTGGAGTGCAGACTAATAATGACAAAGTGACACCTAGAAGAGCTAGAAAAAGGCCGAAGAATCCGGCTTCTTTCCCTGTATGGGAACGTACTGCACTTCGTTACTGATGAAAAGGTTCCAGATTTTGACTTTTAAAAATGTCTTTAAAAGTGTCAATACTACGGGAAAATAACACTTCGAATTTACTGCCGAGAAAAGGGTTATTTTGACAAAAACACAATAGGGCAATTGAATGTTGATTCATGGTGAATCTAACTACGGAACGGAAATTGGCACAGCATTAAGTGTATGTAAGATAGGCAAGGATGTTACGATGATTAATCAAAATGTTATACATATGGGTAACACGTTGAAAGTTAAAATAATGCATGTTGAATATTTACCATAGGAATATTTTGGGACTTAATAGCGAAATATAGAACTGATGAAGCTTTATTTTCTTTACGTCGCACCGACACAGATAGGTCTTATGGCAACGATGGGATAGGACAGGACTAGGAGTGGGAAGGAAACTACCGTAGCCTTAATTAAGGTACAGTTCCAGCATTCGCCTGGTGTGAAAATGGGAGACCACGGAAAACCATCTTCAGGGCTGCCGACAGTGGCGTTCGAACCCACTGTCTCCCGGATGCAAGCTCACAGCTGCGCGCCCCTAACCGCACGGCCAAGTCGCCCGGTAACTGATGAAGTTTTCTTTTTTTGTTGCTATTCTGCTTTACGTCGCACCGACACAGATAGGTCTTATGGCGACGATGGGATAGGCAAGGCCCAGGGTGGGAAGGAAGCGGCCGTGGTCTTAATTAAGGCACAGCCCTAGCATTTGCCTGGCGTGATAATGGGAAGCCACGGAAAACCTACTTCAGGGCTGCCGACAGTGGGATTCGAACACACTATCTCCCGGATGCAAGCTCACAGCTGTGCGACTCTAACGGCACGGCACGACTCTAACCCTGTAACTGATGAAGTATTACAAGGAACTCGCTGATAATAATCTTACACAAATAAATTACATATCAGAAGATGAGGAAGTTATATGAGATCAAGATATGGATTTTGGTCCTAACACTGAATTTTGGTTCATTCTGCGTATATACTATTGGAATTTTTCACTAGATTGAGTTCTTACAATTTCCTTCTTAAATAAAGCAATTTTTGTACTTCTTGATTACCTTCAGTTTGTTGGTAACTCAGCTATCTCCAATTTTGAAAATGAAATATTCCAAAAAAGTATATGACCGAGCTCGATAGTTGCAGTCGTTTAAGTGCGGCCAGTATCCAGTATTCGGGAGATAGTGGGTTCGAACCCCACTGTCGGCAGCCCTGAAGATGTTTTACCGTGGTTTCCCATTTTCACACCAGGCAAATGCTGAGGCTGTACCTTAATTAAGGCCACGGCCACTTCGTTCCCACTCCTAGCCCTTTCCTGTCCCATCGTCGCCATATAACCTATCTGTGTCATCATGAAAAATGGACTGGACAAATAAATATAATAATAATAATAATAATAATAATAATAAAGTAGATAATATATATTATATATATAATATATAAAGTATATGAACAATAGGACGGTATTGTCACATTAAAAAAACCGCTTACAAATCATTACGCTAATAAGATAGGCCGTAAACTTCCTTCATTAGACTTTATAAAATGTTCAGTTTCCTAAAACGTTTAACTATTCGGAGATGTCCGATTATGCAAATAGACGACACATGTGAACTTACAGTACACCCGCCGGTACATAATCACACACACGGGCACACGCGCAATACGGTCAGATGTGTTTCAATTTATGTTTGTGCACATGATGACATTTTCGCTGCAAATAAATTCTTTCTAATATCCTCAGAGAGTGTCGAAGTTGTTACCTGTAAAATGCTACATGGCTCTTACCTTATAATTTGGTTTACTGTTGTTTTTAAAATCAACGGTTAAGGGTGCATCGCAAAAGCCATTCGAAGCACTGCTCCAAATACTCCTAAACCTGCTAATAGAAATGGCGTGCGGCCTCCGAGGCCTGATGCAGGTCTTTCTAGTTGAGGCCGCACAGGGACATGCGCGTCTATGAGGATGGTTCCCTACCTATGATGAATTATAATGATGAAGACGGCACACACACACACACACACACCCAGCCCCCGAGCCATCAGAATTAACCAATGAAGGTTAAAAACCCCGAGCAGGCTGGGAATCGAACCCGGGATCCTCTGGACCAAAGGCCAGCACGCTAACCATTTAGCTATGGAGCCGGACAGCCTGCTAATGACGGGGTATTATTTCTGCTAGACCACATCCAACGAGGTGAGACGCAGAAGTAGGTTATTGTAGCAAACACTCTTCCGTTCGGACCTGTTTCACAATCACATCATCCTACCAAGGTAGGGTTGTTCTGAACCGATCAGAGCTTCCACAACGTGCTTGTATATCCTCATGTTTCTCTTGATCGTAATACAACCTAATCTACACCAAACTACACCAGTTTGAAGAGAGTAGAGTTCTAGGCAACCTTTCAAAACCGTACACACACTAACAATATTACCAATGGTAAAAATACAGAAACGACCTTTTGAACTGTATTTCCCTTTTGAAGATACTTGCTGATGAAGATGAACTTATTTGAATTATGCTTGTAGTTTAATGGAAGACTATCTATACATCCCTATATTATATAAAGCCAGAAGGATTACTGACTGACTGACTGACTCACTCACTCACTCACTGACATTAACGTTTACCCACTTCCAGATGGGCTAGAAACTTGAAATTCGGCAGTCTGAGAGTTATTACGCTGTAACCTAAGGAAAAGATTCAAAAAGTTCAAATTTCTAATAGTTATCCCCCTCTCGCGAACAAAGTGCAGACGAAAATACCGGGTGTGCTAGAAAATTGAAATTTGACAAAATTATAACTCTTCGCCTGTAACCGACGGAGAAACTCCAAAAAAGTTCCAATGTTTGACTTTTTACCTCCGAAAAATATCGAAACATTTAGGCATTTTTCAGGCCGTTGCAGACCGTTTCGAGGTATTCTGTTCAAAAACGGTTATTACTATCAAAAACCGGATACTACTTTATTTTCCTAAAATGAAGAGATCTACAACTTCGGCCCTATGACATTGTGTCCTATCTCGACCCTTTCCACCTTAGACTGAGTTTCGTTTTCCCAGTTTTGGTCAATTTTGTTTATTTTCCATACATTATTATACCGATTCACACACTTCTAAGACAGATAAAATCACGAAATTCAGCAGGCCCCTGACCACGTTCATTGGCCATACGTAAAGCAACTTTATCATTCCAGCTGCCAAGAATGTTTGGGAAAACGGGCGGAATATGTGCAAACACGACTCAAATTTCAGCTCAATCAAAGTTTCTAAAGCAATCTAAGGCGCAACCGACGGTGATACGCTGAAACGCAAAAGAACCAAAATTGCAGATCGTTTTGTGGTCGATACGCTTGCCAAGTTTCAAGACTGTAACTGTCTGCTATGTTGGCGAAATAATTTCTCAACTTGTGAAAAAAGTACGAAATTTGTCCTATATCGAAACCAGGGATAGAAGAAAATAGAAATAATTCAGTAGCCAGCCCCTTTTTATCAGGAGCCAGTACATTTTTCGCAAATATACATTATGAACACCACTAGGATCAAGCTACGTATTATTTTTGAAATGTGGCCTTAAGTCGTATAGTCACAGTTCATATAAGAATGGAAATTTATATTTTAAGAGATACTAACCCAAATAATCACCAGTCACCTTCAAGGTCAGCGTCTTTTAAAATTACAGTACATGTGCCTGTTTGATTTCCCACCAGTAACATTCAACTTGCTTAACAATGCAAACCAACCTTCAAAATCAGTGTAGGGTCTGTTTTTTTGCAGTATGATAAGATGCCATGAACAATGGCTTCATATGCTGTAACATATTAGCATTCATTTTCTTGACGCACCTCACTAAAAGTGCGCATTCGGGATTTTTCATGAAACTTTCAGCCTCCTGTCGGCCCCGCGGTGTAGTGGTAGCGTGCCTGCCTCTTACTCGGAGGCCCCGGGTTCGATTCCCGGCCAGGTTACGGATTTTGACCTGGATCTGAAGGCTGGTTCGAGGTCCACTCTCTCTACGTGATTACAATTGAGGAGTTATCTGACGGTGAGATGGCGGCCCCGCTCAAGAAAGCCAAGGATAACGGCCGAGAGGATTCGTCGTGCTGACCGCACGACACCTCATAATCTGCAGGCCTCCGGGCTGAACAGCGGTCGCTTGGTAGGCCAAGGCCCTTTGGGACTGTTACGCCATTTTTTCAGCCTCCTGACACTTCGAGTGAGGATAGGATTTTATAGGATAGTATGTTTTAAACATTTCCAGTTTAAATGGTCCTGAAAATCCGGATACACCTTTAGAATGTTTGTCGGCAATACTACCAAAGTTACTGCATAATTTACACTTCGCAATTCCTTCTTCATAGCACAGCCACGGTAGTCATTCAAGCTACGATTCTCTGCACTGTGTATCATTCTCATACTTCTCTGAATCAGTAACATTCAGCTTGCTTAACAATGTAGCCAAACCTTCAATATCAGTGTAGGGTCTGTTATTTTTTGCAATATGATAAGATGCCATGAACAATGCATTCATATGCTGTGACATATTAGCATTTATTTTCTATACGCACTTCGCTGAAAGTGGTGAAATTTCCGTTTTCCTGAAAATTGAAATTTCGACGTATTTTTTATGTTTGACCTATCATTGTCTCGAACACCATAAATTTCACGCTGGTCATTGTCGTCCTGAACTCTACAGTCGGCACTTCCATCAAGTGTTTTCTCACATTCACTCCCTTCTGTATCCCTTTGTGTTAAGTTTACGGGCCCTACTTACGAAGAAATCTGAAAGAGTACCGGAACACTGTTTGTTACTCGCATCAGTCAATTTGTGCGGTTTCGTTCGTTTCATTTTGCCGATTTTCTCAAGTATAGCACAGAAACGTGAAATACACCAGCGTTAAATGGCTTCCGAGTTCGCGGGCTTCGATGTCTGATGCTACGTTGCCAATTTTCCATAAACGCACAGGAATAAAAACAACCGTATTTATAAAGTGCAAACTGTTCAATACCAAAATGCCGTAATTAAATTAAAAGTATAAATATTGTTAGGTAAAAATACAAGAATTGATAAACACGTCATTCCGTATGTTCTAAATGCAAAGAATGAATTCCACGGGAATTTACAGTATCAGCACTGCTTTGGCGGCAATAGTCGAGGAACGGCTAGTCACGGGAAGGATGGCGGTAATGTAGTGTTTGTGGAATTATTTAACGTAGTAGTTCTCTGCATTTCTCCACACCTCTGGTCTGATCTTTGTACTCGGCTACCGATAGCTGATCATCTGTAATAGAACTCGATGTGTTACGATATGTTCACAAGAAAGGATACTTGTTTGACGGGTTACAATGATATCTCCCATGACCGCTAGGCCCGCGCAGAACTGAAACCTCCATTTCCAAGGTACGAAGAGTAATTACAGAATTCAAGACTCTGCCAAAAGCACAGAAAGTGTTTATTGCACATATTAGAATATATGAGCTACAGAAAAAAACCGTGAAACACCACACGACTTGTTACTTTGTAAAGTAATGGGAAAGTACATGTAAGGGAACTCCGGATTTCAAAAAATAAATTTCCAAAACCGAATTTGAAAATTCAGGCGCCAGGTAAAAATTTTCAGGCGCCATGGCGACTGGGCGCCCGGTATTTTTCGACCCCTGGGCATAACTAACCGATATACCAGAAAAGATCTTAGGACCAAAAATGTAGGCCATTAAAGGGGCCGTAAGATGGCACAATCCGTTGGTCGATACGACGTATCGTTCCGACACAGTAAATTTCCAAATGAAGGTTGCACTTACAAACGTGTACGTCTTCAATCCACATCTTATTCTTTCTTCTAGATGTAAAATGGCTTAGCTGACTCACTGACATAAATGTTTACCCACTTCCGCATGAGCTAGAAACTCGAAATTTGCCGAATTTGTAGCTATTACCGCGCAACCTACGAACAATTCCAAAAAGGTCAAATTTATAATTTTGCCCCCCCCCCCAAGCAAGATGGTGGACGCTGCGTTACGGTGCCCTAGAAAATTAAAATTTGGCACAGTTCTAGTTCTTAGCATGTAACCGACGGGGAATTTCAAAGATTTCCACATATTTCACATTTTACCCCCGAAAAATTTCGAAATTCCGAGGAAAATTTAACAACGGTGCAGACAAATTAACTGAATGTGTACTCAGTGAACCTGAATTTAGCGAGTTGATATCCTATATTTCACTGAAACTTGGTTACCTGATTTTGTCTCAGACGGTGAACTTCCATTCTCATCTAACTTTTCAGTGTTCCATGAAAACAAACGTACCGGTAAACGTTGGGGTGGTGTAATGATTGCAGTTAGTAATAAACTTAAAGCCCGTCACAGACCCGACCTAGAAACCGAATGTGAGATAACCTGGGTCGAAATTGCGATCTCCAGAAGTAAAAACTTTTTAGTTGGCTGCTTCTAACGCCTACCCTCCGGTGATATCACAGCGTTATTTGCTTTAATTGAACGGTTTTGGCTCTGAATAAATCCAACGATATTGTGCTAATAGGTGATTTCAATTCACACATATCCTGGCAATCTACAACCACTGGAACAGCAACCGATCCTGCCGACTCATTTATTTTGTCAAATTTTATGAACGGCCTTCATCTACATCATTCTGCTTAAAACACACCTGAAATCTGGCAACATTAGACCTCCTCTTCTCTACAGTAACTAGTGTTAGGTATCTGTTGGCAGAAACATTCTTAGCGCTGACCATAACTCAATCGAAGCTACCCTCAGCCTACGACGACGACAAATAGTATATTATTCCCCGTCCTTCGGGCGGGGCGGGCCCCTCAAAGCGTGGCGGGCTCTCTCGGGCCGGGAGAAGCGGAAAGAACTGAGAGGTGTGTGAGAAGAGGAAGATGGGAAAAGCGAAGTGTATGATTGAGAGAGGAGTGATGGTGGCCTCTTGAATGGGGAGATGCTTATGAGGGAGTAGTGAAAGTTCAGACTGAAGTTCAGAGGTGGGTGGTGAGGATGTGTAGCGTGGCGGAGATGTTACATAGTGAGGTGGTGAGAAGTCGGAGAAGGTCGGCTGTCAGGGGGGATGGGAAGGAGGATCGAGTTGGAAAGGGGGCGGACGAACGTGTGGTGGAGGTCGATATGGAGGGGATAGCCGGGTTCGAAGACGTGGGCTGTTGAAAGGTCGGGGAGGTGAGCGTGAAGATTCCACTTGATGTCGACGACCGTAGATACGTGTGCCACTGGTGAGATGATGTTGGACTGCTTCTTCAGTAGGCAGATGCAGACGGACGAGATAGGTTGGTCCGGAGGGTTCCAAATTCTGAAGGCGCGACGGACAGGAATGCCTTCGAGAACACGTTCTTGAATTACCTCTTGATCTGGGATATCAGGACCCACGCCGCGTAGAACACAACTATAAATAGCGGTGCGATCTGGCGGTGGTGGTGGTGCTGGTGGTGGTGCGCACGGCGTGTGCTGGAGGTGAAGGCTGTGTGACTCGTGGCGTAGCGGAGGCTTCTTCAGCGATGGTCGAACGGTTGAAGTAGCGGGGAGATGTACAGGTAGCTGGGCGGATCAGGGTATGGCGCGGAGGAAGGGTTGTGGCCAGAATAGGGGAAGGATAGGAGTACGTAACCGTAGTGATAGGAAGGTAGGGAATGGTAAGGGCGAAGGTCGTGTTGGTTGTGGTGGTGGTCATGGTGAGGAGAGAAGAGTAGGTATTGGGGTAGTTACATTCCAGTGGGAAGTTCGGCCGCTCGTTTCGTTGAGGTTGACCGAGCAAAAATTGAAGGAGGTGCTGCGGTGATTGGAGATGTTCACGTAGAGAGAGATCACCCCTACCTGTTTATCCACATAAAGACTTCCCACCCGTTGCGAGGCAAGCACTTCCTCTATGCAGTCAAGTAGGCTGGCTAGTTGTCAATCAGGACTTGTCATCCCTCCCTTGGTGCTGGTTATAAGCTGAGCGTGACGTCAACAATGCTGCTTCCCTGTTTGAGGATTTAATATTTACCACTATTAAACAGCATGTACCTTTCTCCAAAACTAGAACACACAAATATCCCCAATGGCTGAGTGCCGAAACTATAAACTTCTACTAAAGGACACGTGCGTGGTTACTCTGGAAGTCTATCCCCAATTCACACACGTATAATACTTTTAAACACCTCAGGAAAATTTCAAAATCGCATCTTAAGAATAACTACAACCGGCACATCACTTCTATAACTGGAAACCTTAAAAAAAAGTCCCTCATTTCATCACGTAGAAAGTCACTCCGGATACCACTGAATCTTAAACTACATAGTGATGATGTCCCAACTGAATTAAGGTCTTAAAATTTTATGAGTACTTTCACTCCAACATTACTCACTGTCGCCAATATCAACGACCCCTAACGAAGTTCAAAATATTCTCAATAGTCTCCCAACAAACCGCTCCACCAGGCCCAATGATATTAGCCCTATATTTCTCAAAAATACTTCTTCATCTCTCTGCGCACCGTTATCTACAATTTTAAACCTGTGTATCGCTACTGGTACATTCCACGACAGCTAGAAACAAGCTGATATCACACCTATTTTCAAATCTGGCAACAAACATATCTCATCATACCGCCCAATATCTATCGTCCCAATACTATCCTCTGTCCTTGAAAGAATAATCCACGGCCGACTCCTCTTTTCCACAAAGCCGTACCTATCTGAAGAACAACGCGGATTCACTCCCGGAAAATCATGCCTCACTAACCTCACAGTTCTCAATCACCACATCATTTCAAAAATAGAAAAATTTCAGTTAGATGTAATATACAGTATACAGATCTGGCCAAAGTATTCGACTCGGTGGATCAGGCACTTCTTCATAAGCTCGCCACCAGATTTAATATCCATGGCCCCGTCTTGTCACTGATAACAAGTTTCCTCTCCGGCAGAAAACAAAGAGTGGTACTCCCTGAATCTGCCTCATCATGGTTATCTGTATTATCAAGTGTATCTCACGGCAGTATTCTGGGACCCCTGCTCTTTGTTCTCTATATCGATGACATAATTATTCTCTGCACCCAAAATAGTCAGTGTTCCCTCCTCTTGTACACAGATGACGGGAAAATTCTAAGAGAAGTTTCTACGCCCGATGATTGTGATGAATTACAGACTGTTCTCAGTTCGTGTGGTGACTGGTTTAAGAAATGGAATCTTTCTCCCAATGTTAATAAGTGCAATACAATCTCCTTTTCATTGCTAAAGGAATGAACATTGCCTAATACCATCCACGGAAATACATTGCAACCGGCTTCTCAGTTAACAGACCTAGGTGTTATAATAGACTGTAAACTTACCTTCTCTGCTCATATTCAGTCTATAAAATCCCGTGCTTGCGTACCCTAGGCAACCTTTACAGGTTCACTGAAATTAATGATATTAACGCCTTAAAATTATACTATATCTCGTATGTTCTCCCAATTATTGACTTTTCTTCCCCTATTTGGTCCTGCTAGTTGCTTTGCGTCGCACCGACACAGATAGGTCTTACGGCGACGATGGGACAGGGAAGGGCTAGGAGTGGCAAGGAAGCGGCCGTGGCCTTAATTAAGGTACAGCCCCAGCATTTGCCTGGTGTGAAAATGGGAAACCACGGAAAACCATTTTCAGGGCTGCCGACAGTGGGGTTCGAACCTACTATCTCCCGAATACTGGATACTGGCCGCACGTAAGCGACTGCAGCTATCGAGCTCGGTCTATTTGGTCCTCATCTGCTATCAAAAACATATATTAACTAAATAGTATTTTTAACTTTTTAATTTCATTGTTAAGACTCGCAATCCTGTCTTTTGAGAACAAAACTAAATCTGACATTTTGAACTATCTGAGTATACTTGACCTGAGAAGTCGTTTACAATTCTCCGATCTATGTTACCTCCATAAAATAATCAACGGCTTACTTCCCTATACACTTTCGTTCCCGCCCAACACGCAACCGGCGCACTCATCATGAGTTCCGTCCGCGCCTAACTTTTTTTTTTTTTTTTGCTAGGGGCTTTACGTCGCACCGACACAGATAGGTCTTATGGCGACGATGGGATAGGAAAGGCCTAGGAGTTGGAAGGAAGCGGCCGTGGCCTTAATTAAGGTACAGCCCCAGCATTTGCCTGGTGTGAAAATTGGAAACCACGGAAAACCATTTTCAGAGCTGCCGATAGTGGGATTCGAACCTACTATCTAACGGATGCAAGCTCACAGCCGCGCGCCTCTACGCGCACGGCCAACTCGCCCACCGCGCCTAACCTTACAACAACGCTCTATCTTCCACCGTCTCACTACTCTTGGTAACTCACTACCCGATATCGACATATTCACATCTTTCGCATCCTTCAAACAAAAAATTAAAAGATTCCTTTGAAGTCCTCTTCAGGTTTCCATTTTCTTGCGTCCATTCAACCCTCGACCATTCTTTTTCATAATTTCTGTAACCGACACTGTCTTGCCAATTATCGTTGCCATTGTTGTTACATTGTTATTGTTAACTGTTAATTTATTGTTGATACTTATTCCTGTTGTTTATATCTTTGTTATATTTTGTACTTATTTACACTTATTACTATTATTATTATTATTATTATTATTATTATTAGTGTAAAATGGCCCTCCGTAGGCTGTATCTAATAAATAAATAAATAAATAAATAAATAAATAAATAAATAAATAAATAAATAAATAAATAAATAAATAAATAAATAAATAAATAAATAAATAAATAAATAAATAAATAAATAAATAAATAAATAAATAAATAAATTAAATAAATAAATAAATAAATGGTTCATGTTTGTGGGTTACTGTAGTCACGTCCTAGTTCGTGAACCATGCGCAACGGCTGAGTGGCCTAGTAAGTGGTCCTGAGAGTCGGGATACCAGTTGCTATGGAATGGGAGTGGGCATCTCGGACATATTCTGAGTCCTGGCCCTCCTTGTGCTCAGGCGGCTAGGACTACACAATTCACCGGTGGTCCATAACCCGTTAGAGGAGAGATCCTCACTTGGACTATGTGCAAGTAGGGCAGCATCCTGCTTCATGAATTTACCGAGCTCAGAACACTTTAAGCAAGCCTCGGACTTATGGGAGTAATGGAGTCCCACTCCCATTTGACAGGCGAAGGACTCCTTGGAAACAACTTGGCGAACGAAATGGAATTCGATGGGGAGCTATCAATATTAACGGGGCTTATGGAAGAAAGGAGGTAAAACTGGCTGAGTCAGCAAAGAGGATGCATCTGGATGTGCTAGGAGTAAGTGATATTCGGGTAAGGGGAGATAATGAGGAAGAGATAGGAGATTATAAGGTGTGCTTGACGGGTGTTAGAAAGGGAAGGGCAGAGTCTGGGGTAGGGCTCTTTGTCAGGAATACCATTGCACGGAACATAGTTTCTGTTAGGCACGCAAATGAGCGAATGATGTGGGTAGATTTGTCAGTGGGAGGAATTAGGACAAGAATTGTGTCCGTGTATTCACCATGTGAGGGTGCAGATGAGGATGAAGTTGACAAGTTTTATGAAGCATTGAGTGGCATCGTGGTCAGGGTGAACAGCAAGGATAGAATAGTGCTAATGGGCGATTTCAATGCGAGAGTTGGGAATAGAACTGAAGGATACGAAAGGGTGATTGGTAAATGTGGGGAAGATATGGAAGCTAATGGGAATGGGAAGCGTTTGCTGGACTTCTGTGCTAGTATGGGTTTAGCTGTTACGAATACATTCTTCAAGCATAAGGCTATTCACCGCTACACATGGGAGGCTAGGGGTACCAGATCCATAATAGACTATATCTTAACAGACTTTGAATTCAGGAAATCTTTTAGGAATGTACGAGTTTTTCGGGGATTTTTCGATGATACAGACCACTATCTGATCTGTAGTGAACTAAGTATCTCTAGGCCTA
This sequence comes from Anabrus simplex, assembly GCF_040414725.1. Classification (NCBI taxonomy): domain Eukaryota; kingdom Metazoa; phylum Arthropoda; class Insecta; order Orthoptera; family Tettigoniidae; genus Anabrus; species Anabrus simplex. The sequence goes on from NC_090265.1 coordinate 918,059,880, forward strand.
GGGTAGAGAAAGTGAAATCTGTCTGCAAACGAATAAGGGTAGAAAATCTCCAGGACGACGAAATTAGACAGAGGTACATGGATATGATTAGTGAGAAGTTTCGAACAGTAGACAGTAAGCAGGTTCAGGATATAGAAAGTGAATGGGTGGCATACAGGAATGCTGTAGTAGAAACAGCAAGGGAATGCCTAGGAACAACTGTGTGTAAAGATGGGAAAAGGCGAACATCTTGGTGGAATGATGAAGTGAGAGCAGCCTGTAAACGTTAAAAGAAGGCTTATCAGAAATGGCTCCAAACAAGGGCCGAGGCAGACAGGGATTTGTACGTAGATGAAAGAAACAGAGCGAAACAAATAGTTGTTGAATCCAAAAAGAAGGCGTGGGAAGATTTTGGTAATAACCTGGAAAGGCTGGGTCAAGCAGCAGGGAAACCTTTCTGGACAGTAATAAAGAATCTTAGGAAGGGAGGGAAAAAGGAAATGAACAGTGTTTTGAGTAATTCAGATGAACTCATAATAGACCCCAGGGAATCACTGGAGAGGTGGAGGGAATATTTTGAACATCTTCTCAATGTAAAAGGAAATCATCATGGTGGTGTTGCAAACAGCCAAGCTCATGGGGAGGAGGAAAATGATGTTGGTGAAATTATGCTTGAGGAAGTGGGAAGGATAGTAAATAAACTCCATTGTCATAAGGCAGCAGGAATAGATGAAATTAGACCTGAAATGGTGAAGTATAGTGGGAAGGCTGGGATGAAATGGCTTCATAGAGTAGTCAAATTAGCGTGGAGTGTTGGTAAGGTACCTTCAGATTGGACAAAAGCAGTAATTGCACCTATCTATAAGCAAGGAAACAGGAAGGATTGCAACAACTATCGAGGTATCTCATTGATTAGTATACCAGGCAAAGTATTCACTGGCATCTTGGAAGGGAGGGTGCGATCAGTCGTTGAGAGGAAGTTGGATGAAAACCAGTGTGGTTTCAGACCACAGAGAGGCTGTCAGGATCAGATTTTCAGTATGCGCCAGGTAACTGAAAAATGCTACGAGAGGAATAGGAAGTTTGTTTATGTTTCGTAGATCTAGAGAAAGCATATGACAGGGTACCGAGGGAAGAGATGTTCGCCATACTGGGGGACTATGGAATTAAAGGTAGATTATTAAAATCAATCAAAGGCATTTATGTTGACAATTGGGCTTCAGTGAGAATTGATGGCAGAATGAGTTCTTGGTTCAGGGTACTTACAGGAGTTAGACAAGGCTGTAATCTTTCACCTTTGCTGTTTGTAGTTTACATGGATCATCTGCTGAAAGGTATAAAATGGCAGGGAGGATTCAGTTAGGTGGAAATGTAGTAAGCAGTTTGGCCTATGCTGACGGCTTGGTCTTAATGGCAGATTGTGCCGAAAGCCTGCAATCTAATATCTTGGAACTTGAAAATAGGTGCAATGAGTATGGTATGAAAATTAGCCTCTCGAAGACTAAATTGATGTCAGTAGGTAAGAAATTCAACAGAATTGAATGTCAGATTGGTGATACAAAGCTAGAACAGGTCGATAATTTCAAGTATTTAGGTTGTGTGTTCTCCCAGGATGGTAATATAGTAAGTGAGATTGAATCAAGGTGTAGTAAAGCTAATGCAGTGAGCTCGCAGTTGCGATCAGCAGTATTCTGTAAGAAGGAAGTCAGCTCCCAGACGAAACTATCTTTACATCGGTCTGTTTTCGGACCAACTTTGCTTTACGGGAGCGAAAGCTGGGTGGACTCAGGATATCTTATTCATAAGTTAGAAGTAACAGATATGAAAGTAGCGAGAATGATTGCTGGTACAAACAGGTGGGAACAATGGCAGGAGGGTACTCGGAATGAGGAGATAAAGGCTAATTTAAGAATGAAGTCGATGGATGAAGCTGTACGCATAAAGCGGCTTCGGTGGTGGGGTCATGTGAGGCGAATGGAGGAGGATAGGTTACCTAGGAGAATAATGGACTCTGTTATGGAGGGTAAGAGAAGTAGAGGGAGACCAAGACGACGATGGTTAGACTCGGTTTCTAACGATTTAAAGATAAGAGGTATAGAACTAAATGAGGCCACAGCACTAGTTGCAAACTGAGGATTGTGGCGAAGTTTAGTAAATTCTCAGACGCTTGCAGACTGAACGCTGAAAGGCATAACTGTCTATAATGATAATGTATGTATGTATGTATGTATAAATAAATAAATAAATAAATAAATAAATAAATAAATAAATAAATAAATAAATAAATAAATAAATAAATAAATAAATAAATAAATAAAAGACCTTCCTTTCGATGTACTTTGCGTCTAAACTGTAATTGCTATTAAGAAGCGATTTGCACTTTCGTTTCCTAAAATGAACAGATCTACAACTTTGTTCCTATGACATTTTGTCGTATTTAGACTCTTTCTACCTTAGATTGTGCTTCATTTTGCGATTTTACGACAATTTTTGAACATTTTCCTTAATCAATTGTACTTTTTGGCACACGTATAAGACTGATAGGATCACGAAATTCGCCAGGCTCTTTGACACACCCGTAGACCATTCTCAATCCGAAAAGCATGAATCTAACTGCTGTGTAAGTATGGAAAAACAATACGAATATGTGGAAACTGCACTCAAATTTCCAGTTAATAAGAGTTTCTAAAGTAATATATGGTGTACGCGACAGAGATCCGATAAAACGTCAATATCCAAAATGTTACACCGTTTTATCATCGCTACACCTCCTAAGTTTCAAGACTTAAGACTATAAATCGCCAATATACGAGAAAATATATTAGAATCAAACATGTAGACCACTAAAAGGGCCGTCCAGTGGCACAGTCCGCATGTCGATGCGACATACCGTTTCGCCACAATATATTTCGAAATGACCACTTCAAATGCAGAGCACCAGGGGGTGCCCTCAACAAGCGAAAGCGAGTATATATATATAAAATAACACGTTCTGACTGACTGACTGACTGACTGACTGACTGACTGACAGATTCATCATCGTCGAGCCAAAACTACTGCACATAAACAATGACGTCTTTAGAATATATTTATATTAGAGTGTAGGTGCTTACTAAGGGAGGATTTTTGGATATTCCGTCGCTAAAAGGATGAAGAGGGGATGAATTTTTTAAATTAGTATACCTATATCTCAAGAACTTGAAAGTAGACAGACGTAAAAATTGGTGTTTGGAATCTCGTTTAAAAATGAAGAAACACGTATTTTTTGTTTTGTATTCGGAAAATCCCACTAAGAGGGGGGAAAAGTGCAAAATGGTTGAATGCCTTTAATGAGGATGCTTACATCTCAAAGACTGAAGATGTTACAGACACGAGAATTGGTATTTGGAATCTCTTTTAAAAAATACAGATGCACGTGTTTTGTTGTTTTTGGAAAATCCAATTAATAGGGGGTGAAGTGGAGTGACTAAGGAGGCGAATTAAGAAACTATATCTCCAGCATATCTCAGAAACGTAACATGTTTCAGGTGTGAAAATTTATATTTTTAATTTCTTTTGAAAATAAAGAAACCTGTATTTTTTTCTTTTTGGAAAATCACTTGAGGGGGAAGGTGGGTAAAAGGACTGAAAAGGGGGTTGAATTCTTTTTATTAGGATAGTGATATTTCAAAAACTGAAGATGTTACAGACGTGAAAATTGGTATTTGGAGTCTCCTTTAAAAATAATGAAATACGTACTTCTTTGTTTTAGGAAAATCCACTTAGGGGCTGATGGTGGTGAAAGAATTGAAAAATTAATTGAATTCTTTGTATAGAGATACTTATATATCAAAAGTGAATGATACTGGAGACGCGAATTTCGGTATTTGGAATCTCTTTTAAAAATAAACATGTATTCCTTTGTTCTCAGAAAATCCACTTAAGCGGGGTGAAAGAATTGAAAAATTAGTTTAATTATTTGTATGAAGATACTTATATCTAAAACACTTAAGATACTACAGACATGATTGGAATCTCCTTTAAAAATAAACAAACAAGCAGTTTTTGATTTCGGGATGAACGGAATTGGAAATGCATGTGAAATTTTAAAATGAGTATATCTAGAGTTTATGTAAAAAATGAACATTTTACAGACGGGAAAGTTTGTATTTGGCAAGTCTTTTAAAAATACAGGAATATGTATTTTTTTTATTTTCGGAGAAAGCACTTAATGGGGTTGAAGGAAGTGAAAAAGAGTTGAATTATTTTTTATGAGGATACTTAAATCTCAAGATCTTATGATGTTAAAGACGTGAAAATTGGTATCTGGTATCTCCTTTAAAAATAAAGAAATATGTAATTTTTGTTATCGGAAAATAAAGACGTGAAAATTGGTATCTGGTATCTTCTTTAAAAATAAAGAAATATGTAATTTTTGTTATCGGAAAATAAAGACGTGAAAATTGGTATCTGGTATCTTCTTTAAAAATAAAGAAATATGTAATTTTTGTTATCGGAAAATCCACTTAGGTGGAGGTGGGGGTGGGGGACGGACGGATAAAGGGATTGAATCCTTTTTATGGGGATACTTATATCTCAAGAATTGAAGATGTTACAGGCGTGGAAATAGGTATTTGGAATCTCTTTTAAAAATAAAGAAACTAGTTATTTTTTCGACTTGAGAGAAGACTGTTTTTCACATGTACAGTTCTATGTCGCAATGTCATCTTAGCCCCAATAAGGCAATACCACAAACGTAGCTTACAAAGAGTTTCTGGGGTAAATGAAACTCAATTTTTCGGTGAGGTTTTATACTTTAAGGATTTTCAGATAATGTCTTAGTATAGTACCGAGAAACGATCAATTTTATCAAATTACGAAATCTACGAAACCGCGGGTAATTGCTAGTATAACATACGGAACGAGTTTCGGAAAAAAAAAAAAAAAAAAAAAAATGCCACTGTAATGTGGGACAGGCATTGTGGCAATAATAATGTAAAACATACTACAATGAAGTATTCCTCTTCATTATCTTTTTTTTTTTTTTTGCTAGGGGCTTTACGTCGCACCGACACAGATAGGTCTTATGGCGACGATGGGATAGGAAAAGCCGAGGAGTTGGAAGGAATCGGCCGTGGCCTTAATTAAGGTACAGCCCCAGCATTTGCCTGGTGTGAAAATGGGAAACCACGGAAAACCATCTTCAGGGCTGCCGATAGTGGGATTCGAACCTACTATCTCCCGGATGCAAGCTCACAGCCGCACGCCTCTACGCGCACGGCCAACTCGCCCGGTCTTCATTATCTACTATCACTGGAAAGTCGAAGTGTCTTCACAAGGATGTGTATCGTCACACTACCTACCCATTAAGAAACTAGGCCGTTCGTTAGGGGGCGACAGTCATGAAGAGCGTTGGCCGGATTCGTTGATTGCACAAGGAGGAGAGCCGACCAGCTGTCTGTCCCCAGTGAGTATGAACACACGCGTCACTTAATACATACTGTAACTCTTAGACAAATACTGAGCAATTTGTTTTGGGGAACTAGCTAGGATCTTAACGAACAAACATCTTCGACCCGTGTACTATACGCCCACAATCTTTCTAATCTTAAAGTACTGTACAAGTGTACTCTTTCAAGGAGCTCGTAGCTGAAGACAGGCATATTCATGATAGACAAATTTTTACGGAAATTTGTACGATCAAAATTGGGAGCCTAAACGTTGGCCATTAGATATTTAATTAGTTTATGTTTATTTTAAATTGTTACTTTACTTAACACAATGAGACCTATTTGGCTCTATTGAAGACAAGAACTGTCAATAAATACGTCTCTAATGAGAAGCTAGGAATTGACCTATATTTTATTTTTTAAATATCCGGCAAATCCAATTCACAATGCTTTAATTACTGGGATGATACTCATTATCTAAAGGGGTCCAAAATCCAGGCCACCGACCCCTCATAATGGTACTAATCACTGGTAAAGCAGAACTATGGTGTTCCTCCTATAACGATACTAATCACAGGTAACGTAGACCCATGGTATTTCTCGCATAGTGGTACTAATCACAGGTAATGTAGACCCCAGGTATGTTAGCACTCACAGGGTGAAAGTTATAAGGGGCAACACGATTATCAGTCGTAATTCCTATCCCACGAAAAATGAGGATATCGGATAATGAAAATGTCGCGGAAGACCCTTTAAACCACGTCAACTTAATTTCGTTGGAGTCATCGACGGAGGTCAGCGGAGGAAAATACTTTCTTACAAGAAAATAATAAAGGAAATCCTAGTAGGGCCAAAAGCTCACTTACTTTAGATACTCTATGGAATCGATCGTTGGCGAAAGATGAACCTGCAGAAATATAGCAGCTGTCAGGTACAACAGTTTAGTTATGTAACTTTTCCATGATAAGAGATGGTTAGGATAACATCCCATCAACAAAATGAAAATAAGACACGGAGCATAGATGTTGCCGTAATCCAACATTGATCAGGGCATTATGGTCAAATCCCAATAAAAGATGTAGGTGCCCCTTAAGGGAATTCATCATGCAATACAGACAGCATAAAGTATTATTTCAGATACAGGTATCTATCTCTGCTGTAAATAAACAAAACAATATATAGACGACAGCAAACTCATTACAGAATTGAGCAATGTCTATGACCATGAGAACGTTCAGCGTCATCCACATGGAGGGTGAAGGTCTACATAATACTTACACAGAACTATTCCAACTAGTAACTCTTGGGAGGTTTAGGACTCGGTGAACGAATATTAGCATTAAGTACTAAAAAATTTTTCTTGAACCAGATTTAATTGTATACCGTCAACAGTAAAATATAAGTCCTCAAGTAAAGAAGAGTTGCAGGTGCAGTGCCATATTCTGTGAACACAAAACCTAGATCACTCGGTAATGGAACTTATTTGTAAGTAAACTGCCTAGTACTTATTAATGGCATGTTTGACTACAGAACGTGTAGCAATCGTGTATTGTATTTATAGAAAAAAAAAAATCAAACGTGACTGGTTCTGACAATACCTGACGATACTTCCTTAAACATATGCTTTGTGATCGTTGGCACTACATCACTTTTAAGACGGAACAACCATTTGCTGCTAAAGGGGTTATTCCAAACCTGTGTCCTCTTCAATGTTCCTAGCACTTTCCTATTCAGTATATCGTCGTTGCGCCTAGAAGAACCGCAATGTGATATCTGAGCTTAGAACTCTGATCAGAAAGCTTCTGCCATCTCATGTTCAGTACTGCATGAACTGTCAACGAATTTTCGTTCTACGTGATACATGTGCTGCAGGTCAGTATTTCTTCAATCAACATTGTCACATAACGGTATTTCGAAGAGCAATCAATATATTTAAATACTGGTAAGGAAAGGTCACCAAAACGAATGCATCCCGGGTATGAACAATGACTACTAATGCTATATTTGTACTAGTATAATATTTCAATAATAATAATAATAATAATAATAATAATAATAATAATAATAATAATAATAATAATAATAGAAACAATACATTCTTTCTGCAGGATTAATGATCTAGCTTGTAGTTTTGCAATGATATCGTGATCATAACCAAGGACTGAAATGTTGAAGTAAACATTACGTAAGTCAATGTCAATATAAAGGCCGGCCCCGTGGTGAAGGGGTAGCGTGCCTGCCTCTTACCCGGAGGCATCGAGTTCGATTCCCGGCCAGGTCAGGGATTTTTACTTGGACCTGAGGGCTGGTCCGAGGTCCACTCAGCGTGCGTGATTAGAAGTGAGGAGCTATCTGACGGTGAGATAGCGGCCCCGGTCTAGAAAGCCAAGAATAACGGCCGAGATGATTCGTCGTGCTGACCACACGACACCTCGTAATCTGCAGACCTTCGGGCTGAGCAGCGGTCGCTTGGTAGGCCAAGGCCCTTCAAGGGCTGTAGTGCCATGGGTTGTTTGTTGTTGTCGTTTGTTGTCAATATAAACAAAAAATATTATTACGGTTTGCTTTGGAAATGTAATCAAATTATAAGCATAGCGTAGTAGTGGTGTTGGAAGAAATCGAGCATCCCGGCTGGAGAACATTCAATTATTAGACATGTGTACGAAACACTCAGAAATTCTGTTTTGCAGAAAACAAAGACAAATTCGCAAGATCAATAACCAACGTCACGGGAACCTGATATGGCTCATTCAAGATAAGCCATGTGGTAGTACGAATGGTTACGTGCCAGATGCGACCGTGCCGGATGCGACCCGGCCATTATCGTGCCAATAGCGACCGAGTGGATAAGCATCGTGCCGCATGCGACCCATCAATCACTTACAACTGATCTGCATTAAGGGCTGTCACCAAGTGGCAGATTCCTTATAAGTAGCTAACTTGGTCTTTTCTAAAATAAAGGTCTGACACCGTTGTTAGCAGGTTCGAGTGCCGTTGGTCAATTTTTTTTTTGCTAGGGGCTTTACGTCGCACCGACACAGATAGGTCTTATGGCGACGATGGGATAGGAAAGGCCTAGGAGTTGGAAGGAAGCGGCCGTGGCCTTAATTAAGGTACAGTCCCAGCATTTGCCTGGTGTGAAAATGGGAAACCACGGAAAGCCATTTTCAGGGCTGCCGATAGTGGGATTCGAACCTACTATCTCCCGGATGCAAGCTCACAGCCGCGCGCCTCTGCACGCACGGCCAACTCGCCCGGTGCCGTTGGTCGAAAGAAAAATATAACAATAATGTTGCTGGCTTTACGTCCTGGTAACTACTTTTATGGTTTAAGGAGAAGCCGAGGTACCGGAATTTAGTCCCGCAGATCTTATTTAACGGGTCAGAAAATCCACCGACACAAAGCTGACGTATTTGAGCACGTTCAAATACCACCGGACTGAGCCAGGATCGAACCTGCCAAGTTGGAGTCGGAAGACCAGCATCTCAACCGTCTGAGCCGTCTGAGCCACTTAGCCTGGATGAAAAAAAAATCACCATCAGAATGTTGGCCGGCAAGGTAGGAAAGTTGGTGGTAGACAGTTTCTAATCATTAGATCGCATGCCAAAAGCCGGGATTCAAATACAAACCTTTTCGCAGTGTTCAAATGGAGTGAGGGGATATGATGCTGTTGATGGTGATTCCGCAGTCGGATGGCGACGTAAAGCATTGAGCAGACCCCTTGGTATTATTCGAGAGGAGTAGGCTACGTGCCGAAACCGGGTTTCATCTCTCCGTACTTCATTATCATAATCCCACATCCAGACGCGTAGGCCGCCCAAGGGAGTCAGGTAGAAAGACCTGCACCAGGTAAGCCGAACACGTCCTCGGACACTCCTGGTACTAATAGGACACGATAAGTACGCCTAAGTCGTCAATAATTTCAGAGAATTAGGATCGTTTTTATTGCTAGTGGCATTACGTCGCACCGACACAGACAGGTCTTAAGGCGACGATGGGATAGGAAAAGGCTAGGAATGGGAAGGAAGCGGCCCTGGTCTTGAAGTACAGCCCCAGCATTTGCCTGGTGTGAAAATGGGAAACCACCGAGAGCCATCATTAGGGCTGCCGACAGTGGGAGTCGAACCCACTATCTCCCGGATTCAAGCCCAGGGCCGCGCGCCTCTAACCGCATGGCCAACTCGCCCGGTGGGAAAAGATGTAAACGCATCACCATGTTTCGTGTTGTAAAACGAGTTTCTCCCAGACGTGTTATGTAAAGTAGGGGCAGTAGCTGCTTATAGGACTATTGAAATGACATTGCACTTCGTTTAGCTTACCTTATCTTGGGTGATGACACAACTTATCAAATGACAATTTGCTTGTCAACGCCGGTCGCATCCGGCACGGTTAAAGATTATGCGGTCGCTAGTGGCACGGGTCGCATGCGGCACGGTAGCATCTGGCACGCCACCGTACGAATATGCAAGAGTGAGACTGAGATGAAAATTTTCTTTCAGTCGTTCAAAAAGGCTATTATTTGGAAGTCACAAGGTTTGCGAGTAAGAGTGACAGTCTACACAATGGTGGTGCTGGTGGTGATTATTATTATTATTATTATTATTATTATTATTATTATTATTATTATTATTATTATTAGTATTATTATTTTAGATGGAAGTTAACACTATTCAGAGGGGGGAACAAACGGAAGGGGGTGGGGTCCAACCGAAAAAGACTAACAAAGACTCCCTAATACCGTCAGGGTTGGAAAAGTAATAAGAGTTGACCAAGGGAAGTCGGATAGGATAGAGGTGGTCAGCTGGGCACTCGTTGAGGCTAGCTCAATACGGCAGAGGTGGCCTGACGTAAATGCGGGCAGCTTACATAGCAAGCATACATCACAAAGAAGCGAAAGAGCGAACACACTTCGCAGGGAAGGGAGCAGTGACGTTCGATTGTGACTAAGAAGCTCTCCTCCACCGCTTAGCGAAATGCTGACTGGGGTACGGTATTTGAAAATACTGATTGGGGTACGGTATTAAAAATACTCTATAATCTAAAGAAAACCAATCTTTACAAGATATTCCGGTCTGATTTATACTGCGCTCGATATAAACAGTCAGTTTTATTTTCTTGTATTTATATATTCAAAGAAAACTGACACATTATAATTTGTGTGTTACAATTTACTAAGATACAGGGTTTAAGCGTACAAGCTGCGATTTACAATACCATCGAAGGGAATAACACTATTTCCACTTAAAAAAAGTAAAATTCATGTTATTCCAAAACGTAATATATTTACATAATTCAACAAGTTTACTGCTTGATTTTGCACAGTACTGTAGCGTTGTGTGACTTTCCGATGATAATAGCTAGCCTCAAAATGACGAGGGAGTTTCATCACGAGTGACGACATAGATATTTACTACCCACGATCAACAACAATGTAAATGCATCTAACAGATAAATATGCAGAATGCCTCCATATAAATAACCCTACTGATGTTACTCCCGGTAGGCATGACTGGATTGTTGGTGAGTTTATCAGATAATTTAAACCCAAGCAACCACAAGTCACAGGTTACGAACCTTATCTCCGTATTATAATAGACACTGTGAAAAATAGTAATTCATTATGTACAGTACAAACGCATATTTCAGGTTGTAGGCCTAACTCCTTATTGCATCCGGTCAAAATACATAAACTGCAATGGACATAAGTAACTTATTTCTTACAACGTAGAATGAAAATGACGCGGGTATCTGCCCTCTTCCTTTGTTACTTTCTGCCTCCATTGCAAACATGGGGCCGGGCAGAGTGACTCAGACGGATGAGGCGCTGGCCTTCCGACTCCAATTTGGCAAGTTCGATCCTGGCTCAGTCCGGTGGCATTTGGAGGTGCACAAATGCGTCAGCCTCGTGTCGGTAGATTTACTGGCACGTAAAAGAACTCCGGCAGGACAAAATTCCAGCACCTCGGCGTCTCCGAAAACCGTTAAAAAGTAGATAATACTACGTAAAAACAATATGAGTATATTATTATTATTATTATTATTATTATTATTATTATCAAACTTGGGTATCGCCACAGAGATCGAGAATGACTGGGGGAACTTCGCCCAGCCTCCACGGCCTGTGACGTAACCACAACGCCAATTTGGCTGAATAGCATACGCTCATCGCCTGCCCGCCCGTTCGCTTACAATGCTGTGCGCTCGCGGGACAAAATGCACAGCGTGAGCACCTCTGGGACAAATGAAAGCGAGGAGCCTGGCACAAGTAAGTGGAAGTAATAGTCACTACTCAGCTAAGGGCCCCGTGGTCACAACCCACGTTCCCAAGTCGAAAGCCTCTGGGGCCCTTTATATTCGCATCATACGACAAGCAGGGGATACCATGGCTGTTATTCTACCTCTCCCACTCACAGGGGGATTTGAATCATCAATAGAACATCCCATCTCACATTGAATCATCAAGAGAACATCCCATCTCACAATGAATCATCAAGAGAACATCCCATATCACACACAGTTTCTAAATAACAGCAGCAATGAACCAGATTTCCTAGGTTGGATAACGAAGATATAAAGAAACCGAAACATACTTTAAGTATCTGTGATGCGATATTCCACTGATAATGAGAAACAACACTGAACAGATAAAAGATAAATCAAGCTGGAGAAAAATATTAGTTTTCTCTGTGATTCTTACAGTGTGTTTGAAAACGCGAACTGACCCTATGAAATCAATAGACAATGGTCGTCATCACGTTCATTCAATCCGCATTTTACGAACTTGACGTTCACTAAAATTCATCTTGTGGTACATTCAAGGCTTAATGAATCGGAAAAGAAGGCTTGACACCTTATGCATAGTTCACATTAGTTTCGCGCGGATGCCGCGGATCATGTAAATAACATTGTAGGATCTACCTCCCTGGATTCGCCCACGCACCGCGAGCCACGGAGGACATTGACAGACACAATGGTCCCCCACCACACCCAGCCTAGCCGGCATGGCTCCTCAATATGGTGGGATGGGAGAGGAAATAAGTAGCCAGCCGGCCTACCCGCTGGGCGTGACCTCATATCAGGTCAAAAGGACATCATCCATTTGTCTCCCTAAAGATTGTCAACTTTACTATATTGTAGTTCATAGAACTTACGGCACCGATGCCGCCAAACTCGAAGCAAACAGAGCTTTATTCTCAAGATTGGAATAAACAGTACTAGAACATCTTTATCACTCACATATTTTTTATCTAAACATTATAGTAGTTGCCAACTTCACCGCAAAGGTGAACACAAAGAAAAGTTCATTCTTACATGCCTGTGTCATCATCAGTTCCTGCGTCGATAATACCTGTTCATAAATGTAACACAGTTCGGATAAACAGTGTACTGTATGCGCAAACCCTCAACAAGAATACGAACTTGGAGTGGATTTATTTACCATTACTAGCTTTTCCCCAATTTGTTTCCCTAACGTGGACTTCAATTTTTAATATTCAGTCTGTCAGTATGCCCTTTACATCTTTCTCATCACAATGGTTGTTCTTGAACTTAATACGATTAATCTATAGATAAACTTATCTAATTAATGAATTGATGAATTAATGAATGAATCAATCAATTAATCCATCAATTGGATGGTCTACTATAAAATCAAAAACATACCAACATACGCAAGTACCAACGTTACATAACCTACGCTGATACGAGGATTCAACCAGTTTTCGGCCTGATTTAAGATAAAGAAGAAATAACTGGACACAGCTACATCCCAGACAACAGCTCTCTTTAAGTACCTACAGTGAGAATCAAACGTATTCGAACACTTCAGCATTTTCGACATAAAAGATAATACTTCCATTCATATGGATAGGAACTGAAATTTGGCATGTCAGATGTATTACTGGTGAGCTTACTTCCGCAAGCAAGCGGGGTTTGTTTACCAGTCCCTTTCACGTGTCTTACACCAATTTGGAGAAGGTGGCCAGTCCTGCTCTCCAAAAGTATTCGGACAAGTAATGGCAGAGGGAAACAAATGAATGTTGTGCTATCACTCACGTGTTTCAGAATAGTATCGAGTCTCAGGAGTAGGAATATTGCACGCTGCAGCAGGTGGACAGCAGTGAAATTAACAGGAGGAACAAGGAAACATAAAATGGGTCACAAAGGTTAGGATAAAAGAAAATTGATCATAAGGCTACATAAGCAATTACAATTATCGAGTGAGATAAGCCGGATTGTTAATAGACCTCGAGCAGCTGTTTATGATGTAAGAGACAAATTCGACAGGCAGAAATCCGTCGAAAACAAGCCAAGAACGGGATGACCGCAAATCCTCACACAATACGACCAAAGCCCCACACCGCTGGCTGCGCAGCAGCGTGTGACTGGGGAAGACATGTCCATGCGCGTACCGCCATGTTGCGGGCGCTCCTCAGCTTGTTTACTTTTCTACCAGCCTTGGTTCACTGGCGTCTTTTATTTCTGGGGATGCAGTCCCTACGGGGATTGGTGGGAGCCATGTTTCTTTTTTGACAAAAAAGTGTCTTGACTTTGTCTGGGGAGCCGCGATAATTTTATTGTGTGAAAGCTGTTACTTTCGCCTCATGATTCCAAACGGTCCTTAAGAAAGAAATACTTTGGATCACGTTTTAATTGCCACTGTCTAGTGATAAATAAAAATAATTGTATCACAGTTCATGATACCTCTGTTGCGACGATTTAAGATTCTATAAGATTCAGATTGATAAGTCAAGCGATTTGATTGTGACTGGAGTATCTTTACAAACCATATATGTGAGTATTTGACTTCCCTGTATTCTCCATTTATTTTTTGTATGCCTATCTTCAAACCTTTTCTCTCTTGTTTATGTTAATAAACCTAATTCATTTAAATTGACCTCTGCTCTACGTTATTGTCTCTCTGTTTTGGGGACATGCCTTTTAAACTTAGGTTCTCTGGTCTAAGAGGCCCGAATTCACCTCCTAGCAGTATTTAGCCAGTTTCGATCGATCCAAAATTGGTAGGTGGTGTTTCAGTCAAACCAAAAACATTAAAATGTTCAGCTGGTTTGATATCCGTGTTACTGAAAGCCCACGGCATTAAAGCATATTCACTATCAAGGTTTTCCAACCAGTCCTTCATAATTCCGGCACAGTCACATGGTGCATTGTCTTGTTGGAAGCAAACGTTACAGGCAGGGATCACTGTTGACATGAACGCAAGAACTTTGTTCCCAATAACGTCCAGATACTGGATAGCTGTCAGAGATTGGAGTACCGAAATAATGGGCTACATAATGTCCTATGAAAACATCGCTCAGACCACACCTCCTCCACCGGCCTGTCTCCGCCAAAAAGTGCAACCAGTTGTTATAGGCTCCGATGGCAATCAGCATACACGCACTTAACTGTCGATATGATGAACCAGGATTGTTCGTCGCGAGACCGGATCTCGCCAAGCACCCTTCTGCGCAATAGAGAGCGAACCGATCGAATGGGATTCGATTCGCAAGTCTAGAGTAGTCTAATGGAAGACAACATAAGTGAACCCAATACCTCAGTGCAGTGGTATGAAGTGATACAGCGAATAATAATAATAATAATAATAATAATAATAATAATAATAATAATAATAATAATAATAGCTTATAACGTTATGCAAGTGTAGTAAAAAATAAAAGCTTCAGTAAGGTAGCTTGGTCTAGAAGCAAAGTGGTACAAAACGAGTGTCTAGTAAACCAAATACGATAACAAGAGCTGTTGTCCGTCGGAAAGTTTTGCGGCCTCAACTCGGGTAGAATTCATTGGAATAAACCGGACGTGCGTCATGTATGGATTTTTCAGAAACCTTTCCCAGCTAAATTTTTTTATTGGAATTGATTCGAAAATGAACATTATTGAAGACACTTTAATTTGTGAGAGTTGTGAAATATCTGAAAAAATTGCCCAATGGTGGGATTCGATCCACCGATCCCGGGCTTACGAAGCGGAGCTCTTGCCGCTGGGCCACGACCTCGTTGTCTTTTTCGGTAACATAGCTTGCACATAACCGCACTGGAATTTTTCATTAATTTCTCGAAAACGGCTGAGAATTGCCCCTTACTACTTGCACCTGTTATCCTCCTGGTCATGCCCTACACCTGTACCAAAGATGGATAGAATCAGTCACCCATGCGCCATAGCCTCCCCTTGTAAGCCAAACTGTTTAACGAACCCAAGTGTCCAGCCTGTCCAATCCTTCGGATAAGACATCTTGATTCATCGGACCAGGTGACCTTTTCCTAATCATCCACAATCCAGTGTCGATGGTTTTATACCCACCTTATGTACTGCTATCGGTGGAATGTGGTTGCAATTAGGGTATAACTGGATCTTCGACTCAGCACAGTCCTATTGCACAGCGGTGTTCACTGAACCATGTACTGTGAAACATTGTCCTGATCATAACTGGTGTACGTATTTCTTTGGCTATTTCCCGAACTGCGGCCCTGTAGTCGCTCCGAACAATACGTGACAGTCTTTGCTGGTCTTTGGCATCAATGAGTCCCTCTCCACACATGGCTGGACGACACGTTGTTGTTTGCCTACCGCTGCACCACTCTCGATATGTGCTCGCAACAGAGACATGAGAGCAAGCAACAAGCTGCGTCGTTTGAGAGATGCTGATGCCAAGGCGCCATACCATCACAATCTGACTTCTATCAAAAGCGCAGATATCGCACGCTTTTCCCATTCTGACATCAGATACACAACTGACAGCTAGTCAGGAGATGTGTCCTATACTGTATATACCCTGTTGCCAGCCGTACTACATGTACCTCTCCGCACTTCAGGCATAATTTAATATTCCCGGGTCAGTGTGGCCATGCCATAATGGATTGGCTCATCAATGTATATCTTAGATTCTATGGCTCAGAAAGTTTGATAATTAATTTACGGTTCTACCAAATCTGTAATCCTTTCAAAACTACCCATACATATACACTTTATAAGCAATCTCTCGCTTTCTCTACTAAGCCTGTTTTTTTCATCCATCAACAGAAATATCGCAGCCCGAGGCAACTATTGCACATCCATACTCAAGAACATGCAACCATGACTGACTGCGACTTCTGATAAACTAGAATACAGCGGTATTTATTACTATAATGCACGAGTAGTTAAATGTCACAACGATTGATAGATATCAGGGAACTTGAAATAACCTTTTCAAGGAATTAAGTGCAATGAAAGCAAGCTTGCAGTTTCTTGAACTGATAACCTTGTAGTCATAAGCCCAAGTTCAATACATTACGTACTCGTATCCCTCCAAATGTTAGAAGAAGCATTTATCTAAAATATATATGTTATCTAATATACGATTTATCATATCAATATACATCTAACATACATCCACCAAGAAACAAATACGAATTTCCTGCACCACACGTGTACGTAACTAATAAATATAATTAAAATTACATCAGACAGAATTTGTCACTTCAAGGCGTGACCGATAGCATGAAACTCGTCCTTACGGGACAGTGTGGTTCTCTGAAGCACTGACAAAAATTAAAACTGAAATTGGCAATACGGTAATCACTGACCTATAATGTACAACATTATTCTTAACGATAATGCTGCAATTTACGACCCTTACGGAGTCATTAAACGTGGAATTCATCAAGTGATCACGAATGAAGCTATCTTGTATTTTATATTTATATATCCTTATATCCTATTTTGTATGTTATACAGTTAGTTACGACTTCTTTAAGATTACTGTGCAGTGGTAAACGTGTCTTTCAATAGTTAATGAGCGTTTTAATGATAATTTGTTATGTGTAAGATCTTTCCAGCTTGTTTACACAGTTGCTAAGATAGTAACACGAAAAAATAGCGCGCTAGAGCTAGGGGTGATCCGAAAATCTGTGTAGCGAAATAGTGTCATGCCTTTGCTGGCAGGACCTAGTGTTTACAGTGCACTACGTCTTCTGGTATAGGCTAGAGCAATTTTGTTACTTTCATAGATCTGTTTCTGTCTTATCCTTGGCTTTGACAATATGAAATTGACTGAGGTATGAGCGATGCTAGTAGTGCCAGTCCTTATGCAGCCAGTCCCTGCTATGAATGGTGTGAAAATGTTGCTCATAGGGTCGGTTGGTGTATGCATTTCAGTGGGCTTGGCAGACTGATATGTAATAGCAACTCTGGCTCGATGAGGAAAGCAACGGGAAACTACCTCACTCCTCATTTCCCTAGTACGCCTCTTCAGTAATGCCTAGGCCATCTATGACAGCTGGTGGCAGAGTTGTTGAGGATCCCACCAGAGGCATCGCTGACTGACTGAACATACATACAACATAATGTGTGACGGAAGTGTAACCTAGCAACCGTGCAAGCTGTGATGTAAAGTATGGATGGATGGCCCGACAATGTTACCTAGCAACCGTGCAGGCTATGTCTTATGGCTGGCGGTCATCTGAAATTAGAAACCGTTGATGGATGGCCATGACCGAGTGTTATATCTATATAAATAAAATATACGATAACAATAAAAAATAAAATAAATATGTTGGCGAAATTTTCGTACTGTTGTCCGTTTCACGTATAATAATAACCATCTGCATATTTTTTTAGCTTTGTTGTCTTTCTGCTTGTCTGAGTTGTTATAACGGGAAAACTACTGGATATATTTCTGCTAAATTTCATATTTAGATTCTTCCTGTCCTTGAGTAGGTTTTAGGGCCAATATTAATTCTGAATCCCTGAACGGACTGAGGGTATATAATAAGATCGAAACAGTGATTTTACACTCTCAAAAAATATACAAGACCAACCTTAATAGAAATCGGCCAGCCATATTGGAAATCAATTACTAAAACTTTCCTCACTTGCATCTTCTCAATAGGAGGAGTAATAAGGGAGATATCATTAACGGACGGTTTTGCAGTCTAAGTTCCAGTGGACTTAGATCAAAAGCGGATGCATTTTTTAATTTTTTTATTTTTTTTTTGCTAGTTGCTTTACGTCGCACCGACATTATGCAATTTGTAATCTACTCATTCATTGTGTTTGGTGAATATGAAGTCGAGGCATCACTTGCAGTTAGCGTTTATGGAAAGATTATTCCCAATATATGTTCGTCAAATTAGGTCTACCAAAGGACTATATATAACAAACTTTTAAGAGTATGTTATTTCCGTTATTTTATGCCGTATACGCATTCATCGTACGAAGGATGAGGGATAATAACGGAGATGCATACGAAAAGTTGGATTTTTAGTCTAAGTCCCGTGGAAAACATGGTGCATGTCACTTAAAGGTGGGTTAACGGGAAGAACTAAAGAGCTATTTTACTCTTTTCGATAGAACAGATAATAAGGGAGGTTACCATCAACGGTGGGTTTCATGAGCCTTCAGCCACAGCGCCACTCCAGTGGTCAGAGAAACAACAATGTGTAACCGAGAAGCAGGGAGAATTTCGCATAACTTCGGAGTTTAAAGTTTACCGTACAATAAACTCTGTAATCGCCCTCTTTCTGTCTCGACTTTGTTCATTTTTATCGTACTTGACGTTACTGCCACGTGCTTTCGTTGAATATTTTTAACACGCTGTATTAAACGTTTGAATACAGGCACGTAAATTCACATGTATTCAAGAAGGAAACATGTAATCCATTACAAATTCCCGTGCAAGGAACAGGTACAAATGCTAGTAAGAGATATTTATGATATCTGATTTTCCTGTGGAAGTTTGATACCATACCGCTGCTATATCTGAGCCATTCCTTATTCTAATCTTTCATTTTCCGATGCTTTACTCAGTTTCATGTGCGAGATATTCTGAATATCTTAATATGATGGGGCTTGTTTGGACTGATACGGTCTGAAGTTTACGTTTTGGAAGATGTGGTCCATAACAATGCAGTACGCACAGATTACCCGATCAATATCACTAGCGACGAAGCGAAAGAGGTAGACTGTAACTGTAACCCCTGCATAAACGAAGACGAGGTTGAAAATGCGGCTATGGAGATTAAGATCGATTCAGTTCCCAGGCCTGATAAGAGTTATAATGAGGGCTGTGAAACACAATACACTACACCGCATTCTATCCCTCATTTACACTTTCATGACTCTCAATTCGTACGCGTTTGCTCCTCCTTGTTTCAAAAAAGCCCGTGCATACTTCACAAGAGAGGTAAGGAGAATAACATTGAAAACTGAAGGCCAGTATTTATCTGCTCTATCCTGAGGAGGATTTTAGAAAGAAGATGCGAGACTCCGGAATTACGTTTAATATAAATCAACGTGGAGTTTCTTATATTCCTGAAACTTACACTAATGTACCGATCTTTGATACTGTTCTGTTTTGCATTCAGCTAAACAGTACAAGGGTAACGTCACAGTAACTTTTCTAGATATTTCCTCAGCATTTCATACAATCGGACAAACATACTGTGATAGTACATATATCACACCCCAGAATTATATGTAGAAGTTAGAGTTATTATTATCAGTATTTCATTTGTATATTTTGCCATTTATATTGGTAAGCTGGAAGATATCCACATATGTAGGTATGAGTAATTTGTTTTGCACGAGTGGGAAAACATTGCTTTAATAACTCTGGTAATTTGAATGAGTCATATGGCTACCCCAGTGTTTGTTGTGATGTACTTGTGTCGGGAAATTCATGAGTCATGTATATATCCCAGCCTGATGAGATGAGCTTGTTGTTGTATTAGGAAAATTTGGTGACTCATGGAATATACCCGAGTTTGTTATTGTCTTGGGACGAAGAAGTAGTTCAGGGCTTGGTCTTGAGAAGAGGACCACCCATGATTGGCTGGCAAGCACCAATCCAGACGTATCTTCTGAGAGGAGGGGGATGTTGATGTCTATAAAGGTGGATCATACGGCGGCAACCGAAAAGATTGTAAGGGAACATTGTAAGGGTGATTGTAAAGGAACGAGAAGGAAGATAAATACAACCAGTGACATTGTATAAGAGAACTACAACTGACGCACTGTACGGGAAGGAAGTGGTGCTGATACACGGTACTGGAGTGACACGGCAGCAATGGATTGGACTGCAAACGTTCGTGGAGCGTAGTCTTGTTATGTTCGTGGAAAGTGACTGATTGTGGAGAGTGCTTGCGCATTAAGTGTGGTAGCACTTGTGACGGCCTAGCATTATATGTTGGTGAAAGCTTCAGACTTTCCATAAATTTATGTTGAGGATCGACAGACGTGTGTATATATCTTTACAACAAGTGTTAAAATATGTGAACACAGTAGTACAAGGTACAGTATCTGTGTGATGTGATAACTGCCGATTATGAGAATCGGTAAGTCGAATTGATATAGAGACAGTGAAGGGTATTTCATACATGTACATTGTTCATCGGACTATCTACAAATGGTAGCTTAGTTCTCGCTTTCGTTTTCCCACGATTTTCATTATTTTTGTTGTTGTTGTAAATATGGAGTCTTCCAGCAATATTTTATGTGTGTATTATATGTATAATGTTGTATGTTGACGAGGTGCTCATGCACGGAATTTGTTAAGAATATAGTTAGCTATTTTAGAATCAGTGTTATTGATGAACCTAGGTGCAGTTCCTACCTAATTAGTCGTTTTCAGGAGGTTAGGTAAGGCCTGCAGCAGATGTACCAGTACGCAGCATTATGTACACGCCCTGGGATATAAAGTTTATCATGCTCTTATCTAAATTCGAGGGATCCATTTAGGTGAATTCTGGCGCCCATACTACGGACATTTCGGTTAATTATGCTTATTAATTTTATGAAGTTTTTGAGCAATATTTTTTATTGATGATATTTTATTATTATTTATGGGTAACCATCAAAAGGTTACAATACATAAAAAGAACACTACAGCCTAGAAATTTACCATCATAATTTGAGATCAGTCATATTGCAACTATAGAAAGGAAATTCAACAGTTATAAAAGCTCATCAGCAGAGGACAAGGTCAGTTGAAATTGACTGTGGAGCGATGCCAGGAAAACTCCTCTCGCCCACTTTATACAACGGATTTCGTCGCAGAACTATTTGAAGAAACAGCATCCTCAAGGTATGAATATCAGCTTTCAAAAATTAACGTGCATGGGTTTCGCTGATGATAAAGGCATTGTCAGCAGTAGCCAAGAGCACGCTGCAATATTGGCAAGTACAGCTGTTGTATTACTTAATGAAATGGGGACCCAACTCAACC
This sequence comes from Anabrus simplex, assembly GCF_040414725.1. Lineage (NCBI taxonomy): Eukaryota > Metazoa > Arthropoda > Insecta > Orthoptera > Tettigoniidae > Anabrus > Anabrus simplex. The sequence goes on from NC_090265.1 coordinate 918,081,510, forward strand.
CTTCAAAATTTGTAGCCATCAACAACGTGAAAGGAAAGATCCATAATTTACCCATGCTTATGAAGGACAGTTTCGTAATTAGCTGTACAGATAAGGAGGAAAAATCCCTTACCTAGGCGTCGATTAATTTTAAACAAGCTTAAGGTATACTGAATGAACTCAGAAACTCCATCTTCTGTTGAATAGCCCTCTTCTGAAAACGGATCAGAAATTCCTAGTTATGAATCATTTCACCGGGCGAGTGGTCGTGCGGTTAGGGGCGCGCGGCTGTAAGCTTGCAATAGGTAGATAGTGTGTTTGAACCCCACTGTCGGCAGCCGTGAAGATGATTTCCGTGGTTTCTAATTTTCACACCAGGCAAATGCTGGGGCTGTACCTTATTCAAGACCACGGCCGCTTCCTTCTCAATCCTGGGCCTTTCTTATCCCAACGTCGCCATAAGATCTATCTGTGTCGGCGCGACGTAAAGCGAATAGCAAAAATTAATCATTTTGTCTGGCCCGCACATCAACAGACATTCTTCCAGAATATCGATAAATTAATAAAATGCGCCGTTAAAGAAATTCTTAATCTTCCTGCTGATACACTAGACTGCGTATTGTACTCCCCTAGGAAACTAAAAGGGCTAGGCGCTTGGGAGGCAGTGTAACATCATCTAAGCATACACCGCATTCTAAGTGTCAGGAAATGAATACATTGTGAAAACATACGATCTCAATGCTGAGCAGAGGAGTTGCACTACCAAACTTCGCCTGACCAATGAAGCAGAGGAACATACCAAAAACAGCAAAGAATTAAGAGGGCTGTTAAGAAAGCGAGAGCATGATCAATGGTGCGAAGGGAGTGTCCAAAGGAAAGGAGCCATACGTTTATCAAGAACCGTTGGATTGAGACTGAACGATTTGTCGAGATCTGAGTGGATAGAAGCCTTCAAGCTACAGTATGATGTTCCAGTCCGTACCCTCGCAGGATGAAGCGAAGACGGAACCCGCTGCAGACAATGCAGCGAGACCGAAACCTTTGGGCACGTTCTCGGTTCTAAGAGGGGCGCTGCTTAGAAACATAACACATCACATAATCCGAACAAAGATCGCAACTGCCCTTTCCCAGCAAGGCTTGGAAATGTATGAAAATGTCCCATGTATTGCCATTGGAGGGAGCAACACACGAATCGACATTATCGCCATCGATCGAAGAGAGAACTGTGTTGTGATCTTGGATTCAATTATCAGATTTGAAGTGAGCTCCGGCCAGACACCGTTAGACCAGGAAAATAAAGCCATCTATGTGCGAACAATAGCACAGTTCAAACACTCCTACAGAACTTCCGGTGTTAAAGTTGTTGAATTGTTAATAGGCGCCAAAAAACAATGCCAAAATTTTGTGTGAAAGATCTGCGAAATCTGGGGATTCCTTATAACATCCTCGTGGATGTATCAATATTAGCGATCAAGGAATCACTGCAAATTAATTGTAATCATCTTTACAACCAACTTTAACAACCATTGTTCATTATTACAGTATTTTCAACACTATCGATACGGTATACTTTGCCATGGTCGGCAACCCATAAATTGGGAAGTAATAAATACATTTTAACAATTCAGTAAAACTGAGATGATCTGCACAACTTTAGATATGACTATATAAAACATTTCGAACTTGCAGAAGATGTAGTTAGGGAACGCTAGATTTATATTCTCCAGGTTTATTTTCCCCAGACTCCACAAGTGCTTCATTTGTGAAAAAAAAATATTACTCACCAACGGGAGATAGCTATTCCTAGCTGTTCTTATATCGGGACATAATTTTATGATTCCAGTAACTGATATCAGATACAGAATTCTCTGAAACACAGGTATCATCAAAACAGGAAACTGCTCACAAGACATTGGGATCAATTGTTGAAAAAGTTACTTTCAAGGTATCAAGGTATTTGGAATAAAAGTAAAAATGGACATTTTGTGAGCAGCAAAATTTAATTTGGGCGGCGACAGGAGGTTTACAAGCCAGGTTTCAAGATAAACTCGGATACGAACCATAGGATACACCTTAAGAAATCCAGAGGTTGTTCAGTTGGTTTCTGAGGGAGGTGTAGGCGGTAAGAACGGTAGGGGTAGACCAAGGTATATGCCAAGCAGATTAAAGCAGATGTAGAATGTACCAGTTAAGTAGAAATAAAAGGTAAGCACAGGATAGGGGGGCATGGAGGGCTCCATCAAACCAGCCTATGGATTGATGACCCAAACAACAACATAAATGTACTCTCTGGCCGCGGGCTACGAACGACGCCGCACAGTAATTAACAGCTATGGGAATGTTCAGAGTGAGGCGAATATACAGTCTCACGCCTTTTTTGTCAACAGGCAGACAGGAACAGCCTTAGGCTATCACCATGCAGACGAGCTCACGACCTTAATAAAGGAAGCAAATTAGGCACAAGCGGCACTGGAGCGCGGGGGAGTAACCTACAAACCTACCACGAGCTGCCACTTTCATTATGACGTGACCGTGAAATTCTTATGCTGCAGACAGAACGTATGACAAATGTTCCGCAAGAAATGCAGTCATTTTCGACTTTCTTCTTCTTCTTTGCAGTTTTAATTCACGAGGTGATACAAATTGGCAAGAAATTTCAAGACGTCTGCGAAGACAGAGTCAATAATACAGTTAGTTATACGTATCAAATGAAACATTTTACATATAATAAAAATAAAACCTTTGAGGGGAGGTTGCAAGCTGCTTTGGGTAATAAAAAATAGAATTTTAGATTTTATGTTATTTTCATAGCCTGAAGTCCAATTTACAATCTGCATACGCTTCTTTGCTGAAAATGTTTGCTGAACGCCATTTACTGGTCATTTAAATTCGATGTGTCCTGAAAGCCACGCCCCCTTTTTAAAATCTATTCGTGAGATCCGGCATATTTTCGGTTTCTTGGGCTAGTTCCTTTCTATTTCCGAGGTTTGTGGTTTACAGGGGAGTTTCGTGTGTTGGTAAGAATGGAAGACACCTTGCAACATTCATTTGTTGGCTCGTAAACAATCAAATTCAATTTTTCCTCGTGTCTAGAAAGTTTTATTTTCGTGTGCTAAGACAATGCCAAGATCTCAGAAAATATTCAAGAAGAGGAAAGTAAAAGCCGGACCTGGCAGAGGACGTATTGAAAATATATGATGCCGTGCTGGCATTCAACGAGGGGAACAATGGTAGGATTAAAGTATTGAAAAACTGGTTATAGAACCACAAGTGAACATGATTGTCGCATGCTATGAAATTGACAATTTCCGTATGAAAAAGTCTGATATCAAATTTCAAACAAGTTCTAAAGAAGCTAGGCAGTTAAAAGGAAACCAGAAAAGGGGCAGAAAAGATGAAGACAACCCAGATGATCCTGAATATGGGCCTGGTGCATATTAAGGTAACACTTATCTTTAACAGCATTTTTCTTCACTTCTTTTTTCGAGACAAATGTTCCTTTTTCTCAGGAAGTATTGACAATAGCGCTCTGAATTTTTTTCAGTAAATCTATATGATCAATTAAAGGATTGTATGTTTTCTTGTGATTTTATCATAAATAGAAAAAAGCAATATTTTATGTTTTTGTAGAGAAATAAGTTGAAAAATTTAACATTTGAAAACTATATATTAAAATATAATTTATAAACACACACGTTTCCAAACACAACCATTTAAAGATAAAATATAGATCTAAATATCTGACAGGTTTTGTTTTAATAGATTAAATACTTAATAAGAAAAAGGAACATGAATTTGACAAATTTAACATGGTGGGGATAGGGCATGCAACCTTCCCTAAATCAATCGATCAATCAATCAATCAATCAATCAATCAATCAATCAATCAATCAATCAATGATCTACCGAGCTCGTCAGCTGCAGTCGCTAAAGTGCGGCCAGTATCCAGTAATCGGGAGATAGCGGGTTCGAACCCCACTGTCGGCAGCCCTGAAGATGGTTTTTCGTTGTTTCCCATGTTCACACCAGGCAAATGCTGGGGCTGTACCTTAATTAAGGCCACGGCCGCTTCCTTTCCACTCCTAGCCGCTTCCTGCCCCATCATCGCCATAACACCTATCTGTGTCGGTGCGACGTTAAGCAACTTGTAAAAAAATCAATGATCTGCATTTAGGGCTGCCAGCAGGTGGGAGATTCTCCATCAAAAGTTTACTTAACTTTTTCTTATAGGTTTTTAAAGAACTTGGAAATTTGTCGAACATTTCCCTTGAAATTTTTCAAAATTCGCCAGTATTAGTCGCCTCCTCTATCTGCACATTATCCTTAGATCCAACTACCTTTACATACTACTGACTGAATACTTCTGCTTTCTTTAAGTTCTCACATATAAACTCCCCTAGTTAATTAATGATCCCTAGAATGCCTTTCCTGGAACCTGTTTCTGTCTGTCTGTACTTATCCTTCCATTGATCCCCAAAATTCATATGGCTGCCATTTATGTTTGCGATGATGTTATTCTTAGCTTAACTTTTTCGCTAAATTCGATTTCCTAGTAAGCTCCTCCTTCTTCTTCTTCTTCTTCTTAAGCCGTCATCTCCAAACGGAGGTAGACGATCCACACGGCCAGCTCCGATCTTAACGTTGCAGCCATGCCATGTGGATTTATTGGAATATTCCTCAGTATCTTTAATGCAGTGGTTTCCCGTTGCCTTCTGCATCCTAATGCCGTTGACCAAACTGGTTCCTCCGTCTTTGGGAACAATTTCTTGTCCCCAGGACAATAAAGTGCCCTTACCCATACCCGCTCATCCACTCTCAAAGAGACTGTTGGCACTTGGTATAGGGGATCTCCTTATACCGGGAGATAATCGGTCCCTTCATTCGTTAGCCGCCTGCATATAAAATATTTTTATATGCAGCCGTTGCCCCCTCTCTACCGCGGGGAGGTGAATGTCAGGATTTCACCGTCATTGAAACAACGACCAAATGACATTTCGTTGTTTCTCTGGTTCTTTAGAGAGCTCCTTCAATCTCTCCTTATTCCCGCAACCATTCCTAACTCTACTTCTTTCTAATCTGCACCTTCTCCTTAATCTCTGTTCTTCCCTGTTATAAAATAATGCGTTCTTGCCATTCCTTACCACTACCTGTTTTCACACTCCTCAAAAATTGCTTTAAACCCATCTCATACGCTGTTTACATTTTTATAAACAATTTTCCACTGGCTTTTTTTTTAAAAATTCCCCATGTCTCTCTTACCAACCATATGGCATTGCCTAATATTCCTACTTTTACGCGTTCCTTTCTACCACATTTATTTTTAACTACGACTAAAGACAGCTTCGTGATCACATCATCCACCATCTACCACTGTTTCTTTACATAGTTCATTTGTTTTATCAGCACCACGTCTAGAATATTTTCCCCTCTAGTTGGTCCCATCACTTTCTGATTCATCTTCCATATTAACTTATTCACCAGTTGTCGGTCAAGCTTTCTGTCGTTCACATTCCCTTCCCAGTTAACATTTGGCAAGTTCAGATCACCTGCTACAATAACGTTCCTTTTCTGTATCGTTCCGCACATAGCTGTTTTTCGTATCAAACAATTCCACATCACAATCAGCACCAGCCTTGCCAGGTTTAGAATTTCATGTTTCCCATCCTTAACTTTCTTTTACCTTACAAATTCTTATTTCACCAGCATGAATAACCCCGCGCCTATCGCTCCTAACCTGTCTCTACTTTAACACTCCAGTTCCGTTCACCAAGTTGTTTCAAAGGAGTCCCTCGTCTGTCAAATGGAAGTGGGACTCCGTTACTCCCAAAGGTCTGAGGGTTGCTTAAAACATTCTGAGCGTGCTCAGTTTTGTGAAGGAGAACGCTACCCTACTTACACATAGTCGCAATGAGAATCTCTCTTCTATCGGGTTAGGGACTATCGGTCGACTGTACAGTCCTAGCCGCCTAAGCATGGGCCATGACAGAATACGACGGAGATGCCCACTCCTGTTTCATAGCAACTGATATTTGGACACTCAGGACCACTTACTAGCCCACTCAGCCGTTTTACATGGTTCACGAACTAGGACGTGACCACAGCAACCCACACCACGAACCATTATTATTATTATTATTATTATTATTATTATTATTATTATTATTATTATTATTATTATTATTTATTTATTTATTTACTGAGCACATAGTATTATCTGGCCCGAAATAAACATTAAACGAAACTCACATGATATTCTCATGTCATATTCTGATCAGATGTACGAGTGACACAAGGTTTAGAGAAAGTTTGTCACCTGAATGTACATTATTACTGGAGACGACATAACGGTACTCACCCCACTCGGCCTCCTTTCTCCGCGTCAACTCTAAGGCGTGCTGTCTCATTGCTGCTGTGAGCCCATTAATCAGCACCGCTAACCAGTTCATAACATCGCATCTGTCACATCACGAAGTCGGACTCCTCTCACACATGCCATTCGCGGAACATGGCCGTAGCGATGGTTATTAGTTCGTATCTCAGATTGTAATTTTTCCAAAACCAATTTCTGGATTATGCCACTCTCGCCAAAAGACTATGCAGAAAGTCAAGAATGTTTTATAAGGTTTGATAAGGCGATCGGCTCCTCTTGATTATAGGACTGCCATTAAAAATATTCCGGTTGCAACTAGATTCGTTCACGTCACTAGCAGGAGGCGAACGCACCTACCTTTATCGGACTGTCTACACTAATTTTCAGCGACAGCATACTCGCAGCATGCAAGTCAATAAATACGGAATGACGCAAACTGACTCCCCATTTATTGATATTTTTAAATGTATTATGGGTCCCATTCACCTCGAGATCTGGATACATGTATTTAAGATTTGCATCAAGTATCAGTTTAACGTCCACACTGAGAGCGAAGCATGAGACATCAACTTAGTTTAAAACGCAATACCGAAATGTTGCTTCTCCAACCAGTGTTTGTACCGGTTACAGTAGCATTATCATAATTTGTACAGATAAAAATATGCCGAAAAAGGATTATGAGAATATGGACAAAGCAATGAAGCTCAGAATATTGTAATACTTTAAGTTTGGTAGCTATTCTTCATCGGTAGATTCCACACATTTAAACTACAACTCCTTTATGTTCTTTTCGGAAAGTACAACATAAGCTGTGTATATTTTTGGTAAGAAAACTACGATCCGCATTTTTAAACAAATTCTGTTATTGTCGCTTCCCGAAGTTGTCTTTAGACTTAAAACCCCACAAATTTTCACACCAGGCAAATACCGGCCACGGCCGATTCCTTCCAGTTCCTAGGCCTTTCCTATGCCATCGTCGCCGTAAGACATATCTGCGTCGGTGCGACGTAAAGCAAACAGAAAAAAATAAATAAATAAGGACATAGCCTATACATATTTAAAAACTTTTCCTCAAAATTCCCAACTGCACGCTACAAAGAGATTGGCACATACGCACTGAAACGTATAACATTTCGTATCGATTGCACACTCCGGGTACCGGTTACGTGCCAGATGCGACCGTGCCGGATGCGACCCGGGCATTATCGTGCAAATAGCGACCGAGCGGATAAGCACCGTGCCGCATGCGACCCATCAATCACTTATAACTGATCTGCATTAAGGGCTGTCACCAAGTGGCAGATTGCTTATAAATAGCTAACTTGGTCTTTTCTAAAATAAAGGTCTGACACCGTTGTTAGCAGGTTCGAGTGCCATTGGTTGAAATGAAAATATAATCATGTTGCTGGCTTTACGTCCCAGTAACTACTTTTATGGTTTAAGGAGACACCGAGGTGCCGGAATTTAGTCCCGCAGGACTTATTTTACGTGCCAGTAAATCCACCGACACAAAGCTGACGTATTTGAGCACGTTCAAATACCACCGGACTGAGCCAGGATCGAACCTGCCAAGTTGGAGTCGGAAGACCAGCATCTCAACCGTCTGAGCCGTCTGAGCCACTTAGCCTGGATGAAAAAAAAAATCACCATCAGAATGTTGGCCAGCAGGGTAGGAAAGTTGGTGGTAGGCAGTTTCTAATCACTCGATTGCATGCCAAAAGCCGGGATTCAAATCCAAACCTTTTCACAGTGTTCAAATGGAGTGAGGGGATATGATGCTGTTGATGGTGATTCGGGCGTCGGATGGCGACGTAAACCATTCAGCGGATCCCTTGGTATTATTCGAGAGGAGTAGGCTACGTGCCGAAACCGGGTTACATCTCTCCCTACTTCATTATCATAATCCCACATCCAGACGCGTAGGCCGCCCAAGGGCGTCAGGTAGAAAGACCTGCACCAGGGAAGTCGAACACGTCCTCGGACACTCCTGGTACTTTTTTTTTCGTGTGGCTATTTCTAGCCGAGTGCAGCCCTTGTAAGGCAGACCCTCCGATGAGGGTGGGCGGCATCTGCCGTGTGTAGGTAACTGCGTGTTATTGTGGTGGAGGATAGTGTTATGTGTGGTGTGTGAGTTGCAGGGATGTTGGGGACAGCACAAACACCCAGCCCCCGGGCCATTGGAATTAACCAATGAAGGGAATCGAACCCAGGACCCTCTGAACCGAAGGCCAGTACGCTGACCATTCAGCCAACGAGTCGGACACTCCTGGTACTAATAGGACACGATACATAAGTAGGCCTAAGTCGTCAATAATTTCAGAGAATTAGGATCATTTTTATTGCTAGTGGCATTACGTCACACCGACACAAACAGGTCTTAAGGCGACGATGGGATAGGAAAGGGCTAGGAATGGGAAGGAAGCGGTCCTGGTCTTAATTAAAGTACACACCGGGCGATTTGGCCGTGCGCGTAGAGGCGCGCGGCTGTGAGTTTGCATCCGGGAGATAATACTGTAGGTTCGAATCCCACTATCGGCAGCCCTGAAAATGGTTTTCCGTGGTTTCCCATTTTCACACCAGGCAAATGCTGGGGCTGTACCTTAATTAAGGCCACGGCCGCTTCCTTCCAACTCCTAAGCCTTTCCTATCCCATCGTCGCCGTAAGACCTATCTGTATCGGTGCGACGTAAAGCCCCTGGCAAAAAAAATAAAGTACAGTCCCAGCATTTGCCTGGTGTGAAAATGGGAAACCACGGAAAACCATCTTCAGGGCTGCCGACAGTGGGATTCGAACCCACTATCTCCCGGATGAAAGCTCAAGGCCGCGCGCCCCTACCCGCATGGCCAACTCGCCCGATGGGAAAAGACGTAAACGCATCACCATGTTTCGTGTTGTAAAACGAGTTTCCCCCAGGAGTGTTATGTAAAGTAGGGGCAGTAGCTGTTTATAGGACTTACTGAAATGGCATTGCACTTCGTTTAGATTACCTTATCTTGGGTGATGACACAACTTATCCAATGACAATTTGCTTGACAACGCCGGTCGCATCCGGCACGGTTACAGATTATGCGGTCGCTAGTGACACGGATCGCATGCGGCACGGTCGCATCTGGCACGCCACCCAGGTATCAACCATTTCAACAAGTGATACAGACAACGATGCAAGCTGATCGATTACTGATACTGATACCGAGATAGTCAAGTACACGTCGTGAATTGTATTGTGAAGCTGATACTTGCAACATGTATCGTGTATGGGGGTCTTTACTTATCGTAATGCTTCAAAACTACTGTTTACGCGTAAGCAACTTTCCTTTCGCATAACAAAAAACGGAAGCCGTCCCGCAACACCAAGACAAACAGGTTGGTAAAGTTGGCACGCGGATAGTATAACGCGGAGCGCTATCATGTAGGAACAAAGAATCAATTATTATTGTAAAGCCTTGACAGTCCTTAACCTCAGACTCCAGTGCGATAACAGCATTTCTAAACATTTCTCACTAGCCATAGCGCCGTTAAGGTCATAGTAGGTCATAGTATTCCGGGGTAAGAAATTCCACCTCAAACTGTAATAACACTTGGCTGGTTAATCACAAAATTATGTGCACTTTAAAGACGGACAGCTGTGAAGCTTATGATGAGCAGCCAATTCAAAGGCCACTTCATTCCAAACAATTTTCCATTATTATTTTTTTTTTACAATTTGTTTTACGTCGCACCAACACACATAGGTCTTACGGCGACGATGGGATAGAAAACGGCTAGGAGTGAGAAGGCCGTGGCCATAATTAAGATACAGACCCAGCATTTGACTAGTATGAAAACGGGAAACCACGGAAAACCATCTTCAGCTCTGCCGACAGTGGGATTCGAACCCACTATCTCCCGAATGCAAGCCCACATCTGTGCGACCCTAACAGCACGGCCAAACTGCTCGGTAACAATCTTTCAAAACTCTAACCTGTTATAGGGATAATCTTCCAATGAACCATATATGGAACATTTTTAAATTTAATCTTCTGTAAGATTCTCTGTACTGAGCTTGAAATGTCCTTGTGTCTGAGAACCTGCGTGTGGTTTTCTCGGATCTTGGCACTGCTGACTACAAGACTATATGCTCGCTATGTTTATAGAAGACTGTAAAGCCTACCCCCGACCCCAGAGAGTCCCTGACAAATCCGTATTCTTCGAAACGCTAAACTGATTTACGAATTGGTGGTGAGAATTACAGAGTTTTATTTCATTTATTAAAACTCTCTCTTATATTACAAATACAAAATATGACTGCACTTCGGCGAGGCAGCGCTAGTGTTTTGATTACCGCAGTTGGTCGAGAACGATGTCGTTTCAGATGCGACCGTGCTGATAACCCAATTTTCATTTTTATAACCTATGTCATCATCCAAGATAAGGCAAGTTAAATCAGAACCAGAAAAGGTTAGAAAATAGGCCAAGAATTTATGGCACTGCTTGCCGGCTAGGGAATGAAATTGTTCTTTTTTCGGTTCAAATAGCGAAATACTATAACCGCAAACCGTGCACTACATTTAATTATGTACACTGACTGACAGAGCAAATGCAACACCAAGAAGGAGTGGTTCGAAAGGGATGAAAGTTGGGGAAAAAAACAGAGACGGCACGGACGAATAATTGATGTTTATTTCAAACCGATATCCAGGTTACACAATGCGCACGGCATCGACTCAGTAGGATGTAGGACCACCGCGAGCGGCGATGCACGCAGAAACACGTCGAGGTACAGAGTCAATAAGAGTGCGGATGGTGTCCTGAGGGATGGTTCTCCATTCTCTGTCAACCATTTGCCACAGTTGGTCGTCCGTACGAGGCTGGGGCAGAGTTTGCAAACGGCGTCCAATGAGATCCCACACGTGTTCGATTGGTGAGAGATCCGGAGAGTACGCTGGCCACGGAAGCATCTGTACACCTCGTAGAGCCTGTTGGGAGATGCGAGCAGTGTGTGGGCGGGCATTATCCTGCTGAAACAGAGCATTGGGCAGCCCCTGAAGGTACGGGAGTGCCACCGGCCGCAGCACATGCTGCACGTAGCGATGGGCATTTAACGTGCCTTGAATACGCACTAGAGGTGACGTGGAATCATACGCAATAGCACCCCAAACCATGATGCCGCGTTGTCTAGCGGTAGGGCGCTCCACAGTTACTGCCGGATTTGACCTTTCTCCACGCCGACGCCACACTCGTCTGCGGTGACTATCACTGACAGAACAGAAGCGTGACTCATCGGAGAACACGACGTTCCGCCATTCCCTCATCCAAGTCGCTCTAGCCCGGCACCATGCCAGGCGTGCACGTCTATGCTGTGGAGTCAATAGTAGTCTTCTGAGCGGCCGCCGGGAGTGCAGGCCTCCTTCAACCAATCGACGGGAAATTGTTCTGGTCGATATTGGAACAGCCAGGGTGTCTTGCACATGCTGAAGAATGGCGGTTGACGTGGCGTGCGGGGCTGCCACCGCTTGGCGGCGGATGCGCCGATCCTCGCGTGCTGACGTCACTCGGGCTGCGCCTGGACCCCTCGCACGTGCCAAATGTCCCTGCGCCAACCATCTTCGCCACAGGCGCTGCACCGTGGACACATCCCTATGGGTATCGGCTGCGATTTGACGAAGCGACCAACCTGCCCTTCTCAGCCCGATCACCATACCCCTCGTAAAGTCGTCTGTCTGCTGGAAATGCCTCCGTTGACGGCGGCCTGGCATTCTTAGCTATACACGTGTCCTGTAGCACACGACAACACGTTCTACAATGACCGTCGGCTGAGAAATCACGGTACGAAGTGGGCCATTCGCCAACGCCGTGTCCCATTTATCGTTCGCTACGTGCGCAGCACAGCGGCGCATTTCACATCATGAGCATACCTCAGTGACGTCAGTCTACCCTGCAATTGGCATAAAGTTCTGAGCACTTCTTCTTGGTGTTGCATTTGCTCTGTCAGTCAGTGTACAATGAATTAGTCGTCGGGAAATACAACCTATGCAAACCTTTACGAAGAACAATCAGAACAATATTCCGTTAAAGGTTTATAAATAATAATTAATGATTGTATATCTATGACGAAATAATGCATGCACACAAAGGTAATACCCAAAACCAACTCAAGAACTCGTCGCTGAAAACTAAATCAGTGTAATTTATGATTTGGAAAGCCATGAACAGAGATATTCCTTCCTCAGAGAAAAAAATGGATGGGTCATAAATAAGGCAAGATATATTTTAAGGTCAACACCCTTAAAATGTGGGGGGAAATGTACAATACTGAATACTAGAATAACACAAGTTCAGTTATATTTCAACGAACATTATATTATTTTGTTTTGTTTATCTATAAATACAGTTCTTGGGGATCATCAGGATAAGTCCCTGGATTTTCGGGAACGGAGATGACATAACAGTATCTTCGTAAGTTGCCTTTGAAGAATTTACTGCGAAGTACCAGCACTAAGAGCTATGTCACTTGAACCAGTTCCATAAGAAGCTACTGCCCCTACTTTACGTTACACTCCTGGGGGAAACTGGCAGTTTTTACAACACGAAATATGGTGATGCGTTTAAGTTTTATCCCACAACATGCTCATATATGGAGCTGCGTTTCCATGTCTGGGAGAAAGCACCAAATAGGATATCTCAGTGCGTTACGGTACTGCCTGTTATTGCTATTTTGGGTGACGGTTGGGTTCGAATCCAAAGTCGGTCATCCTCGAAAATGGTTTTCGTAGTTTACCACTTTCATCTCCAGACAAATGCCGGGATGGTACCTTTCTCATGGCCACGACCACATGGGGTCGATGACCTTCGATGTTAGGCCCCTTTAAACAACAAGCATCATCATCATCATCATCATCATCATCATCAATTACACATACTGCGCAAAATACCGAGCGATCTAACTCTGCCAGTCATTCCATGAATAATATACCGACCAATGTCACCAAAGGGCACAGTTAAGACTGAAGTTAGTTTTTAATGCTTCCTTTGTTTTATGCACATATTCACTTCTTTGCGTTGTTCTATAAATTGTAACTAACTTACTCGATTGCTGAATATACGTTTATAAAGGGTAAACGGGATCGTGTTACTTACTGCGCAATATCTTGCCTCAATTTACTAGTCATACACACACAGACAACACACTCACACACTACTACATGTAGCTCACTCCCATAGGGTGTACCGGGAACAGCACCTACAGATCTATCGAGACGAGCAGGTCCTCGGACACTCCTGGCACTAAAAGTCATGAGCTAAAAAAAAAAATAATTAAAAACTGAAAATGTTCAAGATAATCATAAGAAGTAAGTTTAGTAGTATTTATACTTTGAAATTTCGTGAGATCATACTACGTAATGGAAGGTAACTGGTGTACCAAATTAACAGAACAGATCTTGGAGAGAGGATCACAATACTGTAATTTTTAGGTCTGTAGTTTGCACCATAATGCTAAGACTTGGGAGAAAGGAGACGAGCTGCTCGACTAAGTGGTATGTTCTGAGCTGTCATTGGAGAGATTGTGTGGAATGATATTAGTACATGAGTAAGTATGAGTGGTGGTTTTAAAAGTAGGTAAGATCACAATTTGAAAACGGAGTTCGAATTCAAGAGGACAAATTGGGGCAAATATTCCTTTGAGAAAAGGAGTTAGGGACTGGCATAATTAATCAAGAGAAATGTTCGATAAATTGCCAAATTCTCTGAAATTATTTAAGAAAAGGCTACGCAAACAGCCGATAAGCAATCTGCCACTTCGGCGACTGCCTTAAATACAGATCAGTGCTGACTAACTGATTGGTCGCATGCGGCACGATGCTTAATCCACTCGGCCCCTAGCGGCAAGATTTTGACGTGGTCGTATCCGGCACGGTCGCTTCAGGCACGTAACATAGATGACAAAGAAGTGAAAAGCGGGCTCGTCAGTGGACCGAGTCTGGATTACTGATAGGGCAACACGAATTTTAAGAATCTGTGAGCGCTACAAATGCAAGAACAACAGGACGATTTCAGAATGAAACGCGGGTTGGTCGTTCCGAGGCAACGGACGTAAGAGCAAAAGAAACCACCACTGTATCACAAAGGACTGACCTCCTAACGAATAGTCAAAGATTCAGCGCGCTCCTACACCTGGCTACAACCAAATACAGTAGAGACAATACGCGACACTGAGCGAGATATCGAGGGACAGCTATTGGAGCTCTCTCTAGCGAGTAGACCTGAAAACTACCGATTCTGTCATAAGAGCACGTGTATTTGTGTGTGAAGTTTTTGGTGTTATTTATGCGTTTTCAGTGAGTTGACAAAATTAAATAGTAGCGTGTGTCATTCCTTGATATCTCCTCTCAACATGAGGGGAAAGGTATGTGCTGTGTTTGGCTGCAGTAACTATGAAGTAGAGAAGAATACGCGGTCGTTCTTCATGTTCCCTCGTGACAAGAAAATGTAAGTAATATTGTGTTTGCGTATATATTCTTCCAGTGACAGAGATCTTTATAGTACTTCATAATCCTCTGACCTGCTCGACCCATATTTTAACTGGCTTAAAATGTAATACGCATATTTTATTATATAGTGCAGCAGTTAACCTTCAATATCGATGTGGTGTTGTAGGTGTGATCTGTGGGTTTTGAAATGTCACATAAGTGATTTGGTTAAGGTGCACAAGAAAGAAGGGACGTTACGCTTATATAAGAATTATAAGATCTGTTCAGATCATTTCCAGGCCAGCGACTTTAAAAATCCTCGACTATACAGCCACGGGTATGTTACATTTTTACTCTAATTGTACGTAAATATTCCTCAAAGCATCACTATCGACAACATTTTCATACTTTTCTTTCTTCTATCCCTCCTCTCAGATTAAAGCCGGGATTTTATAGATTTTTCTTTCGGTTAGTATGCTTCATGTTAAGAGGAAAATTGTCCAGCTATTAAATGTTAATTCACTGCATTATATGTGTAAGGAATATGCCGATATTTTTATTGACAAGTGTCTTAATGTGATGATACAATGTTTTTAAATGAGAAAAAAGACAAATCCAACAGTAAGAGTTCAGGTAGGAATGCTAAAGCTAAAGAAGTAATGCATAAATGAAAGATCAAGCCATTTCACAGCAGTCCATTTCACATCTTGTTTATATGTTTAATTTCAGTCTTTGAATAATAACCTTTTAAATAATTCTTCATTCATTTATCCAGAATTGCTTTAGCAACTTCGAAGTTAATATCTCAATAACACTTTCTTTCTAGACGTAATTTATTTATCCATTTCCGTACATACATTTCCATTGATATTTGAATTTAGCGCGTTTTTTTCAGGTCAAGTCACTAGAAGCGCCACCGTCGAATTGTCTCCCATTTTAGCAAGGCTAAATCCGTAAGTGTCGCGTATTGTATCTACTGTATTTGCTACAACGCACCGGACGTAAACAAGTTTCAGTCCCTACAGTATCATGGTCGAGTGCAATCATATTTCGAATAAACGCGTAGTACGAAGTTTTTACAGCAATAATTCAATCTCCCTTCCTAAACACTGTTAGATAGAGTACAACAGTTGTTCACATGGGCTACCAGTGGTCGCCGGGTTTGCTGAATAATAATAATAATAATAATAATAATAATAATAATAATAATAATAATAATAATAATAATAATAATAATAATAATAATAATAGTTCAATGTGCAGGAGTATTGGGCGATGTGTTATAGAACATGCACATCTTTCGTGTGAACAATCAGTGAGAAGGATTCACAAGTTTCGCAATTAAAACAAACTGTCGGACAATAAAGTGATACGTTGAAAGAATGCACTACGCAGCGTTACTTGCAGCAGTATCAGTCACACGTGCGCGGATGTTGCGTTAAGTGTTCCATCCACATGCACAGACGTCGATCGAAGAAGATAATGACGTAAATCACAAACTAAAAGTAAAACACATTATAGGCACCGTGCATGTCGCTCTAGCGGCCGGGCGGAGAACAACACGTGAGGCAGACTCCAGACACGCAGTGGCTGTTCTGTTATGACTGAGCGTGTAGTTACTCCGATGATAATGGCAGAGAAAAGGAGATCGAGTAAACGCATTTGTTGTGTTGTCGGATGTTCCAATACTTACGCAAATGCGGGAAGTGAAGTACAATGTTACTGTTTTCCAAAACGAAGTGGACCGAAGGAGACGATGGATACAAGCAGCTAACCGAACGAAGTAAGTCGGCCTACACATACGTACTGCACATGTTTGCAATAAGTTCAATTGAATCGATTTAATTTTAGTTTTAATTTTTTGCACTGATGGATCACTTTGGCAACCTACAACTTACTCAATAATATGTAGTGCACATTTCATCGGAAATAGAAGATCTGGACACCCACTAAGTCCAGCCTATGTTCCGACAATACTTCCGCATGAATACAAGAAGAGGTATGTGTCGCCGGGACCCAGCTTACAGCACTTTCACAGACAACTCAAGTAATTAAAAAAGGAAGAATCAGACGGAAAAGTTCCAAATAACATAACCAAGGATGTATCCGTGGGAACAGACGCATGTGATTTTCAATGTTCACACTTCATGTTTTCTTGTTCAATAAATGAAAACGACGTAAATACACTTCGGTCTGGGAGGTGACATTACGAAACATGATAAAATGTGTGGAATGGAAGACGATCATGCAGACATCAAGGGTCCAGGTTTCCAAGGGTACAGCTCCATAAAGAACAACACACAAATGCGTGATTTAGCAGGTGTGAACTTCAGCGTCTTTGCCTTGCTGCTTGCGTTATTACCAAACTGTAACATTTCGAAATTATGTAAAGAAACCAGATTACTGATTTTCCTAGTGAAAATGAAAACCGGACTGTCCTATTCTGCTTTGAGAGTGCTGTTCGGTGTTCACAGGACAACAATATCACGTATTTTTACGACCATGCTTATGCAACTGGCACTGCGTACGAAACATTTCATATTCTGGCCTAGTAAGGAAAGTGTTCAAGAAACAATGTCTCCAGCATTTTAGAGAAATTACGGTAAATGTCGAGTCATTATTGACTGCATGGAATTTTGGGTTGAAAAGCCTCCCCAAGTAGATCAGAGAGTATATTTCTATTCTCAATACAAGGGTTGCCACACTGCAAAAGTTTTAATTGCTATCACGCCTAGTGGTATGATCGCCTTTAAATCTAAATGTTACGGTGGAAGAGCCAGCGACTCATTCATAAACACCGACCGTGGTTTATTAACTTTCCTTCAACCTGGCGATGAGGTAATGGCTGATGAAGGATTTCCTAGCATAGAACTGACTTATCTGGCCGCGGTGTTGTAATCGCGACACCACCGTTCTTACATGACGATTAACAGCTGAGGAAGTTGAGTGTACTTACAATATTGCGAGTGTTAGCATTCACGTAGTAAGGTGTATTCAAAGAATCAAAATATACAATATATTACATAAATTGCCAACAGAACATTTTCCACACCTGGATGACATCGTGCATATGTGTTGCGTGTTAACGAATTTGCAACCTCCAATAATTAAAGAATAATTTGAGACTTGTTCTACCATTAGTTTGTTTTATATTTTCTGTTTATATTTTGATCTGTTCAATGGTTCAACAAGCAAGAATTGACAAATAAATAATAATAATAATAATAATAAGGAATACCGCTAATTTTTGGCAAGTAATTATTGAAATAGAACTTTTGTCATTTTAGTGAGACATTCCTCGACATATTTATTGTCCTGATAATAGGTATTGCCAACTGTTGGTGCTTTGCTATATACATATAAATTACATTTTCCCACGCCAGTTACGTACATCAGTTTTTGTATTTGCGTGTAACATATATGACTTGTCTTTAACTGTATGTTATTTTGCTCGTCAAAGTAAAGATAACGTACTCGCACATTTCCTGACTCATCTACTATTGGTTTATCTTTACAGGAAGGTGGACACTTAACTTCTAACACTCTGTCAGCTACATTTCCTTTGAGAACTATGCCATCTGGAGATCCACAAATCCAAGGTTGTTTCTTGTGCATTATTAACCCACATCGAATAACATGAACACCAAATGAACTTCCATAGCATTCTATTGCTTCATTTTCTATTTCACTTCCGTAAGAAAGATTGTTCAAAGCAGCTCCCCAATTGGAGATTCAGTTACAAATGCGAGAGCTAAAGTATCAAAGTTATGTCGCCTAGTTTTGATCCGATGTGCTTTCGTGCTAGCAGATATTCTTATCTTTCTTTCTTGAAACCATCGAGGGCTTCCTGATTGAGATAGAGTGTCCAGGGAGATTTTAATTATATGATCTGTATCAACCTGCACTTTGCTGGTAAAAAACATTTCGTTACTCACAGTGCGAAGGGTGTATCTGTCTGACAAGCGCACATCGTTAGAGACTTGTAAATGTAATAGCTGTGCCACAATTTCCTCACACTCTTCTCTCTCCATATCATTCACTACCCTATCTTATCAATGAGGTGACTACGGCCCTGCACGATTGTTCGATTTCAGTACTTGCTTCTACTCGGAACATTGTACGAAGACTGCAAGGGATGCGTTTTAAAATATCCTCAGTTAATTCGAAGGGGGGAAGAGATGTCTCCAAAGTCATTTTACCGAACAGTTCTTCTACGATTTGCCTTTTGTATATGTTTCTGTTGACATTGTTTTCGGGCTCGGTTTTCCCCACTGTTGCGGACACTCTGTTTTGGAGGCAATACTTTCATTATTTATATAATACACTACCGCAGCTACGTGTTTGCAAGTTCCTCTGGCGCCGGCAGGACAGGAACATTCGCTGGTGGAGACATTACGATTGTGGTCAACCTGAACACAAAATAAAAATGCGCACAACTTAGCAAACGTGCATTAAGTAATCCTTACTAAATAAACTTTATAAACTGTTACCTAACTACACCTTGCCTACCTCAAGTTTCGCGAAATAAGGCGGCAAAATGACAGACGTTTGTCGGGTGACTTTTCCCGTGGTGTATTCGAAACCATTCAAAATTAACTCTTCAACGCCTTTCAAGTGACCACTGACAACAAGGTTTCTTGCTTTATTGTATAATGATTCACTTAGATCCCCGAACTGAATCGCTTTAAACTCGCAACTTGTTCGTATGTCACACATGTTGTACTGAGACTCTCGCACTACGCCTCACCTCTTGTTTCAGAACGGGCCACTATGTAGCGCTAGTAGTAGCATTTCGATCTATCTGCACGGTGCCTAATACTCGTCTGACTGTCAATGTCCGCTTACCACTAGTCAGCTACATTGTTTGTCCAACCCTTGTCCCGTTTCCCTACGGGCTCGGGTATGAGGTGAGATGAATCTGTCGTGGCGGGTTTTCATGACCTCATCAGAGGAGTTAATGAGATGAAATGAATGACGTGATATATGATAGTAGGGAGAGGGTGAAACCCAGTGCTGGCACATAGCCTACTCCTGTCAAATAGCACCAAGGGGTCTGCTCAAGGCTTAACGTCGCCATCCGACGGACGAATCACCATCAACAGCGTCATATGTCCTCACTCCATATGAGCAATGCGGAGAGGTTTGGAATTTAATCCAGGCTTTTGGCACGCTATCTAGTGATTAGAAATTGTATACCACCACCTCCCCTACCCTGCCGGCTAACATTCTGATGGTGGAAATTTTTTTCGACCAACGGGACTCGAACCGGTTAACCTCGGTGTGAGACCGTTTTAGACTTCAGCGCCTTAACGATCATGGCCACTAGTCAGCTACATTATGTGTTAATATTAAAAATATTATTTTATGTTATTCATTCTTGATATTTTCGTTCTTGCTATTTAAAGTTAGGAAACTGCATTTATATTATTGACAGTGTTTTGATCATGATTTTTTCCAATAAAACGATGCCTGAAAAATAGTATGAGAGCAAAATAATGCCATTACAGAATTAGAATAAATAAACTACCCAAATTTTTACAATTATAAATTGAGATTATGATATGTTCTTTTTATAAATGAGTACCTTAAACCTTCCTCTCTAAACAATATTTTGGAAAACAGTATTCGACATAAATAGTCAGTCAGTCGGTCGGTCGGTCGGTCCGTCCGTCCGTCCGTCCGTCAGTCAGTCAGTCAGTCAGTCAGTCAGTCAGTCAGTCAGTCAGTCAGTCAGTCACGGAAACTTCGGAACAAAGTATTTAGTACATTTTTTATTTTTAAGCCATGTTTTATATATCATTGTAATTGCCCAGTGTTCCCTTATCCTATAATGTTAATCGAATTCTCAGTTCACAAACACCCCAACGCTTGTATATACCCGTAATATTGATGATAATGATGATGATGCTTGTTATTTAAAAAGGTCTAACATCTAAGGTCATCGGCCCCCGTAATATTGAAAGAAGCATCCTGATAGTTAGGGCTGGAGAGAGGAGCATTGCACGTGCCATTACACAGTGTTGCCACACTCCTGCATTTCGTTCTCCTTTCCCTCTTTTCCGGCTCATTTGTTCGTTCGTTCCGACCGCTCAGAAGTGGGAGGTTTGGCAACTCCAAGCAACTCGATCCGGCCAGCAGGCTTATCTCCATGGCAACCGCAGTGGGCACGCCCAAGTTTCCATGGCAATCATACCTCTACTCCCTTTTTTCCACCCAGGTAGGCAGTAAACGGACCTCTCTCTAAACACTGTCAGAATTTATCCTTCAATATTACGCCCATAGATATTATGTTATGTCAGTCAGTCACATACTGAATTGCTCTATACAGAATTAGATATAAAAGTTTCAGTCCACGTGCAACCGGTGATCTCGTGATTCGGTGATTGAAATCTTATGCAATGATGCGACATACGACCTGAGAGAATGCTGAACAGTTCTTCCCAATATAAAACAGATATTTCTGAGTGGTCATGGGCATGACTCATAATCATAGAGTAGGCTAGAGAGTTGAGCTGTATCAAATGTCGAATGTCAACTAAGTTATAATACCCAGATTGATTAAAATTATACACATAATAACCTATAATTTGTCTATGTACTTTTGAATTATAATTTAAGTACTTTAATTACACCGTAATTGAATCCACCTATTAGTGGAAATGTAAGTGGGTGTATTATTTTCAAATGAGCTGATAGTGAGAGTCCCCAATGAAGCCAAAAGCGTACGATTCTTCCAATGAGCCATGGATCCTTAGGCCTATGTCTCGTTTACGGCGGAAGTTCGGCTCCCCGCCAATTCCAGTGTTGCGATAATGAAACGTGAGTGTGTTGTCTGCCACCTATCCGCGAATGCGCCACTCAGCACTGTCTGTTGCGAGTCAGCTGACTGGTGTGCCGTGAGATCGCCGTTGCTGAGATTCGATTCACTCATGTTTTATTAATCCAGAAGATTAAATAATTGGGCCAGCAAGAAATCCGAAATTCTGTAAGAAGCCTACCTGAGGCTATTGCTCATAATCATTCACACACTACAGAAAACACTAAATTAATCCTGCCACCTAACAGGTACCCAAGAACATAAATCGATATTCTCTTAAACTAGATATTTTTGTATTACTATGATGTCCATGGCATGCAGAGATTAAGAAAAAACTATTTCCTGCAACGGTTTAAATATGAGGCATTAAACCTTTCTTTATTTATGTATTTTATTTAAAAAGATACATGTAGGTATTTGATTTAACTACTTTAAAATAAATCCAAACTAGGACGGCGGAAAAGGAAATATTGTGAAATTTTCCGAGATAATACATTTAAATATTATCAGCCATATGATTTTTTTACAATTGGCTCTATGTCACGCCGACAAGATACGTCTTAGGGCGACAATGGGATAGGAAAGGCCTAAGAGTGTGAAGGAAGCGACCGCGGCCTTAATTAACATTTTTGCCTGGTGTCAAAAAGGGAAACCACGGAAAACCATCTCCAGGGCTGTCGACAGTGGGGTTCGAACCCATTATCTCCCGAATGCACATGGGATTCGTGGCTGCCTACGCAGGAAGCAAGCAAAAAGGTCACTGAGCTTGCGCCATTCATGGACAAGTAATTTGACATCTCAGTGGCTGTATCATGAAATGATTATAGGGCTAGACAATTGGGGTCAAACGCCAGTCGCTGAACAATGAGTGCAGCGATATAGCTCCGAGTTAAGCCCAATAAGGCCGCTGCTACCCGTATTATCAACCGAATGACAGGTAAAATCTATACAAGGGAATCCGTTTATGTCTAGGAGGCAACAATCTCAACATTCGTTGAAACCAAGTTCCGTAATATTAACAAAAATCTCGAAGAACACAATCGGCCAGTATCGACGTTATGCCAGTATTTTCCAAGTAATAAGCGAAATAAACAAGTAGAGGGTGATGGCAGAGCCCATAAATACTCACTACACTTCTAAAAATCTATAGTCAACTTTTGTCTAAATGACGCAATATTTTAAAGAGAAATTACCACAACAGTTCACCGAAGAAACATCATGCTCTCTTATATTTAACAATAATAATAATAATAATAATAATAATAATAATAATAATAATAATAATAATAATAATAATAATAATAATAATGTCTGTTAGGTCATAAGCCCAGAGGCTGGTTGGATCCTCAAATAGCACCACTAAAGGTTATGCGGTTATAAGGAAACCCCAAAAACCAATGACAGCACCAAAATGAGGCATACTAGGCAAGATGAGGAGTGAGGTAGTTTGCCATTTCTTTCCTCGCTGGGTCAGAAAGTACTATTGCAGCACGACTGGCCCTATGAGCAGCACCTTTCGTAACACTCAGATGCACTAGTCGTGCTCTGAATGTCATTACTCAGCACTACCCATACCCCAGCAGCTTCCATATTGTCACAGCCATGGATGTTGACTGGGACTTCGGTGGAAGCTACACTTTACTCTAGCCTGTGCCAAGAGATGGATGCAAAAGTACTGTATCCATCAAGAAATGACAGCAGGCAGATAATAATAATAATAATAATAATGTTAATGGCTTTACGTCCCATTAACTACTTTCACGGTTTTCGGAGACGCCGAGGTGCCGGAATTTAGTCCCTCAGGAGTTCTTTTACGTGCTAGAAAATCTACCGACACGAGGCTGACGTATCTGAGCACCTTCAAATACCACCGGACATAGCCAGGATCGAACCTGCAATGTTGGGGTCAGAAGACCAGCGCCCCAACCGTCTGACCCACTCAGGAATATTTTCACGCCTTGTAATCTCCATGCTTTCTCTAGCAATATTAAATATTCCGATCGGTATGGCTCGCCACTTTACGTAACTGCATCAAGCCAGAAGCGATTATTGTAGCAATAAATGTGTACATGTAAAAGTGGCATGATAGATATCAGTCTACTGAACTTTCACTAAATAGTTGATGCACCACTGAAATGAAATGGCGTATGGCTTTTAATGCCGGGAGTGTCCGAGAACATGTTCGACTCGCCAGATGCAAGTCTTTTGATTTGACACCCGTAGGTGACCTGCGCGTCATGATGAGGATGAAATGATGAAGACAACACATACACAAAGCCCCCGTGCCAGCGAAATTAACCAATTATGGTTAAAATTCCCGACCCTGCCG
Organism: Anabrus simplex; assembly: GCF_040414725.1. Lineage (NCBI taxonomy): Eukaryota > Metazoa > Arthropoda > Insecta > Orthoptera > Tettigoniidae > Anabrus > Anabrus simplex. The sequence goes on from NC_090265.1 coordinate 918,105,453, forward strand.
GGAATCGAACCCGGGACCCTTGTGACCAAAGGCCAGCACGCTAACCATTTAGACATGAAGCCGGACGATGCACCACTAATCCTCACCAATAACTTTCCATTAATTACAAAATTTCTAGCAGCGAATTTCCTCACCCTGAGAATATAATATTTGAATTAGCTTCTGAAACCCGGCTAGTGAAACTTCTCCCATATACTGCTGAGATCTGCATGAAGTCACTTTTACGGCGGCAAAAACATATAAATCAGAGAACGGTCGCTATTCTGCTGATGGTGCCAACTGCCAGGTTTACCAAGGAGTCGAAAATTCAAGGATTAAATTAATTCTTATGATAACCATTCCCAATATAAATTTGGTAATTATTTCTACATACTCTGAGTCAAGAGGGAAGGAGGGAAAAAAACCATTCAACACATCTCCATTTCACCAAGGATGTCATTTCTTCTTTTTTTACGAATTAAATCTTTAAATGGCAAGTTTCATCGTCACTGCAGTATCCTTGTTACTGCTTTCAGCGGCATAATGGTTGCCTCTAGCAACCTAGATAAGACAGAGGCGCCCTGAGCTCTTTCAAACAATAGTCTTGTCTTGTTTCGAAAGCAAAAAAACGGACAGCACAATTCTGCTTTATTCTGAGATTCTGTCAGTACTGAAAAATGTATTTTCTCACAATTTATGATCGCAAAGGGGTCAAATACGCACTTCAGAGAGCCAAGAGTGAGTCTTTGTTAAACATAATAATTTTTTTTTTTTGCTAGTTGTTTTACGTCGCACCGACACAGATAGGTCTTACGGCGACGATGGAACAGGAAAGGGCTAGGAGTGGGAAGGAAGCGGCCGTGGCCTTAATTAAGGTACAGCCCCAGCATTTGCCTGGTGTGAAAATGGGAAACCACGGAAAACCATTTTCAGGGCTGCCGACAGTGGGATTCGAACCTACTATCTCCCGAATACTGGATACTGGCCGCACTTAAGCGACTGCAGCTATCGAGCTCGGTAAACATAATAATTACCAAGCAGGTTAAATACTTCAAAAACATCTGGTGATCTCACTGTTTTGTACCTTAGAACAACAATGCCTTTGCCATCATCAGAAGGAGCTATTTACACTTCAATTTAAAAAAAAAAAGTATTTCGCCCACATGCATTGCAGTACTTGAATACTATCGAATGCCATGAACAATCCAGTCCAGAAAGATTTAATTCCTTAAAAGTAGTACTATACCCGATCATGGGTACGTTCCATGTGCCTTTTATACGTTTCCTTGTTTTTCCCCACAACATTCCTAGGGTGGAAATAGCGCCTATTGAACATACACTCCTCACGAATCTAAATTCAGATCAACCAAATCACTTTTCTTCACACTTCAAACTCCTCTCATCAAGTCATCACCATACTACACGACCCGGTTCCTCTGTTATTATACCTTTACACCGCACTATTATCTACAACCGCTATTTCGCAATCTCTGTTGCTCTGTCATGGAGTTCGCTTCCTCCAAATACTTCCCATAACAAATCTAAGGTGAAATGCCACAGATACTTGCTTGATTAATAAAACTGATTTTTAAAATGACCGAGATATGAATGTATGAGTGAATGGTAAATTATTATAGTACTTTATTTTTATTTTTTTGCCATTTGCTTTATGGCGCACCGACACAGATAGGTCTTACGGCGGCGATGGGACAGGAGAGGCCTAGGAGTGGGAATGAAGCAGCCGGCAGTGGGATTCGAACCCACTATCTCCCAGATGCGAGCTCAAAGCTGCGCGCCCCTAACCGCACGGTCAACTCGCCCGGTATTATTGTACTTAATTATTATTATTATTATTATTATTATTATTATTATCCTCTATTTGAAAAGTTATGATTATTCGATATCACGCGCCAACACAAACATATTTTAAGCATAGTTTACTTCAGAATATGTTGTGGCAGATGAGCGTTTCTTTAAAAAAAAAAAACAAAAAAAAAAAAAAAACTTGCAAACAACGTTGATATAACTTAAAATTTATTTAGACTGGTAAATATTTGTATCATTGTTAACAATATTAAACAATTATCTTTTCTCCGCCCTCCTCCCCTCCCAAACTGACGGGATTGCGGGTGTGATCCGTGTCCCACATGACTTTGTCCAGTTTTACGCCCCGCCGAGAATCGAATCTAGAACACACTGAATCGAAGACCGCTATGCTGGCCATTCAGCCGAGAAGTAGGTCAATTACTATCATACAATCAAGATTTTATTTTTCTATATTTTCCAGTAGGACTGAAAGTGAACTATGCTACAAACGCGGTTGAAACACGTAACGTGTAGAATGCTATTTTCGTAAAGGCCTAGCAAAACAGTTATCAGTCTCTGAGGTCGAGAATTGTGGGAGGAGAGAAAACTAAGGGGGTTGGAAATATACGATAACCTTCATTTAATGGGAAATCTATACGAAACGAGCTCTAGCATACAAACTCCCCAGGTATTCTCGGAATTTCCTATATGTAGCGAAGTATTCTACACCAACATATTCCTTTCAGAATGACAGACGGCTGGTCGGGAGGCACAATATGTTAAGTGTGGGAATTCTAGAATGGGGATACCCGTCGTAAGTAATTAACACACAAACCAGACAATACATGGTAAAAACTTCTTTTAACACAATCTACAGGTTAGTCATATCGCACATCATTAGAAGTACGGCGCAGGCGTGTCGCGCTGAGTCTGTTCTGGTTACGACGACAATTAAAACACATCAAGTTTGTACCGTTCAACGCTGAACTAGTTTATGCGCTCCGCTCCCATAAGCTGGCCAGATCACCTTATCGATACCAAGAATCTCGAACGTAACGTAACGGGCCGCCTAGTCTCGCCTTGCCACTGAATCATCTTACAATTAAAAGCCCATCGGAACGCAAATACCACATCGCACTGTTTTCAATTCCTGTTGCTGAAAATTATTTAGGTCCCGCCTGTGTTGGTTCCAAAGACAACCTGGATAACACTGAATAGACTATATTGTTAGGTGATAATACCCTGTGACTAGCGAGAGTGACGATTTCAGTGTGCCACAGTGACTTACGTACAACTTTTTTCGGATGATCGTGGGTGTATTTCTACCCGTGCTTCACAGTTAAATGAATACTATTTCTTTGTGTATATTGAATATCCTAAGTCATTTTGTGTGTACGGTATATTTGGGACTTGTTCGCTTACTTATACTACTTACACATTTGATCCATCCAATTCAAGTCCTACGATCTTTATTCTGTAAGACCCATATTCGTAGCCGAAGAGAAAAATGCGTTCAATGACATAACTGGAAGTTTGCACCGTTGACTCATTAGATGTTCATATACACTTGAAGGCAGCAGATATCTTGGGCGTGTCTTTTCGCTCAAGTTTCTTGACATTCGTGCCAGCAAAAGGCAGAAGTAGTACTTTATATTAAGTGTCCCAATCGTACACCTTAAGGCTGAGTATATACCTTATATCAGGCCTAAATTCACAGCAGAAACGGGAATCAAGCCTGGCTTACCCCTAGACTGTAGGTTATGCTCAGGGGATATAAAACAAAAACCTACAGAAAAACTTGCACACAATGACCAACAATAATTATTTTAGAGTTCACAATTCTCTCTCATTTAGACGGCTATTTGTCCTCAGTCTACACGGATGGTGCTCGTAAAATTCCAACGATTCTGTATAATAAAGACTATCATATGCCTAGTGAAAATGCAGTGTGTCTTGTCCCTGTTATTTAATGCTGCTCCAGTATTTTATAAAACCGTGCTGATTTTATCTACAAGCAGTTATTAAACGCTAACCAAAGTGCTAATTTTCAAATTAATATTCGGTTTCTCTGTTGGTATGATATTCACATCTACAGCTGAAATCTTGATCATAACGCTAGCCTAAGTACATACTACAATTGTCTGCTGGTAACTGTAGTTTTAAGGGGCAAAACAACATGATCATCAGCCCCTGCGACGATAGCCCCCCTGACCCACAAGTCTCGAACTTCATAAGGTAAAAGAAATATACATACAAATTAAAACACACAATAATCTTTAATTGCTTGTCAAGCATTTCATAACAATGCAGTATCATGAACTGGAAAAAGCGTACAACTGCTTCGAATCATCAAGAGTGGTGGTGGTGGACGTGGTGGTGGTGGACGTTGGTGGTGGTGGATTTTTTTGGAGAGGAAGTGCAACAAATCAGAAGGAAAAATGAAAGGGATTCTACACTTCGATAAATGAAGGCATCGGCAAAAGAAAGACAAGGGCCGCAAAGGGCGTGAAAATGAAAGACTCCCTAGGCCTCACAACCTAATACCGTCGGGGTTCGAAAAGGACAAGAACTGGCCAAGGAAGGTCGGGTGTGATAGATGAATGCGAGGAGCCTGACACAAGTAATAGGAAGAAATGTCAGGACTCAGCTACGGGCCCTGTGGTCACTAACCCACGCTCCCAAGTTAGGGGCGCCTGGCGCCCCTTTTAGTCCCCTCTTACGACAGACAGCGGATACCGTGGGTGTTATTCTACCGCATCCACCCACAGGAGGATTCGAATCATCAAGAGAACATTCCAACTCACACACAGTTTCTAAATAACAGCAGCATTGAACCTGATTTCCAGGATCTTAATTCGAGCCGAACGACCCTTGAAACCCTAGACCTAGTATTTGTGGTAATCCTTCATCCGTATCGAACTACAACAGCAAAGTACAGTACAAGGTAGATGATTCTGCTACCACGGACTTTTAGTGAGAAAAACCTTAACATTCGCTCCTTTCTCTCCCCAAAGGAACAAACACAGTCGTTAATCCTCGTCAGTTACAAGCAATGAAACTCAACTAAGTTCACCGAGTTTGAGGTGGGGTCTCCCACGCGCGTGCCGTCTGCCGTAACAGCAGCGTGACCGAGCCACAAACCGCCCACCACCGCCCCCGAGTCACCCAGACCTTATCCGCCTATCCTTCCGAACTCGACTTCGACAATACCTGAGGAGTAGAGATCGGACAGTCAGATAAGCATACGTACACTTTTCCACTGAAGATATGTATAGGCCTATAATATGTGAATAGTTATAAGAGAGCACTGTGTCTGCTTTAATAAAATGGGAGGCAGAATAATTATTAGAAAGACTCAACAGGAAAGCTATCTGCGAGTATTCAATGTACTGCAAAGAACTGTACTCTACAAGATGAGCAAGCACCTAACCAACTATGCTACGCAGCCGGTCTGTCTATGTATTATTTACAAGCTCTATTTGTTTACGACACGCACAATTAATTTAGGCCTTCCAAAGTCAGATACGTAAAATCAAAACGGAACAGTTCTCTTTATACAAACTAGTGCGATTCATTTTTAAGAATAAAATAATCATCTTATACCGGGCTCATTTATAGGAGGTTCTGTTACGTATTCATATTAGGGTTTATGGATATCATGGTTAACAAACTGGGTACGTAGCTTGTCTGAATGTTTTCCGATAAGCTGTGTTAACTGTGTTAGAGCAAGTCTAATCGGAGCTCGAATTGGGAAATAGAGTGAACCAACTTTTCCAGTACTGAGGGGGGGGGGGAGGGGGGAGGGGGAGGGGGAGGGGGAGGGGGAGGGGGTGGGGGGAGGGGGGGAGAAAACGGTAAAATACAGACAAGATAATAGTCCAGAGTTGATGAGTTCTTGGACTGTACCACTCAACTTCGAGTCCTCATTTAGTGCATGTTGCTGAAGGCGCGGCCAATGATTATAATTTCGGGAGGCTATTGCTAGCCTGGTGCAGCCCTTGCAAGGCAGAGCCTCCGACAAGGGTGAGCGGTATATGCTGAGTAAGGGAAACTGCGAGTTATTGTGGTGGAGGGCAGTGGTTCGTGAGTTACAGGAATGTTGGGACAGCACAAACTCCCAGTCTCCAAGCCAAGGAATTAAAACATTTAAGATTAAAATCCGCGACCGGGCCTGAAATCGAACCCGGGGCCCCCTGAACTGAAGGCCTCTACGTAGACCATCCAGCCATAGAGCCGGACAAAGCACAGCTACGAAGACACGTTATTTGCAGAAAGGCATTCCGACTCGTCTTCAAAATGAATAGAGCTTCAAAAATACAATACAGCCAGTGTAGGCCAACTTTCCTTGCCCGAAGATAGAACTAAAATCGTCAGGACAACTGATGAATAACAAAAGGGATTATGGTTTTAGAACTTTCTTAACTCTCCGATACAATAAGCACTTCCGTTCATCTACAGAGCATGCTGATGAATGATGAGTAGCCAATCATCTCTCAGCCAACACATCCCGGAGGTTCACTCAAGTAAAACTAAGACGGGAAGCTTATTCTTTCATGCATCGCCCGGCAGGAGACGTGAGGCACGACTAACATTGAAGATATCGTTCGATCTAGATAAATGTTGCTTTATATTAGGTTATGCTGTCGTGACTCACTGTAGATGGATCTTCCTCCTTGTCTTCTCAACAAAATTCTAGTTTACTTGACGCCGAAAGGTCAGTGTCTCGGTGCCAATAGAAGTGAAAGCTTTCTTGGCTTCGGTCTTTTATAAGAAACATTACTGACAAAATAAATCTTCGGATTGAAACTGAAATCCTTGTAAAGAGGACAACACATCCTATACGTGATGTTTTAATTTGAGCAGTGTGTCAATCCGCCCCTCCTACTTCAAAGTTCTCCAACGTAGATATAATTTCCTCCATAGGCTATTAACCCTAAAGAATGATCTGGGATATAGAAAAATGACAATAACTGGTTTTCTTTTATACACATAATTCAAATAAATAAATAAATAAATAAATAAATAAATAAATAAATAAATAAATAAATAAATAAATAAATAAATAAATAAATAAATAAATAAATAAATAAATAAATAAATACGTACATTACATAGTGTTTGCAATCAGGGCGAGGAAAGTACACTCCAGAACACAAAACGTCCCATTGATCTACCGTTTACGAGTTACAGTAATTTTAGGAATTATTGGTAACAACCCAACCTAGCACTTCCTACTTCGAGTAGCTGTGGCCGTGTTTCTGTACCAGCAGTGATATGTCACTACAGTAAGTGCTCAAAATTTGTTACACGTTTGATGGCTTTTCGGATACTCAACAGCATACTTTCGAGCGTTGTTGGAAATCGTGCATGACTATACCATTTCGACTGACTGTTATTTAAAGAGGCCTAACATGTAGGCCATTGACCCACGTTATTTAGGACAAGGAGGAAAAATAGACATCATCGAAGTCGTAAAGATTAGATGGTACGAGATCTTTGGACAGAATTCGTGACTCCAAATTTAATACGAAATATTCCCTCCATTCAGCTGATAATATAAACAGACACAACCCCCGACCGATTAGCCAGAGGACGTTTGTTCATTGAAGCGTTTTGTGTTGTTTTCGTATGTGCTACCCACGCCCCGATTACTTCCCACATTTTTAGGTATATTTATAGGGTGTTTGGGAGCTAAGTACAATTTTTTCCTGTCGGTTATTGGTACAGCCTTGAATACACATGGCGTCAAAATAATGACTTATTTCAAAAATAAAAAAATAAATTACATGGAAAATGTGATGTTTGTAGCTCAGGTAGTATTTAATGACGAATGACTTTAGTGATGGGATATTCCACATTCATTTTACTGAATAGATTCATTTGACTCAATTCACGTTACTGAATCGATACAGTGAGCCGATTCACGGCTCATTAGTCATCGATCCTATTGCATCAGTGTAGTGTGTACTGATAAGACAGCAGCTACAACATTAAATGCTTGTATTCAATTATATTCTCGGCAAGTAAATAATACAAAATAAATAAGTTAAAAATTTGCTAAGCGACTAACACTTTCATTAATATTCTGATATATGTGATTTTCATCCTTAGTAATGCCACTGCTTGCAGCCATGTTTGATTACTACCTGTCAAGTCAGAGACAGCCAGAGTATATATACTTCCTCTGATCACCGAAGAATACTATTCCCTGCTAGATACTCTTTGATTCTCTAAACTCGATCCTCCTGCAGCCACTTCTTTGCATCAAGTTTTGATGTTACAAAGTCTTCCCCCGACAGTGACAACTCCATTAAATAAGTATATAGAGTTAGATGAAAAATATTTCTACACACAATCATCAATGATCTACATTTAGAGCTGTCGCGCAGGTGGAAGATTCCCTATCAATTGTTTGCCTAATCTTTTCTTAAATGATTTCAAAGAACTTGGAAATTTCATTATATTCTCGGCAAGTAAATAATACAAAATAAATAAGTTAAAAATTTGCTAAGCGACTAACACTTTCATTAATATTCTGATATATGTGATTTTCATCCTTAGTAATGCCACTGCTTGCAGCCATGTTTGATTACTACCTGTCAAGTCAGAGACAGCCAGAGTATATATACTTCCTCTGATCACCGAAGAATACTATTCCCTGCTAGATACTCTTTGATTCTCTAAACTTTCCAACCTTCCAAATATATTTAACAGATGGTAGAGCGTTCCTTATAACTTACATGCTGCTAAGAGAAAAAAGTCTACGTACTAACAGACCCCATCATGACATACGTCTTGGAGATTACCTGGGAATACCTCTCGAAGGATGACCTAGCTACGCTAGAAAGAATGAAGGCCATGTATCTTAAGAAAGTTCTTTGCATGGCAAGAAAACACTTCCGAGACTAACATATGAGCCCACAAGACAACCATTCTATATAGAAGAACTGCGATTAAAAATACCATTGCATTCTACGACACAATACCGAGCTTTACATCAAGAACTGGAGGATAAAAAAGCGAATATATGGATAGATTTTTACCAAACAGGCGGTATTATGACGTCAGAATGGATGAAATTCTGACTACGAACTGCGGCATGCCAGAACGCACTTCTTGTTAAATGTTCACAAAATTACTGACAAGGGCAGGCAAAACAATATTACTACGACAGGCATATCAAGGCGATTTACCTTACATATTTATAACGAATGCTGCGCAGCAATACGGGTCCTCTAGTTATTATTTATATAACTCAAACTTTATTCACTACCTTGCGCTTTTCCACAGTTCTCTGAAAGTCATAACTCTATTATACAGTATATGCAAAAGTACCTGTAAAAATACCTGTGTCCGCAATAAGTAGCCTACATATTAAATATAAATCAAACAAGTTGCTGTACGTCGCACCGACACAGATAGGTCTTATGGCGACGATGAGATAGGAAAGGGCTAGAAGTGGAAAGGAAGTGGCCGTGGCCTTAATTAAGGTACAGCACCAGCATCTGCTTGGTGTGAAAATTGGAAACCACGGAAAACCATATTAACGGCTGACGACGGTACGATTCGAATTCACCATCCCCCGAATGCAAGCTCATAGCTACGCGACCAAAAATGCACGACCAGCTAGCTCGTTCGTCTTTGAGAATGTCCTTTTCTATCAGAAGAGGATATCATATTTTTACAGGCTACCCGAGATGTACTGTACAGCAGCCCACTGGTTTTCTGTTTAAACATCTTTATATCATTACCAGCTATTATTATTGTTATCATTAGTATTATTATTAGTATTGCTGTTGCATGTATGTCTCACTGTGGTGGAATTTTATTTCAGTTATATTTTGATTGTGTTTAAATTGTGACTTCTACAGGGAGAATAATTTAATTAATGCCTATTCTACACGAGCGGTTAATTGACGCCTGTAAACAGCGTCAAAAACGCCGGCGACACGCGCGGCCATTCTCCACCAGCGATAAACCCGCCATACTGTAATGATGGATGTCGTACAAATAGGTTGTGTTGTCGGAGCTGTTAAACTACAGTTATTAGCAATATTAAAAAGTAAACCTGGTAAGAATAGACGTTGGTGGACTCACCCTGCGTTATCGAGTCGACTCACCACTGGACAATTTCATTTGAAGTTGTGCGAACACAGGAACTATCCGGAAATGTTTTTCCAATATTATAGAATGTCAGTTGCTTCATTCGATGAGCTTTTTGAACTTATTAAGTTGCGTATTACTAAACTAGTGAAGTGGTAGTTTAGGGGAAGTCCTGAAATTTAATCCTCAAATATTTATATTTTTAGTGGTCTTATCAATAAATATTACATAAATCAAGTTATATAGAATTAAATTTCCTATCATTTATATCTCTTACATGTTTACCGTACCGGCTATGATAACAGAGACATACATGAATTTACATTTTTGTTGCTAAGTCCATATCAACGCCGAACCAGGAGAAAATGGGTTAACAGAATATGATGAAAATCGGTACATAGAGTCGGAGAATAAGAAACTACAGTCTAAGCTGTAAACAATTTTATTCACCCTGGATGAAACTGCAGTTTAGGAAAAGGCACCTAAAATGTATTTTTTAATACCTACAATAAGTTATTGGTCCTATCGAAAAGTACTCCATAACAAAAGTTAGAGATAATGCAATTTCCGATCATTTATGTTTTATTGCCAAAGACCGTAGCCGTGTTGAAACACCGGATCCCGTGACATCTCCGAAGTTAAGCAACATCGGGCGTGGTCAATATTGGGATGGGTTGCCACACTGGATCCCGTGAGATCTCCTAAGTTAAGCAACATTGGGCGTGGTCAAGCTCCGGCTCAGACACACCTCTGCGGAGGTTCGGACCTGCCTTCGAGCAGAATACACCCTTACCTTTATGTTTTATTCAGTTTCACCACACCGACTATGATAAGAGTGGTTTTTCAGAGTCGGAAGAAAACTAAATGTGAAGGCCTACAATATCGAAAGCGCATAACATTCATCAACAATAACATTATATTGACCATTGTTTGTTGTGATGTTCTTTGTCTGCCGCTTAACTCCGATATATGGGATTACTGCTGCGTACAGAGTATAACAGCCTGACTGAATATTGGCGGGAAATAGCTGGGGAGTTAGAAAAAGTTCATCTTTAGCATTCCATTCCTCTGGTTCATACATTTCCTGATACTGCTGGTACGTAACAACTGGTTCATCATATTATTCCAGCTATTCCATCCCTACACTGACGCGCTGTTTTGAAAGAGCAGTGTGCACATTTAACGCAGAGGCTCACTTAGTAGTAGTAGTAGTAGTAGTAGTAGTAGTAGTAGTATGACCTGGTCTAGAATTACAATTTAGGTCTACTCCAAATTATAGCACCATACTTCACTAAATAATTCAAAATTCAACCCTGAAAAAAGCCGTTTCTTAAGAAAAGCTTCTTCCGCTTCACTTTTATTAAATCTATATTCATTTTATTACAAATTAGCCGTGAAGAGGGGCTTTCTCCCTGGCTTTGAGGAAGAATTTGCCTCCAAGTGAGATAGTTTCTTCCCCCGCCAGTGTAGTGAATTGAGATTTTCCGATTCATTGTGTATTGCTAGGAAACAGAGTAGTAAAAGGGCATAGCTTTTGCCCTGGGACTCTCCACTATTTGACCCTGCCAACCTCCCCGCCCCCGAAAAAAGACGAAGAGTGTTCACGGATTACGGTTGTCGGCGGCTTGGTCACTCCAGCTCTGAAAATTTGGATTGTTAGATCGCCAGCGCAGTACTGCGTGGTTTTTCATTTGATCGAGTATTTCATATCAAAAGATTGCTTTTTAATCGTGTCATTCCTACTGACATCATTGTAATGACCTATGTTAATTTCAGTTGGGAAAATGACTAAGACAGTCTTTCTGAGGATGTAAAAAAGGCAGGTGGAGATTGAGTGTCTGCCATTATAATGCCCCCCAACTTGATTTTGACTGACGGTAGGCAAGCGGGTCTATTGTTACAATGGATATTCCCTAATGCAGTCTTCATATTAGAAAAGACGTTCGGTGACTTCCCCGTCACGTTTCTAGGGTAACGTTAAGAGCTATGGAACTTAATACAATCTTGCTCACAACATGTACACTACCCAACCTAGAATTCTGTATACAATGTAGAATTCCGTAGCGAAGCACAGGTACATCAGCTAGCAAAGAATATACTACACTTCAGGCAGTTCCTATCGTGCGACAGAGGCGGGTGAACTGTTCATTGCCGCCTCGTGGAGTATGATCCGCTGTTCTACCGCTAGCGGAAATGACGCCTCTGCTGGCGTTAAACCCGCCTGCCCGCTCATGGACGCGTCCACCCGCGGCGTGCAAACCGCCCGTGTAGACAGCTCTACAAATACCCCATAGTTCTGTTCCATAAGCGGGTTTGTAGCGGGCGAACAGCGGCGTTTTACCTGCTCGTGGAGAATCAGCCTAAGGCTTGTTTTACCTGCTCGTGGAGAATCAGCCTAAGGCTGATTCTTCACGAGCAGGTAAAACGCCGCTGTTCGCCCGCTACAAACCCGCTTATGGAACAGAACTATGGGGTATATGTTGAGTTGTCTACACGGGCGGTTTGCACGCCGCGGGTGGACGCGTCCGTGAGCGGGCAGGCGGGTCTAACGCCAACAGAGGCGTCATTCCCGCTAGCGGTAGAACAGCGAATCATACTCCACGTGGCGGCAGTGAGCAGTTCACCCGCCTCTGTCGCACGATGGGAACTGCCAGAAGTGTAGTATATTCTTTACTAGCTGATGTATCCGTGCTTCGCTCCGGAATTCTACATTGTATACAGAATTCTAAAGTACACGTTGTGAGCAAGATTGTATTAAATTGCATAGCTCCTAACGTTACCCTAGAAACGCGACGGGGAAGTCACCAAACGTCTTTTCTCATATGAAGACTGAGTTAGAGAATTTTCATTGTAATGGTAGACCTGCTTGCCTACCATCGGTCACAATCAGGTTGGGGAGTTTAGATTATAATGGCAGACACTCAATCTCCACCTGCCTTTTTACATCCTCAGAAATACTGTCTTAATCATTTTTCCAACTGAAATGAACATAGGTCATTGCCATGATGTCAATAGGAATGACACGATTAAAAGCAATGTTTTCGTATGAAATACTCGATCAAATGAAAAACCACGCATTTTAACGAACAGTAGGCCTACTACACTTCCGATCAAACAATCCAAATTTTCAGAGCTGGAATGATCAACCCGCAGACAGCCGTGATCCGTGAACACTCTTCGTTTTTTTTCGGTGGGGAGGAGGGGTCGAATAGTGGAGAGTCCCAGGGCAAAAATTATGCCCTTTTACTAATCTGTGACCGGGCGAGTTGGCCGTGCGCGTAGAAGCGCGCGGCTGTGAGCTTGCATCCGGGAGATAGTTGGTTCGAATCCCACTATCGGCAGCCCTGAAAATGGTTTTCCGTGGTTTCCCATTTTCACACCAGGCAAATACTGGGGCTGTGCCTTAATTAAGGCCACGTCCGCTTCCTTCCAACTCCTAGGCCTTTCCTATCCCATCGTCGCCATAAGACCTATCTGTGTCGGTGCGACGTAAAGCCCATAGCAAAAAAATTTACTAATCTGTTTCCTAGGAATACACTATGAATCGGAAAATCTCAATTCACTACACTGGCGGGGGAAGAAACTATTTGACTTGGAGGCAAATTCTTCCTCAAAGCCAGAGGAGAAAACCCCTCTTCACTGCTAATTTGGAATAAAATGAATATAAAAGTGAAGCGGAAGAAGCTTTTCTTACGAAACGGCTCTTTTCAGGGTTGAATTTTGATTTATTTAGTGAATTGTGGTGCTATAATTTGGAGTAGCCCTAAATTGTAATTCTAGACCAGGTCATACTACTACTACTACTACTACTACTACTAATACTACCGGTACACTGCTCATTCATAACAGCCCGTCAGAGTAGGGATCCAACAGCTGGCATACTATGATGAACCAGTGTGTTACGTACCAGCAGTATCAGGAAATGTGTCCGGCTCCATGCTAAATTGTTAGCGCGCTGGCCTTTGGTCACAGGGATCCCGGGTTCGATTCCCGGCAGGGTCGGGAATTTTAACCATAATTGGTTAATTTCGCTGATACGGGGACTGGGTGTATGTGTCGTCTTCATCATCATTTCATCCTCATCACGACGCACGGGTCGCCTACGGGCGTCAAATTAAAAGACCTGCATCTGGCGAGCCAAACTTGTCCTCAGACACTCCCGGCACTAAAAGCCATACGCCATTTCATTTCATTTCATCAGGAAATGTATGAACCAGAGGAATGGCATGCTAAAGAAGAAAGTTTTCTAACTCCCCAGCTATTTCCCGCCAGTATTCAGTCAGGCTGTTATACTCGGTACGCAGCAGTAACCCCATCTATCGGAGTGGAGTGGCAGCATAAGAGACAAAGAACATCACAACAAGCAATGGTCAATATAATGTTATTGTTGCGCTTCCGATATTGCAGGCCTTCACATTTAGTTTTCCTCCGACTCTGAAATACCACTCTTATCATAGTCGGTACGGTAAAACTGAATAAAGCATAAAGGTAAGGGTGTATTTTTCCCGAAGGCAGGTCCGAACCTCCGCAGAGGTGCGCCTGAGCCGGAGTTTACCTGCGGTAGGGTGGCTAGTTCCTTTTCACTCCTCCATTCCCTTATAATAATAATAATAATAATAATAATAATAATAATAATAATAATAATAATAATAATAATAATAATAATGGCGTATGGCCTCTGGAGAGGAGTGGTGCAGGTCTTTTTCTGGTAGACGGCCTATTAGGCGACCTGCATGTCTGTGAAGATGAGGGTCCTACCTAGGATGATTTCTAATGTTGAATACACCACACACACCCAGCCCCCGAGCCATTGGAATTAACCAATTAAGGTCAAAATCCCCCACCCGACCGGAAATCGAACCCGTAACCCTCTGGACCTAAGGCCAGTACGCCGACCATTCAGCCATCGAGTCGGACTCCATTCCCTTACCCCTAACCAACAGCCCGTAGCAACCCACCCAAATCTTGACCACGCCCAATGTTGCATAACTTCGGAGATGTCACGGGATCCGGTTTTTCAACACGGCTACGGTCGTTAGCAATAAAACATAAATGATCGAAAATTGTATTCTCTCTAACTTTTGTTAAGCAGTACTTTTGGATAGGACCAATAACTTATTGTAGGTATTTACAAAATAAAATTTAGGTGATTCCCCTAGACTGGAATTTCGTCCAGGGTGAATAAAATTGTTTATAGCTTAGGCTTGTGTTTCTTATTCCCCGACTCTATGTACCGATTTTCATTATATTCTGTTAACCCATTTTCTCCTGCATCGGCGTTGATATGGACTTAGCAACAAAAATACAAATTCATGAATGTCTCTGTTATCATAGCCGGTACGGTAAACATGTATGAGACATAAATGATCGGAAATTTAATTCTATATAACTTTAGTTATGTAATATTCATCGATAAGGCCACTAATAATATTAATATTTGAGAATTAAATTTCAGGCCTTCCCCTAAACTACCATTTCACTCGTTTAGTAATATGCACCTCAACTGACATTCTGTAATATTGGAAAAACATTTCCAGAGAGTTCATGTGTTCGGAAAACGTTAAATGAAAATGTCCAGTGGTGAGCCGATTCGATAACGCAGGGTAAGTCCACCAACGTCTTTTCTTACCAGGTTTCTTTTTCAATATTGCTAATAACTGTAGTTGAACAGCTCCAACAACAAGACCTATTTGTACGACATCCATCATTATAGTGTGGCAGGTTTATCGCTGGTGGAGAATAGCTGCGCGTGTCGCCGGCGTTTTTGGCGCTGTTTACCGGCGTCAATTCAACCGCTCGTGTAGAATAGGCAAAAAGTTTGAGCGGTCAGGCGGGCGAACAGCGGCGTTTTACCTGCTCGTGGAGAATCAGCCTTAGTGTTCCGACTTCTTGTCGCATGCCGTGGGAAGTCCCGAGCGAGCGCCATATGGATTCTGTCAACACGGCGAGATAAGAAGTGTTCACTGCAATGCGCAGCTGTTTAGCACTCTGTCCCTCAGTTAGTTAGAAAATATTGGACTTTTAAGGTGTGTTGTGAGGTTATTATCACGATGGTTAAATACACTATAGAGCAAAGAATATTTTTGGTCGAGTGTTATTTGCACAAGAAGAAGAAACCAGTTAAAAGGTGCATTCAAAAATTCCGTAAACAATTTCCCGGTGCGACAGTACTATCAAAACGTTACGTGCATCAACTCATTTACAAGTGGCGTAGTACTGGTTCCGTAAGCAATAAGAAAAAGAAGCGAAGGAGAACAGCTCTCACACAAGGGAGGTTAGATATACAGGCAAGACTCCAGGTCAGTCCACTTAAGTCGCTTCGGAGATTAGCTCAGGAAAATGGTATTTCACCTTCTTCAGCACGTAATGCAACAAAATTGTTACGTTTACGATCTTATCGGACTCATTCAGTGCATAACATACTGCCTACAGATTTCAATGCAAGAATACGATTTTGCAATTGGCTAATAAACAGTGTCCACGACGGTGTTGTGGATCCGAACTTTCTTTTTATGAGCGACGAAGCCTGGTTTCATTTCATTTCACAGAACAATAGAATCTGGGATTCAGACAACCCGCACATTTTACAGCCGAGACCTCTGCACGATGTGAAGGTGGGTGTGTGTGGTGCGCTATCAGTGCCCGACGAATTATCGGTCCGATATTTTTTCAGTACACGATTACTTCTGACCGTTATATTCACAACATTCTGGAACCATTTTTTGCTGAACTGACTGAAGAAGAGAAAAGGTACGGCTATTTCCAGCAGGATAGTGCAACGGCCCATACGGCGCGTAGTTCTATGCGACGGTTACGGGAAATGTTCGATGATGATCAGATCATCAGTAAAGGCTTATTGCCCCCTCGTTCGCCTGATTTAAGCACATGTGATTTTTATCCATGGGGAAATCTTAAAGGAAAAGTTTACAGGAATAATCCTCGAACTGCAGAAGAATTAAAAACTGAAATTAGGAACATTGTGCGTTCTATCGGTGTCCATGAACTACAAACTGTGTTTCGAAATCTCATTACAAGATGTGAAGAAGCTTGCATCGCAGCTGAAGGAGATCACTTTCAGCATCGTCTGTAAATACTGGTGAGTTCAGTTTAATTTCCTAGTTGATTTATTTATTTGTTTATATATTTATTTATTGCTGGCGAATTCAGTTTAATTTCCTAGCTGATTTATTTGCTTATTCATTTACTAATTTGTCCAGAGCATCTATGTAGCCAGCGAGTTCAGTTTCGTTTTAGGCGTAATCATGCCGCTTCTTTGAGCCGACTATGCCTGCTTGTCATGGCGGGCACTGCGCTCACTGCTTCCCAGCACGCCTAATCCTCGGCACTCCGCTCTGTACTTTCAAATTAATCACCCTGTAGTATTAATTACGGTAGTATTACTTATGACTTTAATGTATACTAATTGGTTTAGTGTAAGAGAAGGCCCAGTGGCCTTAACAACGCCAATAAAGACATTTATCTATCTATCTATCTATCTATCTATCTATCTATCTATCTATCTATCTATCTATTTAAGCTACTGAATCAGTCGGCTCACTCATTCACTATTCACGTACACCGGTGATCTCGTGATTCGATTATGGAAGTATTGTGCAATGATGCGACATACGAACTGAGAGAATACGGAACGGTTCTTCCCAATATAAAACAGACAATTTAGAGTAGTCATGAGCACGACTCGTAGTCATAGGGTAGGCTACGTAATGATGTTATTGGCTTTACGTACAACTAACTACTTTTACGGATTTCGGAGACGCCGAGGTACCGGAATTTAGTCCCACAGAAGTTCTTTTACGTGCCAGTAAATCTACCGACACGAGGCTGACGTATTTGAGCACCTTCAAATACCACCGGACTGAGCCAGGATCGAACCTGCCAAGTTGGGGTCAGAAGGTCAGGCCTCAACCGTCTGAGCCACTTAGCCAGGCGGTTAGGCTCGAAGACCTGAGGTTAATTAATTGTCGAATGTCAACTAGTTATAAAAATACGGGACTGATTAAAGGAATACGGTAACTAGAATAACCTAACAGCCTACCTACTTACAAACTAGGTACTTCGGAATTATTTTTTGACTACCTTTTTAACACTGCAGATAAATCCGTCTATTATTTAGTGGGTATTATTTTCAAATGAGGTGAGCGCGAGGGTCCGTCATAGCGAACGATTCTTTCAGTGTGTCAGGGCTCTGTATGTATCACTGCAGCGGAAGATCGGCTCCCCGCCAAAGTCCAGTGCCTTGCTAGTGAACCGTGTGTGTATTGTCTCACTGATCCGTGAGTGCGCACTGTCTGCTGCGAGTCAGCTGAATCGTGTGCCGTGAGCTCACCGTTCCTGTGAATCGATTCACTCGGACACTTGAATGAATCGATACACTGCTTCGAATCATACACTCAGTAGCCTACACTAAATGACTTGGGACTGCTGATATACATTACAATATTTTCCAGAGGGAAAACTTTCGCTTCTCGTACGTAGAACGTTTTCATACGACAACTTACGCATACTAACTACCTGAATAGCAGCGCAGTAATGCAATTAGAATTGTTTTTTTACATTACGCATGGATACGTCCTGTTGCCGAAGTGAAGTGATGTTTACATCTGCAGTGCAGTGATGTACTTAGAATTGCCCCTTACATATTACGCATGCATATTGTCTGAAGATTGGCACGGTGAGTGGTATAAGCTGAGGGGCAAACGAAGCTACTACTTACCTCACAAACATCGCACTCTACTTCAAACTCCCCCCCCCCCCCCCCGAGCAAACCATTCGCTAAATTAAAAAAATATATATAGACCCTTATTGTATAATAAGTAAATAACAAGGTGTTTGGTGGAAGATAAGTACAAATAACCTTACGGAAGGTAGAGATGAATGTCCGCAGTTCGTAAAATATGAAATAAGATAAACTACACTATCATCATGAAGTGTGTAGTCGCGCTTTCAAAAAGCATATCTATTGGCTATACTTATGTAAGATAACCTCGCAGTCGTTCAGTTGTCTAGGATGCATAGTAGCTTCTTACCATATAGATTAGGATATAACTTCCGGCTCTGAAACGAATTTAAGACTGATTTGAGGGTAAGAAATTTGATGCACTTCAACTTCAGGTAAAAACTGAGGTGGCGTATGGCTTTTAGTGCCGGGAGTGCCCAAGGACAAGTTCGGCTCGCCAGATGCAGGTCTTCTGATTTGACTCCCGTAGGCGACCCGCGCGTCCTAATGAGGATGAAATGATGATGGAGTCGACACATACACCCAGCCCCAGTGCCAGCGGAATTAACCAATTACGGTTAAAATTCCCGACCCTGCCAGGAATCGAACCCGGAACCCCAGTGGCCAAAGGACAGCACGCTAACCATTTAGCCATGGAGCCGAACAACTTCATGTGATGCTACGACTTTGTGCCCAACACACACCCTATGGTCGCTTCCCCCGTACTGCTGCCCCCAACAAAAACACATCACTAGAGAAATCACATTTACACGAAATATCAGGTAGACTCAAATAAATAAATAAATAAATAAATAAATAAATAAATAAATAAATAAATAAATAAATAAATAAATAAATAAATAAATAAATACAACCGGAAAGTACTCCCCTTCATTACTATCTGAAGCGTAAGACTGGATCAGGAACCCTTCCATAGAGCAGGTCTACCCAAACAGTTTAGACAATTTATTCAGCTTACAAGAAGGTATTTAGCTGAAATGAAATGTAATCGAACGTTAAAAGTAAGTGAACAGTCTTGTGATACATTTTGGTTATAGATGAAAAGAGACTTGCAATCTTGGAGAAAGCATTAAACACAGTATTATAAACTTCCACATATTATTTATGTGAACAAGTTTCTTTCATGTTTGACGAACATTGATGAAATAGGCTTTTGATCGTCAAAGAATAACTTCGTGTTTGCCTACCAAAGGTATGGCCAAGAATAAAATTATTAGGCTCTATCACACTAAACTGCCTGTGCCAACAGAATAATACAAATTTCTTTCCCTTTCAACTGAGAGTAAATCTTTACAAAATGTTTTGCAAAGACAGTATTAATACAAATCTCTTGGTCTGAAATACTTTCGTATAAATATACTACTTCTGTTAATAACACATTTAAGATGTAACATTAAAGTGAAGCCTTTCTACGAAGTGGATTAAATAAATACTGCTCTATAATTTTACTGAAAATAAACGATTTACTTTTAGGCTCGTTAACTATTTTATATTCCGCCAAGTTTAAAGTATGTGCCAGCCACCCAGGGCTCCTCAAGGTTTGGTTATATATTTCTATGGTTCCCGAAACAAAAAAACAAAAAAAAAGTTGACAAAGACTCCACCAGAGACCCAATTAAGGCCAAGCTCGAATATATTCAACACGAGGAAAGAGCAGGAGAGGAACAGGGTCCTGGGGTTCACACATGAAATGAGTACCAAGTCAATTCCTAGTGACAAGGATGGCTGACCATCGAACTAACCACTCTATCCTATTTAGTGTCGAGGTTACGAAAACTTTCCACTTACTCTTACACTCCTCCACGAGGCTCTGTAGCTTGTTACCGAGATTGAAACTGCTTCTTTCTGCAACAAAAGGCACTGCTAGTGAGCGGATTTTGCCTACCCTCAAGATGAAAGAGCGCAAGAAATAGCTCCGTTAAAACTGCTGGGATTATAACATATTTAGCAAGCAAGTAGGTTGGAAATCTACATGTCATATGCAACGGCAGTTCACATTTTAGCACATGAAAATGGATTCCCATTAAACCACCATCATCCGTTACGTGACACATTGTTTAAGAATAAAACAAAGGCTAAGATTACGAGGTTATCCAATGGTCCGTTAAGAACAACATTTTTTTGCTAGGGGCTTTACGTCGCACAGACACAGATAGGTCTTATGGCAACGATGGGATAGGAAAGGCCTAGGAGTTGGAAGGAAGCGGCCGTGGCCTTAATTAAGGTACAGCCCCAGCATTTGCCTGGTGTGAAAATGGGAAACCACGGAAAACCATATTCAGGGCTGCCGATAGTGGGATTCGAACCTACTATCTCCCGGATGCAAGCTCACAGCCGCGCGCCTCTACACGCACGGCCAACTCGCCCGGTCGTTAAGAACAAAAGGAACTCTTCTATGACTAAAGGAGAAATTTATTACACATTTGAGTCTTATTAATATTACAGAGGCGCCGGCCCCGTGGTGTAGGGTTAGCGTGCCTGCCTCTCGCCCGGAGGCCCCGGGTTCGATTCCCGGCGAGGTCAGGGATTTTTCTCCCGACCTAAGGGCTGGTTCGAGGTCCACTCACCCTACGTGATTGGAATTGAGGAGCTATCAGACGGTGAGATGGCGGTCCCGGTCTCGATAGCCCAGAATAACGGCTCAGAGGATGCGTCGAGCTGACCACACGACCCCTCGTAATCTGCAGGCCTTCGGGCTCAGCAGCGGTCGCTGGGCAGGCCAAAGCCCTTTCAAGGGCGTTAAGTGCCGCGGGGGGAATATTATAGAGGTGCGAAGTTTATGGTTGTGATTACGAAGATGCCAATACACTTATTATACCTTCATAGTATCAGTCAACAGAACATTTGATGGCGTCGGAGGAGGCATCCCACCATAAATGTAGGCCAAATCCATACCAAGTGCCGACCCCAATAATTCGGAAAAATGCAAAGAAGAAAATCATTTAACAGAACATGTGTAGAATTTGGACTAGCTCTCGAAGATTCCAACGGAACAAAATATGCGATGGTGATACTGACACCCTCCCTACACATGTTCTCGAAACCTATATCGTGGAATTATCGTGACTACAGAAGTCGCTGAAATACCTTATATCTTTAAGGTGCCGATGGTTACTAGAACCTTCTGCAATTCGATCAAACTTTACTATTTAGTTGGTAAAGGGAAAGAGATGGGAATTGGAGACAATGCGAAAAGTTGAGTAAGTTATTTCCTTTGCCAGGGATAAGGAGAGTTTTTGAAGCCTCTTCTACATTTGCCAGTTGCCAAAACGAACCTGGCGAACACCACCCAGATTAATGAATTGTAATGAGGACAAATCACGCAGAGAAACTAACAAGCTGGGAAACTAAACCACTACAGTGAGTGAAACTGAACCCCTCCCTTCACATGTTCTCGTAACCTATATCGTAGACGTGTTAGTTCAGAAGGAGCATGACCAAATGTGAAATATCCAGTTAGAAGCTAGGCATATTCTACTGGGAGGCCTGTATATAACTACGTCAACGATAGCTCTATACTCTTATACTGTTTATATTTTCGTATTATATGCAGGATGCCTCTGTCGGCAAGATCTAGTGTATCTGGTGTGAGCAAGAATTAATTTGTTACTTTCACTGACCGCTGTGTTTCAAAAATATGATTATCCCCTGGTATATAGAAATAGATTTCGTTGTCGCACTGATGCATTACACACCGACATTTCGTTAAAAGATATCGTTGCAACTGAAATACATCACAGATGACCATAAAATAACAAGAGGCGCTCTTTCTTCACATATAATTTTCAAAATTATATAGCCTAATCAATTGCTCCTAGTTTTCAACATTTCGATAAAAGGTAGTTTCATAAGATAAAAGCAGCTCAGCTGTGGCGGTAAGTGTGCTTGGATCACCCAGAATGACATAGGTTCGACTTCCCATCAGAAAGTACAGAACCACTTTATCCCAATTAGTGGGGAAGGTATGAACAGTGAAACCCTTTACTATCTATTCGCCCAACTCCATAGCCAGTTACGGCGATGGCTTTGGCTTTTAAACCTTTAAATTCTCATTTTACGGCAGTTCACCGGGAGGCGTGAGCCACCAAACCCATTATTTTACGTGAACTCTGAACCAATAGACTGTATAACTAAATCTCAACCCTCAGCAAGCGACACAGTTACCTACGCACATTCAAGAGAGAAATGTGCGAAGAACGCTCGACGATAGAACTGAGAAGGCAGAGTCAACGACTTTCGGCTGCTAAGGGTGCCTTCTTTAACATATTCATTCTAGACAAATGCTACATGTATAACTAATTTCAAGTTTCGGGACTCGGACCAACCACTTGCAGTTACATATCAAACAACTGAACCGAATCGGCATGCCTCAAAAATTGCACTTTTCGCTAGCCTGCTTCGTTTGCTTTAATTTCTTTAGGGATCAGTTCCATCAATAAGAAAACTAGCAAAAAATCCTGCGGGCATTCATGATCTCATACATAATTATATGATCACTTTGCTGCGCTGACGTATCTCGAGCTGATCCTTCATGTGTCACTCAAGTTACACAGCTCGACAAGTGTGTAATTTGCATATCCCCCACAACCCAACATGGGAGTGTTGCATGAATCAGAATAATAGATGCATGCCAAGCAATAAGTTGTAAGAAGGAAACGGACGTCGAGTAACCAAGCTGTATCTCCCCAACAGGACATATAGTAATTTCTGTAAACATTTAATGAATACTTGGAGGCAGTATCATGGCTCCCGTATTTGGGAGAGAACTCAACAGACAATGGAGCTAGGTGCACTGCCCACAAGACTTATCAGCGAAGCGCATCGGCCGTAGTCATGCAATGGAACTCGTTATGATTTTGAGCGCGTGACTGGTTTGTTGTGAAAATTTCAAGATCATTCATTTCTGCTATCAACTTCATTAATCCACACACATACCACCGGCAATTCAAGGGCGCGACCGTCGCTAGTTCTTGGAGAGCAAGATAATGACCGTGAAAGAATAGTGGCAAAAGCAAGAGACTGGCACAGAAAGTAACATCTTTCGTGTATAATTCGAAGATTTAAAAAAAAAAAAAAAAAAAAAAACACAGCAATTTTCGAAAGGTTAAAGCTCACTGGAAGGACTGAACATCAATTTTGACCTGCATATGGCGTGGTTATTCCATTATCAACTTAAAAAATATTATTTATCCTAATCAAAGATGAAAAATGATTTTTATTAACCTATTCTCTCATTAAAAAAGTATAGAGATAAGATCTTGAGCGTTTTCTTCTTCCTACCTAATAAGACCAATAGGACGCGTACGTCTGTGCCAAACTTGATCGAAATCGCACGGCATTTCAGAAGTAAATTGCACACCCTCACGCGTAATATCACTTCATTTTAAGACGATGGAAGTTAGTAAATACCAGATGATGGCAATCTTTAACGTCCAGTTCCATATCCACAAAATGACTAATCGGAGAGAGAGACCGACCTTCGTACTGTTTTACTTGAGGACATGTGTTCAAGGGATGTCTGTGGTAGAGAAACTGCATTCTTTTACTTTCAGGTTTACGGTAGTCCAGAGTTATAATTTCAAGACCTTGCAAGAGGCACTACATCTTGGACAGTGGGGGGGGGAAGGAAAAAAAAACCCACAACAATAACGATCGGAATAGGGTGATGAGAAGTCGAAATTTAAATTGGGCTTTCCAACCACTGAAGCTTCCTCACATTATGAAGCTCACTTAAGACCTCGACTTAAAAAGTAGATCACTCACCCATATAGTATTTAAAATACACTGCAATGATTTTCTGCTACTGATTTTACGAAGCGCTCATCCAGACAGGTCTTCGAGGACTGGATAGGACAGGGCAGGACGCAGCTGTGACAATGATTAAAAGGTACAGCCCTAGCATCTCAGTCCAGCAATCCAGATCTGATTCTAACTCATCCCCTCCTACGCAAAACGCCCCTCAGACTCCTCGAACTCCAAGAGTCAAGATTCCCCCTGTCTATGTCAGGGACGTAAAAGACATTAATCAATTCACCGATCTCCTGAAGGCAAATCAGATTGAATACGCCATTAAAGTTCTTCACGACGGCATCCGGGTTCAAACCCGCTCCTAGGAAGATTTTGAAACATTGAAAGCCCTCATCCAAAAATGCAACGGGCAATATCATACTAGACTCCTAGTTGATAAAGCCTACAGGAAGGTGGTTATCCGTGGCCTCCATCACTCTCAATCCCTGGAAGAGATTGCCGAAGAACTATCGACCATCGGATTTCGCATCGCATCAGTAGCCCAGTTGACGTCCATGAAGACCAAAAGGAAACTCCCGCTCTTTCTGGTCACTTACTTCGATGATCACGCCGACGACCTAAAGATCTATGACATCAAGCACCTGCTGCGCACTGACATCAAAATTGAGAAATACAACAGCCCTTCTGGTCCAGTCCAGTGTTTCAAATGCCAGCGCTACGGCCATCTCTCAGGAGGATGTCACTGCCTTTCAAGATGTGTAATCTGCGGAGACTACCACTCTACCAACGATTGCCCCAAAAGAGGTGACCGTTCCCAGAAGCCTCGCTGCGCCAACTGCGGCGAACAACACACCGCAAACTACCGAGGATGTAGTCACTACCTCCGACTCCTTCAGTTGCACAACTCCAGGCTCCCCTCAGCCCGTAAAGGTCCCTCCGGTCCCCCTCCGTCAAGACTTAAAGCTAACATTACATACGCCAATGCTATGAACCCCCAGACCTCCGAGACAAATCAGTCCTCCACTCCCAATCCGATCAACTTTTCCCTATCGGACTTTCCTCTTCTTCCAGGAACTACGGCCCCCTTACCAGAAAGGGAAGCACCGTTAAACCTCACCTCCACCTCCAGCGCTTCTGACATACTAGAACTGTTCAAACTTCTCTCAGATCCAACCATTAAAAGTTTAATCTCACTCATCAAGAACACCCTCTCCCGCATTGCTGCTGCCCCCTCACCTGCTGCCAAAAAACAAGCCCTCTTTGAAGCCTTACTTGAGTGGTTCCAAGATGCCTAAACTTTCCACCAACCGGGCATCCCCCAGGGAACTGAGGGTCCTCTTTTGGAACGCCGAAGGCGTTCAACGTCAACACGTCGAACTGTGTGAGCTAATCAAGGAACTGAAGGTCGACATCGCCCTTATTTGTGAAACCTGGCTCAAACCTCGCCACTCTTTCCACCTCCCCAACTTCAAATCCTACAGGAACGATCGTCCCAACCGCGAACATGGTGGTACTGCCATCTTCATCAAACACTCTCTTTCCCATCTACGTATCCCTACCCCTCCTGACCTCTCCTCACTTGAAGCCACTACCGTCGAAGTAGCCACACACAAAGGACCCCTCAGTCTCTCTGCGTGTTACATCTCACCAAACGCAGTATTTGACTCAGCTGATCTGGATAAACTCATCCGTCCTGGCCACCAACACCTGCTTGCCGGAGACTTTAATGCCAAGAAACCACGGTGGAACAGTCGCACCTCCACAACCAGAGGCAACCAACTGGCCCGATACTGCGACAGAAAACTCCTGCTTACTCACGGTCCTGACAGGCATACCCACTACCCCCATAACCCCAATCATATGCCCGATACTCTCGACATTGCCATCTCCTCTAGCATCCGTCATTACATCAAATTGACTACCATTGATGCCCTAAATTCAGACCATTTACCAGTACTCATCAATATTGCTTCCAGTCCCATTCACTCCCCAATCCCCATCCCCATACATCTACGTAAGATTAACTGGCAAGCCTTCAGAGACTACCTACAATCTCATGTCAACGGCAACCCCAGCATAAAAGGTCCAGAAGACATCGATGCCCTTACAAAGGAGATAACTACTGCCATCATCTCTGCCGCTGAAACTTCCGCCGTGGGACCCTCCGTGGCCAGGACCAAGCCCGAACCTCTGCCATCAGAGATCTTACAACAAATCAAAATCAAGAACCGCACCCGCAAGCAGTGGCATCTATCCAGAGATCCATATTTAAAATCAGTCTGGAATCGCCAGAAAAGAAACCTGACCACCCTCATCAGGAACCACAAAATAAGATCTTGGAAATCCAGATTAGCTGAGCTAAGTGCTGCAGATAACTCACTGCACAGGATGGCGAGGCGATTCACTAGGAAAAGGACTGGCATCCCCACCCTACATGGTCAACAAGGATTGGCACATTCTGACTATGAAAAAGCTAACGCTCTTGCAGATACTCTTGAAGAAACTTGCACCCCCAATGTAGATCCGTCTGATGACGATTTCATTGACCTAGTCGAGGAGGCTATAGACAACCTCGGTGATTTCAATCTCCCCCCTGACTTCAAATTTGTCTCACCTTCTGAGCTCCAGGCTGCTATTCGCAAACTTAAAAACCGTAAAACTCCTGGCTTAGACAACATCTCAGCCACCTTTCTAAAAAACTTACCCAGGAAAGCCTTAACTTTTATAACCAAACTCTTCAATGCCATCTTCAGATTTGCACACTTTCCCAAACCATGGAAATTGGCAAAGGTCATCATGATCCCTAAGGCTCTCTCTGACCCCACCTTCCCCCAAAACTACAGACCCATCTCTCTTCTCTCTATTCTATCCAAACTCTTTGAATCTATCTTACTCTCTCGTCTGCAAGTTATCATTGATGCCAAGCACCTCTTCAACGACGAACAATTTGGTTTCAGAAGTGGTCATTCCACAGTCCACCAACTTATGAGAATCACCGAGGAAATTACAAAAAATTATAATCATAGGAGGCACACAGGAGTCTGTTTTCTTGACATCTCGCGTGCGTTTGACAGGGTATGGCACGAAGGACTAATCTACAAACTCAATCTTCTTCAGATCCCCAAATACCTGATTCACCTTCTTCACAGCTATCTCTCACAAAGAAAATTCCAAGTGCAAGTCGGCAACTCCCTGTCGGAACCCAGCCCCATTAACGCCGGGGTCCCTCAGGGGGGTGTCCTCTCACCGGTTCTCTTCAACCTATTTATGTCAGACATACCCCGTCCACCGCACGCGAATGTCTACATGTATGCGGATGACACCGCTATCTCTTCTGTATCCTGGCAAACACCCAGAGTACAAAATTATCTTCAAGAAGCCCTCTCCACTATCGAACCTTGGCTCCGACAGTGGAGAATTAAAATTAATGTTACTAAGAGCAGTGCCACTCTTTTCTCCAAAAGAACTTATCATGACCCACTACCACTGGTCTTTTTCGGCGAAGTGATCCGGTGGTCAAATGTCACCAAATACCTGGGTGTTTCCCTCGACAGAAGACTAATGTTCAGGCACCATATTGAAAGAATTTTGGCCCAGGCATATAAACGCCTGTACGAAATTATACCTCTAATGAAAGCCGATAATGGGCTCAACCTAGAAAACAGGCTCCTGCTGTACAAAACCTCCATACGGCCAATCCTTGAGTATGCCAGTCCTGTCTGGGGGATCGCAGCCAAAACGCACCTAAACAAAGTTCAGCGCTTTCAAAATCGTGCTCTTCGCATGATCAGTGGTGCGCAATGGTACGAACGGAATCGCGATATACATAATGACCTTCATATTGATGAAGTTTACACCAGAATTCTGATCTCTGCACAAAGATTTTACTACTACCTGAACACCAACCCAAACCCACTCATATCCAACCTGGGTAACTATGATACTGATGGTCTTCTCCACAAGCGACCAAAGTCTCTCCTAAATTAAATCCACCCTCCGGGGTGCAGGTCACATCCTGACCAGTGCGATTCCGTTATCAAAAATACCACCTCATAACACCTATGCAGTCTAGTTAGAAACCTCATCGAAAGTTGCACTCAAGGCCCGAAAGGCCGAAGGGCTAAAATTGCTCACGGGATTGGGTCTCGACCCTCTTATCCCACGAGATGTGTGGTCTACCAGGTGTGAAAATGGGAAAACACGGAAAACCGTATTCAGGGCTGCCGACAAAGGGTCGGATCTCACCGTCTCCCGAACTCAAGCTAACACCTGCACAATACAATAAATATATAATTATATCTAAAACTGTAAATTCAACATGGCAAAATTACTTGCAACTGTTGTCCATGTTTGCTATTCAAGTCAAAGTGGCTCGCTAATCTGGCCCTTAATACTCTGGTCTCTCGTAGAGATGAGCTTCTATTCTGTTACGAATCGCTATCAACAGCTGAGCTACAGTTATTAACTGGACGCCACCAATGTGTTAACGAATTCTGAAATTGGGGCTTCAGTTACAATATAGTACAATAGCATGTCTCGAAAAAAAAAGCACGTTACCTTACATCTGGAAGCAATGGACATTTTAGACAAGTTGGAGTCAAAGCGACAGTGATGAGCCAGTTAGTGTAATTCGGAATTAAATTATTGACATTAACTTGCCAGTCAACTGACATGTTCGACAAGCCGTCAGGAGCAGAGAAAAGTGATGAGAAGATGTTATTATCAATCAATCAATCAATCAATCAATCAATCAATCAATCAATCAATCAATCAATCAATCAATCAATCAATCAATCAATCAATCAATCAATCAATCAATCAATCAATCAATCAATCAATCAATCAATCAATCAATCAATCAATCAATCACTACTGATCTGCATTTAGTGCAGTCGCCCAGGTAGCAGATTCCCTATCTATTGTTTTCCTAGCCTTTTCTTAAATGATTGCAAAGAAATTGGTCATTTATTGAACATCTCCCTTGGCAAGTTATTCTAATCACTAACTCCACTTGCCCCAATTTGTCCTCTTAAATTCAAGCTTTATCTTCATATTGCGATCTTTCCTACTTTTAAAGATACCACTCAAACTTATTCGTCTACTATATCATTCTACGCCATCTCTCCACCGACAGCTCGGAACATACAACTTAGTCGAGCAGCTCGTCTCTTTTCTCCCAAGTCTTCCCAGCCCAAACTTTGCAACATTTTTGTAACACTGCTCTTCTGTCGGAAGTCACCCAGAACAAATCGAGCTACTTTTCTTTGGATTTTTTCCATTTCTTGAATCAAGTAATCCTGGTGAGCGTCCCATACACTGGAACCATACTCTATCTGGGGTCTTACCAGAGACTTATATGCCCTCTCCTTTACATCCTCACAACAACCCCCAAATACCTTCATAACCATGTGCGAGATCTGTACCCATTATTTACAATCATATTTATGTGATGTCCCCAATGAAGATCTTTCCACATATTAACACCTAGGTAGTCCTACTTACAATGATCCCCAAAAGGAACTTTCACCCCATCAACTAAGTCCTTAAAACTGAGAGAACTTTTCCTATTTGTGAAACTCACAACCTGACTTTCAACCCCGTTTATCATCATACCATTGCCTACTGTCCATCTCACAACATTATCGAGGTCATTTTGCAGTTGCTCACAATCTTGTAATTTCAACCCGTGAAGTAATAATAAAATATGCGCAGGAAAGTAAAGATGAACGTGAGAAGAAGACAGCACGAGTAGAAAGCATTTGTCACAATGTTGGTATTGGGAATATATTTTAATGCATAAATCAAATACGCGCAATACTGACGTAATAATTGCAAAGCGGTTGCATGACAAAGCATGCCGCCAGGCAACTAAAAATTTCATAGTGAGCGATACATCGTGTAGAAAACTCACGGGCTAAAATTTTCTCTAAGTTCTTAAATGCATGAATGCTACATTGTAATACTGGCTTTGTTAAAGAAGGTATTCAACTATATCTTTCAGACACTCTCAATAATCCGGCACTCTCTCTATTTCGACACCCCTCTGTGCAAGGAAGGGTCGGATTAACCACAGCCTAGCGAAGTGGTTCCCAAACTTATCCTCCCGCGCCCCCCATTTTGTAAGATCTCCCCCTCCTTCCTCTTACAATTATTACAATTTTTTTTTCAGAAACACTTATATTTTTAAATGATGTTGCGTGTTAGATTGTAGAATAAATTAAAGGGTTTTAAAATTTTAAATATTGCAGTATTATTTTTAAAACAAAAATCTGCGAGGAAACACTTGAGAAACATCATGAAGACACCCAACTGTTATTTACTCAACTAGTTAATAAAATGTTATTTTATGCATACCAAAAATAATGTAACTACAAACAAGAATGTAAATTGAAATATTATAAAAAGGCATACTTAAAATGTCAATACCACGCTGATGCTTCAAATGCAAAGTGCTCATCACTCCAAGAGAAAATGTAAATAAAAACATGTAACAGTTAAATTACACTGCAACTAAATTAATTATTTTCATTCACATTAATTTACATTTCATTTGAAAATTTGTTTTGTTTGTAATCATATTATGAATCTCACAACAATACGGAACATCAATGGGATGAATGACATTGTTTATTTTTAAGCAGCTATTTTAATTACGGTGTTGTTTGTTCACGTACGTTCCACGTTCAAATGACTGCGGTGTTTGGTTTTTACAATGGACAATGTAGAGGATCATGTTTCACAAAGGTAAGTGGGTGAGAACTGTACGAGAAGTTTTTTTAAGGCTTCCTCTGCTACTCTTGGGTGAAAAGGAAGAAAACTACCCAAAATTCTTCCAGTCCCATTACTCAAAACTGTTCTTTGGCACTGGAGTCACACTTGAATTCAAATACACCCTCTTGCACTTCTTCTGGAAGTTTATCGACATCAGTGGTGAAGGGCGATCTAGCAAATTTGCACTGCCAGTCTTCTGCAGTCATGTCAGGAAAACGCTTGAACTCATCTTGAAAGAGATGTGTACGGATAATCTAACTACACTCCTTCAGAGCTCATTGTTTCCTCTCTAGGAGCTCACCGAATCGAGGAAATGAAAAAGTCACGGGAGAATCCAGTCGGCGCTTCTATACGTGTGTATTTTCAAAGGCGGTCCTTATTGCTTCATAAGCAGTCATTATGTTTGAATGTTAGCCTTGACGTTTGAAACTGAGGTTATTCATGGCTTCAAAGAAGTCTGCAAGGTATGCTAGAACAATACAAAACTATCATCAGTAAACACATTGCAAAGCTCATTTTTTTCCTTTACTCACTCACTCTCCTGGCGCGACAGCCCATAAATGGTACTGGCCTCTCCAATAGCACTCGCCCTCTCCGTTCGGTCCAAAGCTCTCCTCCCCCAGCCCTGGACTCCTAACAACTCCAAATCTCTCGAGACGTTGTCCAGCCATCTTGCCCTTGGCCTCCCTCGTCTTCGTTGGGCACCAGGATGTTGGTCGAGGATCTTCTTTCTAGCTCGGTCCTGGTCCATCCTTACGATGTGCCCGAGGTACCGAAGTCTCATCTTTTTCGCCTGTGCGACTATCTCGAGATCAACGTACATGGCGTAGACTTCTTCGCTGGACCTCGATCGTGAACCGCGCTGAAGATCTTCCTCAAGATCTTTCTCCCCCACACCCTTATAAATTTCTTGTCGCACTCGTTCAAGGTCCACGTCTCGCATGCATACAGCTCCACTGGACTGATTATAACCCGGTACATGGCGACTTGTAATCTTCTAGAGAGCGTGTAACGAGCACTCACCTACTTGACTTCGTACGACCGCTGTTTTCTCGTACATCGCTCGACTTTATCAACACGCCGCTACAAGTAGTGCTGGGAGAGGAGGCAGTCCTCCGAGTGATTGAATCGGTTGTAGCAAGTGAAGCGCTCTACCGGTATTCTCCGGTACTACTGCGGAGAATTGCGGAGGTATACGGAGGGTAGCGGAGGAAACGGAGCGAACGTGCTCTGCTCATTCAGACAAAACACTCCTTCCTCTCAGTTGCTGCGTGTGACGGGTGAACTTTCTGGCACCGTTACCTTCACTGTATAGCTAATGCCAAGAGAACAATCAGTTGTTCGGAATTTTTTCGATGCAGAAGGCGATCAGAAGAAATCTGCCAAGTGCAAATTATGTGCACGTAGTTTTTCAACGGGAGGCGGCACATCTAATTTATTTGATCCTTTAAAGATGAGTCATAAGCAGTGTTTGGAACCAACAACTGAGCAAAGTAGCGAGGTGTACGCCCCAGGCAGTCAAGAGCATAAGCGCTTGAATCGGAGTGTGGCTATGTTTGTTTCTATAGATATGCAACCACCCGAAATTGTCCGGGATGAAGGCTTCAGGAAGTTTGTTAACGTTTTAAATCCGAGGTATGAACTACCATGTCGCCGAACTCTGTCTGAGGTAGGTGGAAAATGAACTCATATTGCACCATTTATTGTACAGTATTACAATTAATTGCCAGCTATTTCTGTGATCGATACCTATGTTATATTAATTTTTTCTTAGGGAACCAAACCAAACCCCATGCCACTACAGCCCTTGAAGGGCCTTGGCCTACCAAGCGACCGCTGCTCAGCCCGAAGGCCTGCAGATTACGAGGTGTCGTGTGGTCAGCACGACGAATCCTCTCGGTCGTTACTCTTGGCTTTCTAGACCGTTTTTCTTAGGGAATTCTAGGCGAAATACATGACGAAGTACGCAATAAGCTGAAAATCGAACTGGCAGTCTATATAGCTTATCCCTTTCTTAAAACCAAGCATATGACAATTTTTCAGGTTGAAGTCGAGCTAAGGACTACGATCCAAAGGCGTGATAGGCTATAAGCAGCAGCAGAAAGTTCTACATCGTTGGAAGAAAAGCCTGCGGCAGGAAGAAACGAAGGCAGACGTGGATGCAAAGCTGGCCCAGAAGCGACGTGCTGCGACGCCTACGTCGAATACCACGATACTCCTAAGGCAGTACGTGGAATTAGAGACAGAGCATAGGTTGACTGACCCTGTCAAGTACTGGGCTCAAATGGCGAACCAATCTAATCTGCTTCATGAAATAGCTGGATACTACCTTTATATTCAAGCTACCTCTGTCCCAGCTGAGAGAATGTTTTCGGCTGCCGGGCAAATAATCATAGCAAGAAGAAATGCTTTATCGCCAGAACGAGCAAACACTTTGCTTTTCTTACATGGAAACTCTAAATATTTCTTCAAGTAACGTATGTAGCCTTGAACTTCGTTTCTTCTTGACTGAAACATACATTTATTTATTTATTTATTTACTTATTTATGTCTTTGTTTGGTGTATATCTGTAGCTCCGAAGTAATTTTGTGTATTTATTATGAGGTTGCCTTTTTATAACGTACTTCTCTTTAATATACCAAAAATTATGAATTATTGTTACATTAAAATGATGTATCGGTATTATTTAGTATACGGTAGTTTCTTCATTCAAAACAACACTACTACATCTGTTGCTTAAAAACGGTACCATACGTAACAGTCCAACGGCTTGGCCGCGTTGACACTCTACTTAAAATAGGTCATACTAAAACAAACTACTCCGGTACTACCGCTCCTTTCCTTGCATAACGGTTTTATCGGAGGAAGCGGAGGCAACGGAGGTAATCGGAGATACCGATTCATGTTGCGCGAACAACTGCTCCGCTCCTACCGCTCCTTTCCCAGCACTAGCTACAAGCACTCATCTACTTGCCCTTGTACTCCCGCCGCTGCTGCTTCGCACATCGCCCGACCTGCTGGACATCTCACTACGTAGGGATGGGCTGCGAACGGAGTCGCGAACAGTCGAGACTGCTGCCTCTGTAATCGACACTCTTGACTCCAGCGTCGACTCCACTGATGCATTAACGCCATCTAACAGCTGTTTTCGGAACTGCTTGGAACTATAGTTCCACGTTCCTCCCTCGGTAACTTGTGATAGGATGAATACAAGATGATTATTAGCCAGCAAACATTAAATATTGTTTTGAGTTATTATCATCGTTATTGTTAACGTTGTAGGTCTATTTCGGCGACGATGATGATGACGGTGACGATAATAGTAGTGATAATAATAATTTGACAGTATACTTTTAAATAAATGCCAATATTAACTTCAACGACGTAAAACAGAACAAAGGTGAGTGTTTAGAGTATGATTTTACAACAAATATTTTACCAATTATTGTGCATCATATAAGCCACCTCCGCAGTCTATGGAGGCCCCGGGATCGACTCCGACCAGGCCAGGGATTTTTACGTGTAGCTCAGTTTTCGTGATGATGGTGAAATATGCACGAATTATATACGGGTGTCATTGGTATCGTTCATTCGTGAAACGTCTTTTGTGGGACGAATATTATTCAGTGTTCATTGTCGTACTGCATAGCCATCAACATGTGTGGGAGACAACATTGGCGTTGTTTATTAAGGCTTCGTTCACAGAGTTTATTTTTAATGGTTTCATCTAAGTTCGAAATATGTTAGTGGCTTTACCCATATTAGATTTGTTTTCATATTTCTTGAGCAATTCATAATGATTTACCATCGATATTTGTTTATCAATTTCCTGATCACGACAAATAAAGACGTGAAATGAAATGCCCGTGGTCTACTATGCCGATACTTTCTGACTCGACACGTTTTATTTTATCTCAACTACACCATTACGCTCGTTGTCTTCGTTAATGATACCGTACTTCATTCTACAATACTCTTAAAAATCCCAATGGGAAAATGAGCAGAAACATGTAAAATATTTCATGTTATTTCCCGCGCTTCGACATGCTAGTGGCCCCGCAATGAGAGTCAAGTTAGCTTGGAGTCGCGTGGCTTCATGCGAAGCGACAGTGCGGCTCCGCAATGCGTATCAGGTTAACTTGGATTCGCGAGTCTTCATGCTAACCGACTCCGGTGGTCGGAGTCGATGGCGTCGACACTGTCGATTCCAGGCTTCAGTCGCGCCCATCCCCATCACTACGTACTGAACCATCACTGGCTTACGTCACTATCTGGTGTTTCTCGAAGCCCTGTGTGGTTCACGAACTTTCTTCCGCCCTATAAATTCTTCTCCCGACCGCTCGGTCTTGAAAGAATAGGGTGGGTGTGTGTCGGTCTTCAGTCCAGCATTGATACTGAGTGAGGTTGGAGGGTCGTTCTACGAGTTCCCAGTATTTCGTTGGGAAACTCTACTTGTATTTCTTCGATATTGGGTGAGCAACAGTGTGTTTTATTTTATTTTTATTATTATTATTTTCCAAGTGAACTTTATTAATGTGGGCGTAACTTTAACTTCGTTAGCATGGTAAGTTTTATATGAGTGTTTTAACTACTGTATATCTTTTTAAAACAAAATAATGGCAACAAGATGATGCATTGAATGGTGAGGCTTGACTGATTGAATATGGGCCTGGACTTAACAAGCAAACTTTGAACTAACTCTGCACTTCACATCGTTTCGTGCTTGGGCGACTCCTGTTGTTGTGATCCCGCCCCGTTCCCTCCTGACATTCTCTGTTACACTCCTTTCCCTTTTATTCGATTCAAATTGTGTTCACTTTTCTTGTTAGCCTGAGGCTTGGAAGTTCGCTACATCTTCTTTATTGCCTCATGTAAATCTTTTGTAAATGGTCTAGGACTTTCTTGTAAAAACGTCATTTTTATTCAAACGTTGTTGTATTTTTCGACACTGTGAAATACTGAGCTTATCTGGTTATGTTTCGAGTGGAAAGAATATACTGTTTTGGTTAAATGTTACAATTATTCTTCTTGTTCCCTCCACGGACTCCTCATTAATTCCAGCCTGCTTCTGACTGGATAGCTTGTTGTTATATATTTAAAGTGTCACTACTACACATATTCAAACTCTCCACGATTTGCTGTATGGTGACACATATTCTGCCCGACATACCCTATAATCGTAACAAGCATTGTAGTCTTCAATAACTTCTGGAAGGCGAAGTAACACCTGTTCCCAGCTGCCACCCCTCACCTTTATTTCCTCGCTGACCTTGTTGTCCCAAGACATAAGGGCTCCCAGGTACTTAAACTGCGCCACTCTCTCTTAGGTGTCACCTGCATATTCCAGGCACCTTACGCCGCGAAATCTTGCTTTGTCTCGGGTGTTAACCATGTACTTGGTTTTGTCGGTGTTGATCAGTAAGTCCATATGTTGTGATCTCTCGCTCATGTGCTGCAGAGCTTCCGTCAGGTAGTTCACACTTCTCTCGAGCAGGATACCATCGTGCGCGATGGCCAGGTACTGGACGGTTCTGTTGCAAAGGGTAACGCATAGCGCTCTCCAGACAGAGGTTAAACACGGTGGTTGACAACGTGTCGCCTTGCCTCAATCCTCTCTACACTTCAAACTTCCTGGAGAGCTAATCCTGGATCTTCACTTTGGCTCTGGTACTCCTACAAGACAAGGTTGGTGATCTTCGGCACCTGCATCCTTTCCAACACTCGCCGCAACCTTGGCCAGTCCACACTGTCGTAAGCCTCCTTGTAGTCAACACAGAGCTGGTGAATGTTGACGTTATACTCATAACACTTTTCAAGGATGAGCCGTAGGGTTAGTATGCGGTCTGTTGTTAATCTGTTGCGCCGGAACCCACAGCGATAGTCTCACAGCTGCCCCTCAGCAAACGACTCGAGTCTCCTAGCCAGCACTTTCGAAAATATCTTGTACGCCATACTGAGTAGTGAGATTCCTGGGTAGTTGCTGCACGCTGTCGTGTCACCCTCCTTGTAGATGAGACAGATGGGCCGAGCTCCCTTCCCTTGGCATCTCCTCGCTCACTCACACAGATCGGATCAGGGCGTGCATGCTATCTACAGGCTATTATCCTCCATACTTGAACATCTCCGCTGGTAGGCCGTCCTCTCATAGCGCTCTGTTATTGCGCACCAGGTCGATCGCATCCTTCACCTCATTCCTCGTCACTTCAGGGAATGGCTTATGCTCGTTGTCAATAGGTAGGTGGGCAGCTGTCGGCTTATCAGGTACCGATGCCTCCATTCCTTCAGTGTTCAGGAGCTCTTCGAAGTGATCCGCCCATCACGACAGGTCTTCTCATCCTCTCCAACCAAAAGACCACTCCTGCCCTTGAAGTATAATGTTCTGGTCTCGAACCCATTCTTGATTTCTCTTGTTCTCTAGAGCATGGCACGTACCTCCTCCTTATAATACAGAGTACTCTCTTTGCTTGTACCCTCGTCGTATGGTAGTCTTCTGTTGACCTTGTCGGTCTTTGTAAGGTCTCGTCCCTTGCTTTGGTCATCCGTTGGATGGCCTCTTCTCGTTCCGCATCGAACCACTCGGATTTCACACTTGGTTCTTGGAACCCTATAGATTCTGTCGCTCCGTAGGTGATGGCGTCCCGGATTGTTCCCCCACAGATCTTCTACTGTGGTACCTTACTGTCCCTCTTTCCGATTTCCAAGTTTGGCCCGGATCATCTCCCTGTACCCATCCTTGATGGCGGCGTTACTCTTCAGGGCTCCAACATCGAACCTCCTCGCCTTCTGGACGCAAGCTTTCCTTATGTTGGCTATGCATCGTCTGTGTTTCATGACCACCAAATAGTGTTCAGAGTCAATGTCCTGTCCTCACATCCATAATATCCGAGCCATGCCTCCGGTCGATGAGAACGCAATCGAGCTGGTTCTGTGTCTCGCCTTCGGGGGACGTCCATGTTACAGTACGGATCCTCTTCCGCAGAAAGTAAGTGGTGCTAATACTCATCTGATCGTCGAGAGCAAAGTCCATTGGAGTGCGGACCAGCCGGCAAGGCTGTGCGCAGAACACAATGACGTCAAAGCACCACGCCTCTCAATATTGCGCCAATCAGAAACAGTGAAGCTTTGCTGGGCGAGCTAGTAAGGTGTGTGTGAGCATACTATTTTGCAAGTTTTCAAGTGTAAAGTAAATTATCTAGATTGTGTTTGTAACTGTCATGGAAGCAGAGGTAGGAAGTAAACGACAGGTTTTGCATAAGCAAGTGCGAGGAGTAATGTTCAAAGTGCACCTGTAAGAACGTTACGGAACGAGCGAGGGACGAGGCAGAAGATGCTTGGGATGATGGTGCCACATCGCAAGAACTAACAGCAGCAGCGTGCGATGTCAGTGTTCGTACAGTACACAGCAAATAATTGTAACCGAAGCAAAGTCGTCTATTAAATTGATCGGGACTGCATTTACGTTCACCAGGAAAAAAATTGATTGCCCTTCAGCGTACATGTCAAAAATTGTACGGCGCAACACGTTTTTGTCAAAGTCATCTAAATTTGTTACTGGTTTCTGGCGGCGTGCTGTTGTTAAATTCGTTCCCTCGTCGCATCATGACGTCAAGATCATCCCCGCCATACAATCCATAATATCCGAGCCATTCCTCCGGTCGATGAGAACGCAAAGGGCAATAGGCAGTTGTCATAGCTCTCTGCGTGTGCGCTCTCCTGCCCAATAGCTGGCCACCCGATCTTAACGTTCATGTCGCGGGTCAGCAGAGTACTCTCGGTCAAGGAAAGCATATAAGGCATCCTTTTCTTCCTCAGAGACATATTCAGTAGGTGTAGCGCGCTGAACACTGACACAATGAACAGCGAGAACTTCAGTCTCAACGAACACAACCTCTCGTTCATGGGCTTGAACTCCAGCAATGCCGGCTTGAGTCTCCTGTCAACAACGAATCCCGTGCCAAACTGGCTCCTCGCTCCTCCACTGTAGAAGATGATATGATCTCGTTAGTCCATGATGTCAGCGCCCTTCCATTGGATTTCTTGCAATGCGATCACACAAATGTAGCTGTTGAGGACATCCTTCAGGTCAGTGAAGGCTCCTGCTCTGAGGAGATTCCGGACATTCCAGGTACGAAATACATCATCTCGTTACCGAGCGAGTTGGTCGTGCGGTTAAGGGCGCGCAGTTGTGAGCTTGCATTCGGCAGATAGTGGGTTGTAACTCCACTGTCGGCAGACCTGAAGATTGTTATGCGCGGTTTCCAATTTTCACACCAGGCAAATGCTGGGGCTGTACCTTAATTAAGGTCACGGCCGCTTCCTTCCCACTCCTAGCCCTTTCATCTCCCGTCGACAATATGACCTATCTGTGTCAGTGCGACGTAAAGCCAATTGTAAAAAAATCTCGTTTTCCTTTTCCATGCTTGGTCTTCATCATTAAATCCATCGGGCTTTTACTATTGTTCGTTCTCGTAACAAGGGATTTTTACACGACTAAATCGTTGGCCCAGCACACAACCTTCGAGGAGGGAGGTGCCCCCTTTCAGCCCTCCGGATCCTTCTCCTTTCTGCCTGGCTGGTGCCATAAACTTTCTTGATCCCTCCACCTCACCCAAGGCAGCAGGATCCTCTGCTTTTACTCCCTGAAGAGGAAGGGTCGCTCCTTCCGCCAGCTCCACTTTGTTGATGGTCCCCACCGTCGTCGTCGCTACCGTTGAGGTCTTCGCATGTATCCCTATGCACGAGGCCCATGTGACTGGGTCCCCACTAGAACAGCCGCTACCGCTTCGGCACAGTAGCGTTGCCCACAACGTGGACGCACCTAGCGAGAGTTGTCCGACTCCATTTTCCTCTACGACATCTCATGGACTGGGTTCAGGAAACTGTCTGACCCTAGGCTACATGGCCATCTCTTCCTTCATTCATAAGAAAAATCTCCACCTCTGACTTCAGTTCATATGGCCTACTTAGCGTATTGTCCTATGAGAGCCACCGAACTTGAGTAAGAAAAAGTAAACTGTGGGGTTATGCAAAGAGATCATGACATGTGAGTTCTAATAAACGGATATTCAAAGCGCTGGTCATAATAAAATTAATAAATTTGATAGCCACATTCTATACACGACTGACCTTCTCTGGTAAAGTTTTTTAGAAGCTAGGGCTTGTCTGTGAAAATTGCAGTATTATTATTTCTTATCAGAGCGTTGCTACAATGTGAAAAGTCCAAATATACATAAACGTAACATACACGTTACATTACACAAAATACACGACAAATTCAGATGTAATTCGTTCGGTCACACTGAGTCCAGCCGGGCTGAGTGGCTCAGACGGTCGAGGCGCTGGCCTTTTGACCCCAAATTGGCAGGTTCGATCCTGGTTCAGTCCGGTGGTATTTGGTGGTGCTCAAATTCGTCAGCCTCGTGTGGGTAGATTTACTGGCACGTAAAAGAACTCCTACGAGACAACATTCCGGCACCACGGCGTCTCCGAAAACCGTAAAAGTAGTTGGTGGGACATAAAACCAATAACATTATTATTATTATTAATTATTATTATTATTAATTATTATTATTATTATTATTATTATTATTATTATTATTATTATTATTATTATTATTATTACAGTGAGTCCATCCTATGAGCAGCGGCAGCACTTCCCTCTTCGGGCGCTTCCTCGAGGTCTTGAAGTGTACAATGAACACGGCATAGTTGACAGTTATACATGTGTGGGGCAGTTTGTTTCACCCTGCACCGACCAAGTGGCTGTGCGGCTTGGGTCACGTAGCTATCACCTTGCATTCGAGAGACAGTGGGTTCTAATCCCACTGCCGGTAGCCCTGAAGACAGTTTTTCGTGGTTTCCCATTTTCACACAAGGCAAGGCTGTACCTTAATTAAGGCCACGGTAGGTTCATTTCCACTTTCAGCCCTTTTCCTATCCCATCGTCGCCATAAAACCTATCCGTGTCCGGGTAGATTGCAAAAAAAAAAAAAAAAAAAAAAAAAAAAAAACTCCACAATCACAGATCTCTGTTTTCCCTAAATACCTCCACTTCTTGAGGTTGTCCCTAAATCTTCCCGTACCACTCCCCAAACGATGAAGTGACATCCAAGTAACCCAGATGAGTTGATGTCCACGTGGTGAATGAAGCCAGACCATGAACCGAACATGGGCAGTGCTCCATCCGTACAAATTCCCACAACTTTATCGCAAGACAAATCACTTCCAAACACAAAGTCATTAATATCAGAAAACACGTCTGAACATTTGGATGTAGTTTCCAGATTTTTAGAAAACAAGATCTCTTCTCTTACCTTACCTTTTTCGTCGTCCACAAATCGGCAATATACTATCAACTGACGCTGCTGAGCTACGTCTGTAGAATCGTCACACTGTAAAGCAAAAAATGGAGACATTTTCAGATTTTTAACTAGCTGCTCTTTCCCACTTAGGGCCATTTCGTCAATCCTACGTTTCACACTGTTGTATGAAAGATAATTTGTCCATTTGTCTGCCTTCAAATATTCTGGTTGCTTTAAGAATACAAGGTATGATTGGCGTCTCACCAATAGTTCGGGGTTTCTTGTATTTTGCTATTAAGAGAGAAATTTCAAACGATGCTTCAAGTAACCTTTTCATTCACCTGCTGAAATTCACAGAGTCCAGTCCCATATGATTTAATGAGTTTCTTTTACAAATAAACTCTTAAGGATAGTTCTTCAGCACTGGGTGTGCTGTTATTAAATTCGTTCCCGACGTACGGGTAGCACAGCGTCGTTACTGAGGACATCATAGCACAGAACACATTGCGGCAGTCAGACACAGCCTCTTTCAATAAATGCGAATTCATAATTAATATAGTCTTCATTATACAATCTTCTTTAAGCAGACATTTCACACAACCTGCAAGAGCAACTAAAATACTAAAGTTGCTATCAGTACAGCACCAAATGCAGGTCGAAACTAAGCTACTACTTCAGAACAGCATGAAACAGCCGAGCATTGATGATGTCGATGCTTGTTGTTTAAAGGGGCCTAACATCAAGGTTATCGGTCCCTAATGCTACGAAATGAGCGAAATGCAATGACAATTTAAAAGTTCAAAATCACCCACTGACCAGAATAAAAATCGTGATGGTGAAGAACGAATGGATGGATATAAATTTAAAACAATCCGTGGATCCGATCCGCAATGCCCCACTTTCCCAGAAACTATCATAAACAAGAGAATCACTGACCAAGGGACTGCTTCTAAGACACAATCCTGAATCGAGGATGCTTGTCTAAAGGGGTCCAAAATCCAGGTCAACGGCCCCTCATAATGGTACCCATCGCTAGTAAAGTAGAACCATGGTATTTGTCACGTTGTTGTACTAATCAAAAGTAGCGTAGACTCACGGTGTTCCACACATTTTGGTACTACTTACAACCCTATTGTACGTCGCGAGGGAAACGCAGACCTATGGTGTTTCTCACAATGGTACTAATCACGGGTACTGTAAAACCCATACTGATTCACCCTCTACTGCTACTAATCACAAACCTATTGTGTACCTAACACAGTGGTACTACTCGCAAGTAAAGGCGACCCATGGTGTCCCCCCGCGATGGTACTAATCACAAGTAGTTTCATGGTTCTAATTTGATCATCCCTGGGTCGCCCCTTTCAGTCGCCTCTTACGACAGGCAGGGGATACCGTGGGTGAATTCTTAGTCTGCGTCCCCCACCCACAGGAGGTTGTGTGTTTGGTCCGCGAGAGGTATTTTATTTCCCTCAAGTCCGCCGGCAAGCCGGTTAGGACCCCCCTATCCGCCACCTGGGTCGCGCCACGTGGGAGTATCACCTCTCCCCTGCTACGCCAGCGTAGTATGCTCGTGGTTTTGGTCCACTTAATACTGCCACGCCACTGTGTACTGATCAAATAATATATAGCCTAGAGCACTCTCCCGACATCCTACCGCATTAATATAGAGTTTCAAGCAATTCTGTCACGTCGTTTTTCAGATATGTTCACAGAAAGAAACAACCAGACAAGAACTGAAGAATTGAATTAATTTTCGACTTCTGTATACCTAATCCGAGATAAAAACGAAGTATGAGGCAAAAATTTGAAGTGAACAACACACAAAATTATAAGCTTATAAACAAACAGTTCAAAAAAATTAGGGGTGAACATGTTTTGTAACGTCTGGTATGTGAACGTTAATTTGGTAGATGGGGTTCCAATGGTCGTACAGCATACCGTAAGACCTTAGCTACTCAGGGTATGTCAAGTCGAAGTTATACTCCATCTGTAGGCGTAGCCATGCATTAAACTGTCAGGTGACCTCTCAAAACAAAGTGAATAGCGGTGCGTCCGTGTGTCGTTGTGAGGTACACAGACTACTGCGGTCATTTGAGCACGTTGTACGTCAACCAGTACATCCCACGAGACATCTTAACGAGGTTCAAGTTGCAAGGGCCGTCACCTTGATCCAGGAAGGATGGACTTTTCGTCGTGTTGCTGTGGATCTCAATGTCCCTCCGCCAATTATTCAACGCTTGTGGAATCGCTATAATGAGACAGGCCAGTTTACAAGAAGGGTTGGACAAGGTCGTAGACGCATGACAACCCCACAGGATGACCGATATCTGACATTTTGTGCGTTGCGGCGTCGTTCAGCAAATGCCAGAGAACTGCAACAAGACCTCAGGAGGGTCACTGGAGTCACGGTGTCTGATCAGACAGTAAGGAACAGGTTAAGAGAAGTGTCCTTACGGCCGAGACGTTCTGTTCGAGTGCTCCGTTTAATGCAGCAACATTGCGCAGCTCAC
The DNA here is from genome assembly GCF_040414725.1 of Anabrus simplex. Classification (NCBI taxonomy): domain Eukaryota; kingdom Metazoa; phylum Arthropoda; class Insecta; order Orthoptera; family Tettigoniidae; genus Anabrus; species Anabrus simplex. The sequence goes on from NC_090265.1 coordinate 918,149,433, forward strand.
CTTCTGTTTGCCCGTACCCACGTCAACTGGCAACTTCGCCAATGTACACCTGTGTTGTTCACAGACGAATCCAGATTTCTCCTGACACAGCGTGATGGACATCAACGTGTATGGAGACGCCGTGGTGAGCAGTACATGCCAAATGTTGTCCAGGAAGGCGACCGATTCGGACAAGGTTCTGTGATGTTGTGGGGTGGCATCAGTATTGATGGCCGTACGGATCTGGTCGTCGTCCGTGGTAATCTTACCGCTGCGAGGTACATCGAGCAGATACTGCTACAGCATGTGTTGGTTGTTGCATACGGTGTCGGCCCTGATATCGTACTCATGCGGACCGATGACCTTAGGTGTTAGGCTCCTTTAAACAACAAGCATCATCGTACTCATGCATGACAATGTCAGGGCTCGTGTAGCGCGCATCACCAGAGCTGTCTTGCGAGAAATGGACATTCAAGAGATGGAATGGCCAGCAGTGAGTCCCGACCTTAATCCCATCCAGCATGCGTGGGGTAGCCTAAGTTTGATAGAAGTGTTCGTGGGCGTCCTGTTCCAGCACAGACTCCAAGACCTCGAACAGGCTCTCATTGAAGAATGGGACCTGATACCGCAACGTGACTTTCGGACGACTTATACGGAGCATGCCACGTAGGTGTCAAGCTGTGATAAATGCTCGTGGAGTACATACACCATACTGAAGCTCACCAACTGTGATAAAAATCCACCCTAGAGGACTGTTATCACTTTGTTTTCGCCCCTACTTGGGCATTTCCGTTTGTGTTCTGAAAATGAACGCGAATCCATCGATGTTTTGTATACTTCAACGGTAAAGAATAAAGGTTTAGTTGGTAATATACCTGGGTGTGAGGTGTTGTTTTGTGGAGGATGGTATACGTTCAAAAACGTATTCCCCTATTTTTTTTAACTGTGTATTTATCCGTTTTGGGTCAACCTCAAGATCGTATCAGTAGTTTAGATTTCGCGCCTGTTTGTTTGTTCCACCATCACGGGTAAACGGTAGAATAGATCTCGAGGAAACTTCATATTTAGAGTCTACTCGCCCAGGAGGAGGTTTCGATATGCATATAATTTACAAATCACTGAACAGACTGGGGGTTTATAGGAAGACCAGAAGAGGTTTTTTCAGTTTTCTCTTACACTATTGATTATATCGACCAAACTTCATATTTAGAGTCTACTCATCCAGGAACAGGTTTCCAAATGCATATCATTTAAAAATCACTGAGTAGACTGGGGGTTTATAGCAAGGCCGGAAGAGATTTTTTCATTATCTCTTACACTATTGATTATATATAGACAAAACTTCATATTTAGAGTCTACTCACCCAGGAGCAGGTTTTGATACACATATAATTTAAAGATCACTGAACAGACTGGGGGTTTATAGGAAAATCAGAAAGTTTCTTTTCAATTTTCAATTATACTATTGATTATATCTCGACCAAACTTCATATTTAGAGTCTACCTTTATGAAGTCTACCCCTCTTCAGCCCAGTTAGGTCCCAATTTCGATTTTAAAAAGCTCCAACTCGTATTAAAAATAATGGTGAGTTTAAAAGCCGAATTTCACCTCTCCCAACCATTTTTTTTTTACAAGTTGCTTTACGTTGCACCGACTCAGATAGGTCTTATGGTGACGATGGGACAGAAAAGGGCTAGGGGTGAGAAGGAAGCAGCCGTGGCCTTAATTAAGGTACAGCCCCAGCATTTACCTGGTGTGAAAATGGGAAAACACGGAAAACATCTTCAGAGCTGCCGACAGTGAGGTTCGAACCCGCTATCTCTCGAATACTGGACACTGACCGCACTTAAGCGACTGCAGCTATCAAGCTCGGTCTCTCCCAACTTCACTCATGAGATACGGATACGGTATCGTTATGAAAATCCTTATCCAGTCCCTTCCAAAGTTAGGGTTAAATTTCGAAAACTGCACGAACACGTGTTTGTTAACTTTTAATAGTGCGTTTATAAATCGAATTTCGTTTCTCCAACTTAAACATTTCACCCTTATTAGGATAGATTTTAAAAAACACTGAAACACGCATTTAAAACAATTTTAACGACGAATTAATATGCCAAATTTCGCCTTTCCAACTCGAGAGATATGGATACCTTTCAGAAAACTACTTGTCCCCTTTCACCCCTATTAGGGTTGAACTTCGAAAAACGCTCAAAGACGTATTTGTTTATTTTAATGATAAGATGATTAGATTCAATGCCGAATTTCACTTCTCTGATTAAAAAGGACTCGTGGGATGGATATTCTTTAAAAGGGAATTAACCCCCTTTTCACCACTTTGGACAATAAGAAAAACATTCTTTCTATTCTCTTGCCTACAGTATAAGAGGAGTATACTCTCATTTTTTTTTTCTGCCATAGCGGTTTTAGCTGGACGCTGATGGACGAATGAATGAACGACTGAATGAGTGAGTCAGCAAATCCTTTTATAAACAGCAGGTGGGTTAAACACGTGGCCCTTGTCCACTTTGTATGCGACACGTACCCGAATTTATGAATTAAACGTAATTGTTTAATAAAATAGAAGGTAACTACAACACTGATATTCTGTGTGAATCTTAAATTCATTCCATACATCTGTTTCCCGTCTCCTACATAAAAGACATACAGATGTTCAAACAGTTTACTTTATTACTTAATTCGTTTATTGTTACTCACTGATCCTTATCTTTACGATACCAGTAGTTAGTAATCAACCACCCACAGCACTTCGAAGTCTCCTCCAGGTAAGAGGCAGGCATCATTGTTCACTACCCCAACAAAATATCTATGTCAGATTATTGAATTCAAATAATGTCTTGAAAGTTGTAGTTAAAGTTGTGAATATTATTCGTTAGCAAAGCCTGCGACATACAGAATTTGAGGATTTCTCGCAGTGTTGATTCGGAAGTGGAAGACATTTGTTTTTAATAATGAAATCAGGTGGCCCAGTCGAGATAAACTTTTAAAGGAAAATTAGATCTTAAAGAAGAAATACAAACAGTTATAGAGAAAAAGGTAAGACCTATTATCGAATTTAAAGACCTATAATGGATATGTGATTTTTTTCTTCCTAGCTGATACCTTTAATATATAAAAGACAATGTCCTGACTGATTGTTAATGAACGCCTGGACATAGAGAAATGGAATTTCGGGAATACATTTCTACTGCAGTGTAGGCACCCACTAACGAAGTGTTTCAAAAAGTATCACCTCCAAGGGGATAAAACGGAGGTAAAATCCTGAAAACCGAAATATTCATTACTCCGAAATCGTTCACCTGACAAAGTTAAAATTTTACTCAATGACTGCTCCTTTATGCACTAGATATCAAGTAAGACAAGTTTAGATAAACTTTCAGCTCTTAAGTAAGGTTTAAATGGGGGTTGATACCCGAAAACAAAAGTATTAATTTCTCTGAAACCATCTGGCATACGAGGTTGAAATTTCACATGACGGTTCCTCCTATATGTCTTAGATTTTAAATAAAAAAAGTGGTCCTAAAATAATATGCCCGTAAGGGGTTTCGTATGGTGGTAAGGTCTGATGAAAAAAATGTTAATTTCTCAGAAACAGCTAGACGTACGAGGTTGAAATTTCACACAACTGTCGCTCCTGTATGTCTTACATTTTAAATACTATGGGTTCTTAACACAATACACCACCAAGGGGTTTTGACCGGGGGTGAAGCATGATGACATAATTATCAATTCCTCTCCAACTGCTTGACGTACGAGATTGACATTTCATATGATGGTTGCTCCTCTATGTCTTAGAATTGAAATAAGAAGTGGTCTTAAAACAATACATCCCTAAGGGGTTTTGATCAGTGGATGAGGCCTGACAAGAAAAATATTAATTTCTCTGAAACCGTTTGAAATTCCATATGAGAGTTGCTCCCATATGTCTTAGAGTTTAAATAAGAAATGATCTTAAAACAATATACTCTTAAGGAGTTTTGACTGTGGGATGAAGTCTAATGACAAAAAATATTAATTTCTCTGAAACCATTCCACTTAACATTTCTATATGTCCTAGATTTTAACAAGAAGGATTTCTAAAACAATACACTAACTGGGGGAGGGGGTTGAAGATTAATGACAAAATTATTCATCCCTAGAAAGCGTCTGACGTACGAAGATGTAATTTTACAACATAGTTGTTCCTTTAGGCCCCTGCTGGCCAGATGTAGTGTTTACACTGCACTATGTCTTCTGGTATGGGCTAGAGCAATTTGTTACTTTCACTGACCTGTCTCAGTCTCATCCTTGGCTCTGACTATATGAAAGTGACCGAGGTATGAGCGATGCTAGTAATAACATTCCTCATGCAGCCAATTCCTGCTATGAATGGTGTGAAAATGTCGTTCATAGGGTCGGTTGGTGCATGCATTTCAGTGGGCTTGGCAGGCTGATATACAATAGCAACAACTGGCTCGGTGAGGAAAGCAAAGGGAAAATACCTCACTCCTCATTTCTGTAGTACACCTCTTCAGTGACGCCTAGGCTATCTGTTGATAGCTTTCAGTGGAACTGTGGAGGATGAAACCAGTCTTTGGGCTGAATACCCAACATACAGGTGTTCTTTTATGTCGTAGGTGTAAGATATTTTGTAATTAAAATTATTTCACATTTATGAGGATTGTGATCATGGAGAAGTTGTGCCAAGTTCTAAAGCAAGGCTTCAACTACAGCCAGGATAACGGTCCATCTATCTATCTACCTAGAGGGTTACGCCCTCTCTCCGACCAAGAAATGCGGGTGGCGGGTGGTTGGGGAGATGTGATGGAGGAAGGAGGTGGGTAAAGGAGGATGTGAAGGAGAAGGAGATAGGAGGGGGTTTGGCCTCTTATCTAAGGAGTTTGTAACTCACATTTATATATAAGTTTAATAGTTTGTCAGTACTTGGGATATTAACATCAATTACAAATTATTTTCACTGGTTTCTTTGCCGGTGTGCTCTATTCTGAAGACAGGGTGGCAAATATGTGAAGAATACAATTTCCCTGGTGCACTCACAAGCCTACATAACAGGATGTAAGTTCAGTCAGTGACTGCAAAGACTAGAGAGGATGTGATTCTATGGAGCTGTTGCTTGAGCTGAATGTACTCAAACAAGGGCTTCCAATGGTGTAAAGTTTAAGTACAAACTTATGCCAGAATGGGTGGTTATAAAGAGAAGATTGAATGTTTGATTCGTTGCTGCTTGTAAGTGAGTGAGAACTAAGGGTCTGCTGTACGGGTGGATATTTAGTAATGAAATGGTGATAAAGTGAATTAGATCCATAACTGTAGGTGATATGAAAAGGGAACAGCTAGGTGATGTAGGTGGATCAACGGTTCTGATAGGGGCTAGGAGTTCTGGTTGATTTTGAGGAGGTGCAGGGTGGTGACGGCAGTGACAAAAACACAACACACTCAACACTAACCACTAGATAATGACAACAACTGCTCCAACCGACAACACTCTGTCAACACTACAGTACTACTGTTCATGGCACACCTACTTTCATTACGCCTGCTGATGAAGTTCTGGTAACTTCGCGGTGCATCCAGAATAGGAACTTTCCAGTTTTGCCTTCCAGAAAACCCACAGACACATCAGACAACAAGCACAATACAAGCAGATGCTGTCACAGGCCCTCAGGCTGGCTGGAAGCTTCCCGGCCTGACTCACTCATCGCTTCCAGGAAACACTGGAGGGGAGGGCGGAGGGCTTCCAGAGGGCTAGCAGTCACATAAGCATGTAACAATATGTATGACAAATTAATTTGGGATTCTGTTGCTGTTAAACGTTACATCATAACGAATAAAACAGTGAGCTGACTCGGGCTAGTTCACGTTTTGCCGCTGCACAGCACTCACTAGTTTCATCAGCATGTGACTGCTGAATGTAAACACATATCCATTATATGGCATAAGGTCATTTGAATTATTGATTAAAATTTAGTGAACACTTCTTACAGAATGTTTTTGTTATTTGTTATGCTCCAGTATTTACTAGCTTATTTACGAATGTCTGACAGATTTTCATCAAGGAAGTGTTCACGATGATAATATAAACCATTTTTATGACTGCAACTGACACTGGATATATTCGTCAGTAAATATTTTACAATTAATTGTTCTTTTATTCAGTAATATTGCTTCCTCTGCCTTTTCATTTACTGGTATACAGTAAATTATTCTTTCTTATTTTCAGCTGCAAAGTTCATAATAATTGTGCAAAAATAGCTGCGACACAAGTAACTGTTAACACCAGATGGCTTATTAGGCAAGTATCCAAATACTGACTAGGCCTTTTACAGCAAGGAGATATGTCTGGCACAAATTAAAACATTCTTCAAAAACATATTCAACAGCCACATCATTCCTGTAATAATACAAAATGCTTAAATTCATGCAGATCACACTGCTCTTGAGTAAATTAAATCTCATTCTTTGATGTTGTAATTAACTTGGACTTTGATGATTGCTATGAACAGAATGTTTATTCTTCTCATCAAAACACGATCAATGAATAAATAGTTTCATTAACAGAAAGTGTGTTGACAAGGCAGATTTAACCATAATACTATTTTAAATAGTTTTTAATAAGTTTATACAAGTCAATACAGGAATAAATAACAGCAGCTATTGTTGCCACTGATGCTTTCAAGGCTCGTACTTACAGACATGATATAGGCTTTTGGGCCTATATCATGTCTAACAGTACCTATTACGGACAGTATATCAAGAGAAAAATCTTACAAGATTCTTGGCCTATATTAGATTTACTATTACAACAAGCTTCCCACTGCTCTAAATATATGTGCATTACTGAAATAAACCACCAGTGGCATAAACACACATTTCTTAAAATCTGTAACAGATGACAAATTAATTTGGGATTCTGTTGCTATCTGTTAAACGTTATATCATAACGAATAAAAGAGTGAGCTGACTCGGGCTAGTTCACGTTTTGCTGCTGCAGGTTTAATTTTTTCAGATTTTTTGGGGGGGAAGTTTTGATTTGAACTGAGCTTCTGCCCTTGTAAATATGCTAAAAAATAGTCTCACAGTCGGCATTGCTATGTGGAAATGATAAAATAAAAAGCAACAGGTTAGAGATTCTGTCATATTTAAGAACACCACCAGCTGATTGAATCTGTCTTGCCAGTGCCCACTGGATATCAGTTCTCTCCAGCTACTTAAAGAACAAGGAAAAAAAAAAAAAAAAACTGGGAAAAAATTAAACCTTAAATCCTGTTCAACAAGGTCAGCGCTTTGAGCATAAATGTAGTTTAGAAATTTATGAAGAGGCCTAAGTCAGTTACAGTGAAGTGTCATGAGTGTCATACAAGAATACTAAATCTGTTCTTCAAATCTAGAGATAAGTCTCAGCAATCAGGAGAAAGGGAGGAAGGACCAAAAACAGGGAGTCTCCTGCTTAAATCGAGGGAGTTGACACGTCTGCAGTAATATATAATTGCCCCATTTATGCAACTGAACAACATTCTTAACTTCATTTAGAATCTTATCTTGCTTTAGTAAGTCATCGACTGGAAACATTTGACAGCTTTCAGGTGGCTTCAAAGGATTTACAAGCTAGCAATTCTCCTGTCATATTTTTTATATGGAATTAAAAGCAGCATCTGATGTAATGGAAAATAAGTTGTTGAAAAATGTCCAACACATGTTTACGACTGCAACCAATTCACTGATAACTGCGATTTTAGGAAGGTTATCTAAGCACTCTTTGAAATATGTCCTCCCATAAAGTTTCTGGTACACTGAGACTACTGTTTTCTCTACATGAGAAAGTAGTGACAACAGTTATTCCACAGGGTGGGTCAAGTGGTTGGATGCATTTTTGTATTCCCTCAATCTTGTTAATGCTAAAAATGTACTTTAAAAAAAAACTATCTTGAAATGAATTAATGCATGTGACACAGTTAGTTATATTTTTTGCATCATATACTATATAACCACTTTTTTTTTATACAACCGGCTTTATTTACATAACAAAGACAAATATAGGTCTTATGGCGACAATGGGACTGGAAAGGGCTAGGCGAGGGAATGAAGCGACCGTGGCCTTAATTAAGGTACAGCTGTAGCATTTGCCTGGTGTGAAAATGGGAAACCACAGTAAACCAACTTCAGGGCTGCTGACAGTGGGTTTCAGCCCACTATCTTCAGAACGCAAGCTCACAGCTACACGCCCATAACCGCAGGGCCAACTCGCTTGGTAATGAAGGACACTCATTTTCAGTTGGTTAAACTGCTGCATCAGCAAAGCCATTTATGTCTCTTGTGAAATTCTGTAGTTTAACTTCATCGAAATCCAAGAGTACGGTTTTGTATGAATGAAAATCTCTAAGGCCATAAGCAGCTGAGTGATAGAGACTCTTAAAAGGTACAGTAAGTTTTTCACAGATTTCATGTTCAAGTGAATTTCTGACTACTGTATTGCTACTTCTTTTGCCACTGTTCCACTCTGACTAACAAATGAGGTAAGGGTACATGATCAGGTTGACAGTTACCTCCTTTAGGCAGTGCATTTTTCAGTGGGAAGTAAACAGGCTGTAGCATGTGGAGATGCAAAATATCTGCCATAGAGTGATGGTCATCACAACTAATTGATCTGAGAACATCAAAGTATTGCTCCAAGGAGTCTTGGTTAAATTTGAAACAAAGTACAGTATATATGACAAACCATGTTTACACAGGTACTCTTGTAAGTTCTGCTGTACTTTGCAGTGTTACTCACAGACACTGAGGTGTTTTATCAGAGGCAAATGTATGACCAGTGTCCTTCAAAATTTCATTCATTTTACACAAATGACTGAGCTTTCCACAACCAGTAAATAGAGCCTTGTTGGGTATCCGAGCATTGAGGGCATCAGCAAGGTCATTTACGTCTAGTGAAAGTTTCTGTAGCTCAACTCCCTCCAAATCCATTGTCTGAACAAAACACTTTACGGCTTTTTGCCATACTTCTGTTTAGCAGCTGAAATGCTGGCGAGCAATCATCTTCTGAAAAGTGGAGGGGTTGATGTGGGAGGAAGCGAGTTTAGGGCATATTCTCAAACCTGCAGAATCCACAGAGTATCATTTTCATATACGCCTGTAGTATCTGAAGCTGATGGTGTGGCCTAGATAGGTCACATCTTCTTGGGCATGAAAATTATTTCTGATGCATTTGAGTAAATGTTCTAAATCACAAAATACCCAGTGTTCTTGAGGATTTGCAAAGTTATTTGTTTTTCCACTAATACTAAGATTTAGCCAAGCTTTTTTACTAGACTGACTTTCATCACACACAAATCCAACTACTTGAATTCCAGCACTTCCCAACTGAATAATTACCTATATAATTATTTGAGACAGTATATCACCAGGGGTAGAATTTCAGGTTGCATACATTGAGACAGGTTGAAACTAGTGCTGCAGGAGTGGAACAAACAAGAACACTAGGGCATGGTTGGCAATTTCCCTCGGCATTCTTCAGGTGTAAGTGTGTCAAAATCTACATATCCATCAATTTTCAAAGAACTGCCATTGAATCTTATTTCCTCTTTCAATTTAGCCGCATCGAATATCACAACAACAAACGTATTGCTGTCATTGTCATTATCATTGTCAAAGCTGCAAAGATGAGATGGTAATACTAGGGGAAGAAGTTCATGTTGACTGCAGTGTTTATATCCTTTCTGGGACTTGACTTTTAGTAGAAGAGCTTTCCATTATACTTCACTACTATAGCGGGTGCCTTCTGATGTTTTACAATTGCTTTTCTTAATAATGGCATCAACCATCAACTTTAGTTTCAATCAATCAGTCAATCTGTCAGTACTGGTGTATTTAGGGCAGTCACCCAGGTGGCAGATTCCCTATCTGTTGTTTTCCTAGCCTTTTCTTAAATTATTTCAATGACATTGGAAATTTATTGAACATTTCCCTTGGTAAGTTATTCCAATCCCTAACTCCCCTTCCTATAAATGAATATTTGCCCCAATTTGTCCTGGTGAGGGTCCCAAACACTGGAACCATACTCCAGTTGGGGTCTTACCAGAGAACTATATGCCCTCTCCTTTAAATCCTTTCCTGCTAAGTCTGTCAGTACTAACCCGTGCTGTAGAGGATTTGATCTTCTGGAGTTCAGTAGCAAGCTCAGCATCATCTTCCTTACAAGTATAGGGCCATGTGACCCGTTACGGTCTGGCATTTTCCCTCCATCTATTCATCGGACCTCCTACAGATCTTTTTCCTCTGGGCTGGTATCGAAGAATCTCTTTTGGCAATCTACCAGGATCCATCCTTTGTATATGACGTTTCCAGCTTTCCAGATAACAGTAGATGTAGGCAGTTATCGATTGTACTTTCAGTTCTTTTAGCACCTCGTCATTCCTTTTATGGTCCCATTTTGTATACCCTGCTGTACGATGCATGAATGTCATTTCCCGTGCTGTAATTCGAGACAAGTCTTGAGATCTTAACGTCCATCTCACATCCATAGCAAAGTGTTGGTTTAGCTAGGGTATTATAAAGGCGCAATCAAGTATGTTTCTGAACAAGTGATGGTTTCATGATGTTTATTATTCCTGTAGTTTTTGTGAATTTTTCCTTTTTTGCTAGTGGCTTTACGTCGCACCGACCCAGATAGGTCTTATGGCGATGATGGGATAGGAAAGGGCTAGGAGTGGGAAGGAAGCGGCCGTGGCCTTAATTAAGGTGTAGCATTTGCCTGGTGTGAAAATGGGAAACCACGGAAAACCATCTTCAGGACTGCGAACGGTGAGATTATTAATTTTTGCTGGTATATCTACTGTAATTCTGATTGGTATGATAAGTTGTACCCAAGATAATTGAACAAATTTACTCTTCCCAATGTTGTATTATCTAAACATATTTTACTAGGAATCGGTTCTCTTCCCCTTGAAGGCCATTATTTTTGTCTTTTCTCAGCATTTATCATTCAAAATGAAGGATGGTAATGCTGAGCTTGTTACGGAATTCCCAAAGATCAAATCCTCCACAGCACAGGTTAGACAGACTCAGCAGGAAATGAAAGGTGATAGTGGAAGCCATTATTAACAAAAGCAATTGTAAAACATCAAAAGGCACGCATTATGGTAGTGGACACTACGGAGGGGTCCAAATTCCACCTCTATTTTGGCATTTCTACAATCTCGCATTAATAGTGAAGGAGTCACATTTAAAATATGTTAATTTGCAAAATGCAGGTCAGAAATAAAATTTTTGTTACTTAAAGGCAAATCTTGGCATGGGGTAGCTTTTGACCAGTTCATGAATAAAGTCTTGTCTTTTGGTGGAGAGAAGAGTTGTCCAAAGAAGCAATCCTACAATGTGAAGTTGTAGAATATACTCCACTTAGTACTACAATTTATTTCAAATGGAGATTAACTAAATGCACATTAAGTACAAAATAATAATGGCATATGGCCTCCGGAGAGACCTGGTGCAGGTCTTTTCTAGTAGACGGCCTACTAGGCGACCTGCATGTCTGTGAAGATGAGGGCCCTAGGATGATTTCTATTGTTGAATACGCCACACACACTCAGCCCCCGAGCCACCGGAATGAGCCAATTAAGGTTAAAATCCCTGACCCGGCCGGAAATCAAACCCGGGACCCTCTGAACCGAAGGCCAGTACACTGACCATTCTGCCAACGAGTTGGGACAAGTACAAAATAAATTAATATGATGAAATAATCAATCCCAACTACTAAACATTTTCCAGAGCATTTCACTTTCCAATGTGAATCCTTACCATTTGATGTAATGGTATGGTGTCCTACAACTCAAAACACCACATGTCGTTTGGAACAAACTTTTCAAGAGGAGGAAAAAAGTTACTCTAATTGTCTATTTAGCAAGCCACAAAATCATGTTAATTTTCAATTCTTTACTGCTTCATTTACAATATAAAACATATTTTATCAGCAAAACATCTAACCACGAAACACTGACCTCTGAACTACACATAGCTGATTTCATTTCAGCCTTTCTGTCACATAGTAGATTCTGTTCCAGAAACACAGTTGATTTAAAAATTGGTTGTATCTATAAAAAATTATATCACTCTTTTACACAAAGTTTAATGAAATGAACGTACAAAATGAATCCACTGTAATCGATTCAGCGTTGCAAACCATCATAGAAAGGATGGTAATTGTTGTGGATGTACATTTTTAAAAGCCTGTAATCTTTCAAACTTTGTCTTGTCTATTTTGCATGCTTGAACGTAAATGCTTTGCCGCTCACACTGTTCTTGTTTATTTTGTCGCTGTGGTAGTAGAGCCCACTCGTCCAGATGACTGATAGAATACCACACAATTCTTGTACAGAAGTGCCCTAATGTCAACAACTGTTGGATCCCTAATCTTCTTTCCACGTCTAGTAGAAGAATAATTTGAAAGAAGATCATAACTCTTGAAGAACGTATAGTCAGAGTAATGAACAGTGTATGGATGTACAGCTTCTATTTTGCACGGACAGTGAGCAGATGTGTCCAGTGGAGGGGTAAACAAATGTTCTAATGTTCAATAAAAACTGTCCATCTCCATCACAGTATGTCCCTTCTCCACACTAATTTACTCTATTAAGCTTGCTTGAAAAATCTGATAGATCTCTTGCAAGTACCTGATTCTTGTTCTGATATGAGCAACCATCAGACACTAAAATTATTTTCTTGTACTTAAGAGTAAATCTTAACAAAAAGCTTTACACAACTTACAAATTCATTGGAGGAAAATTCTCCCTCACCACCACGCCACATGACTAAATGGACATATTTTGTGTTTTTACATAGAATGTAAAATTATGAAATTTTGTTTGCTAGAACTTACCAGCTTTTGGGAAGGGGTGACCTAACTCTGCCCTCGCTGAGCAGTCGACACTACTACTTAGGATACTGGGCTCGCTCCATTTGCCCGTGCAGCCAACCAGTCAGGACAAAATGAGGAGTGAAAGGCCAGCTCCTCTGCAGCACCTCTGTCACCTGCCTGGAAACCTCAAGACGATTGGTGATAGGGAATATTCTGGGCGTATCCAGGTTCTGCATTGTTTGCGAGGTGGTATGCACCTTTATATGCTGAACAGGCAACCAGTGATTGGCTCAATTAGAAGTTCTGTTCAGTGTGTTGAGGGTTCAGTGTCAAGAGTACGTGCAGACTGTCACTGTGAAGTAAGGAAATGGAGGAGAGACTACTGAGTGCTGTAAGAATACAGTTGAAGGTTACAGTTGAGTGAGTGCAGTACAGAGTTGAGCTGCATTGGTGGTCTGTTCCAGTTGTGTAGTGTGTTTGTGTTGTGTTCTGTTCTGTCATGGAGTTGAGTCTGTCTTCAGTGAAGTCAGGAGTGTCTGAAGTCAATGTGTCGCATAAACTCGGAGTGTACGAAGGCCATTGGAGTGTTTGACCGATAGTTCCAGTGACTTGTGTGACAGTGAATTGGAAACTGTGTAGTGTACAATTGGAACTAGCGTCACTGTGTTAATTCGTAAGTGACAGAGTGAACATCCGATGTGAGTCAGCATTAGAAGAGAGATGTGCAAACTGTGAATTAGTGTGTCTGTGCAGTGTATAAACAATTAGTAGTTAGAATAAATCTTAGTCGTAAAATTAAATGCCACCCGTTGTGTTTATTTTTTTACCCGGTAGGCACGTCACATTACAATATTATTTAAACACTAATAATACAGGGCACAGCAACAAAACTTTGTATGTCCATTGTTGCAACAAGGGTTATCTCCAATACCACGAATTGCAGCAGCATCGTCCAAGGCTCTGCAAGCTGTTTACTTCTTCTCTATGAGAAGACTGTATTCTTATTATTGTCTATGATCTCACAAAACCCCTCTCTCCTGCAGCGGTTCATCTCTCTTCACACCATTCTTTCTAGGTGCAATGCATGTTATTAACGGACTTGAAATCTTGAAACCTGCCTCTACATAAACTTGTTTACTTCAAGCTCCACAACAGTGGCTTAGCACATTAGATATAATCTCCAATCACTTACAAACAGAATCCGATTTGAGTCTCTTTTTGCTGTTTGCTGATCTTTTTTTTTTTCCATCTCAGAAATTTCCTCTTCATCACTGTTACTGTTTATGGTCACATAAAGCTGGTTTACCCAGTCATTAAGCACATCTTTCCTGAGGCCAGTGGTCGACAGAAAAGAAGCTTCTGCATACTCTGATTTTCCTTTCATCTTCTCTGGCAAATAACTGTCATAATTAGAGCCCGGATTTCCATGCAAATGCATGTTTTTAAATAAACTAGTTACACTTCTCAAACTTTGCAAATATTTGTTTTATGGCTTAACGATTCCAAATACCCGTTCTTTTTCCTTGCATGTTTGCATGTTTTGGCCTTTTTAGGAAAACATTAATGAATAATGCATATTTTGAAGATTTTTGATTTTATAGGGAATATTTGGGTGTTTAATATTGCATATCACTTTTCTTCTGACTTAAGACACGGAGAGTGTGTATTCCTGGCAACGTATGTTACAACCAAAGCTAGTACATACGGTAGAGAACCTATAATCCAATTAGCCTAGCACTTTCTCCTTGTTGCTTGAGTAAACATTGACATAAGATGGAAGTCATCACATCGATATCTGTAATTCTTAGGAATAAGGTGTCTCAGTTATACATTGCTATAAATAGAACCTTAAATTGTGCATCACTCATGGACAGCTCATTTGTTCATCTCTGTTAGTCAGACAAATCAAAACTTGTATAACACTTCACTTCTATGACTCCGCTTTACTGAGCTTACAAATCTTGGTTTTGCACCGAACCCTCTTGCGTTGTTATTCTAGAATTTCCTACCCGGACTTCTCAATCGTCACACGTCTTTGTTATCGCAGCAGGCAATCCTTAACAGTTAATTGAGTACATTCAAAAAGTGTCTGTAGTCATCACAAGGAGAAGTACCTGCGGCAACTAGAGATAGGTCAAGCAAAGTGATCCGTTCAAATCCTGACTTTGAATTCGTCAAACTTATATAAGACACATTGTGGTGAAAATGGAAAAGACGTAGAATTTGACCTCACTTTGTTCCAAATGTCTTCATTTAAGTATGCACCTGTCACTTCTTGTAACGTAGATCATTTTCTGTGTTTTCTGTAAGCTGAAATCAAGACAGTTTGGAGAAATTACGGTAGTTGTACAATGTACAAATGAATTTTGATAGTGCATAATTTTGCAGTTTATCGTGCATGTTTTGCCATTTGATAGTGCATGAATGCATGCATATTTTGAGATTTGATAGTGCATGGAAATCGGGGCTCTAGTCATAATATTTCACTGCCAGTTCTTTATTTGCATATTTTCTTCTCTTCAATATTCATCGAGAAGCCACAAGTCCGCTAATATATGATTTTTATCTTCCCATGTACTCAAACCAAAACCTTCTTATGAATAGTTTTCATTTTCTTCAAAGCTACTGTACATGAAGCTTCTTACTGATGATTTTTCCCCTTCCTTACGGAAGCATGTTGCTGGCAGTAATATTAGTTCTTTACGTTCTACAGAAATATAAAAGATGCCTTCACGTTTGTGCTTTTTTTTTTTTCTTGCTAGTGGTTTAAAGTTGCACTAACATACTGAAGGTTTTTGGTGACACAACGATGGGAAAGGACTAGGATTGGGAAGGTAGCGGTCATGGCCTTAATTAAGGTACAGCCCCAGCATTTGCCTGGTGTGAAAATGGGAAACCATTAACTCTTTTGCTTTCAAGCCCTCAGCTGATGTATGTGTGAAAACTGTCAGCCATATTTACCCCACTGTGCACACATTTCTTTTAATATTGCATGGAAGGCACATCAATAAAGATATCAACATGAAAGTTTGTGAACACATAGAGTATATGTCACTTATTATCACTGCATGTAAGTCATGTCCCTAAACCAGAAGGATTCAGTTTAAAAAAAAGAACAAATGTGGAAACAAAGTTACAAGTTTCAGATTTTGAAAGTTTTGAAGTAATTCTGAGAAATAGTGTTCAATGCACAAATTTGTGTTTGATGTTAGTAGGAAGGTCATGTTATTGTTTACTAACATAGTGAGTATCAAGATTCTATTGTATGTGCAGTAGATCCAAGGATAGATTAAATCGTGTAAAGTGATGTATCAAAGAATGAAGTCGGCTGTTTTGTATACAATACACATTTCTTACTGGAGGTGCTCGATTATTATGATCGTCATCTACACTTTCTGATTCGGACAAAGAAACATCATCACTTGAATAACTGTCAAGATATTCAGTGATATCGTCAGCTAAATGAACTCTCTTCGCCATGTTGCACGTGATAAATAACTAGGCCTAACCTAAATGAACTTTATCCAACTAGGCTATATCTAACGCTTTACTTACAATATGCACCTAATTACCTAAGAAAACTATTTAATTAATGAACTAGCAAGTAAACTAAATATAATGCATATGGTACTGCTTAATTTCACTGCATAATCGGTATCATCAAAAAAAATCAGAGAGAAATCCTAGCATCTTTGCTGCCAACCATGACGTAAGCATGACACCGAACTCCAGTGAGCACACGTTTTAAACTCTAAGAATATCGATAAATACGGATAGTCAGAAGTTCCCGCGGAGTAGAACGTGCGTTCAAACTGTGCTCTTCTTATTCCGTGTAAAATGCTGCCATCTGGCATGTAAATAACTAAATAATAACAACAAATACCAGTAACGATGGATTGTTACCATGTGAGTTTTCGCAGGAACCGTGGGTACCGATAGACTGTTGCCTTCAAAGCATAAGGGTTAAAAACAATCTTCAGGGCGGCCGACGATGGGATTCGAACCCACAATCTCCTGAATGCAAGCTTACAACTACAGTACAGTTATTAATGGCAGATGGCAACATCTTCGGCATTGCTTCCATAGAGTGAAGAACGTAGTTTCTAATTTTATCACTAGGCAACACACTTGTTCATTTACGTACACACAAGTAATTTCAGAATTTCATGTATTTCTTGAACCAAGTGACAGCTGGCAATGCAAAATGGCGACTGTTATTAAGAGTTGTTGACGACGACAATTTGGCTGAGTTGTGAATAACTTACGTGAATGCGAGGATTATATTTATTCAGATGAGGATTTCATTCCTTCACAGGTGATAAGAAGGAAGTTGAAGGTCATAATATGAATGACAATCGTGATCATGAATAAAACAGGGAATCAGATGCTGATAGGAATTCCAACGCCGGTAGTGAGAGTAACAACTATCTCCAGAATGATAACAGTACTGACGATGACAGTAATAACGCTTATCAATTTCTGGATTTCTGTGAAGTCATCATCAGCCAAGATTCCAAACACCTGCCCTCACCCGGATATTATGAAACATGCTCCTCTGCCAGATGCAAAATCTGGTAGGCCTACACACTTTTATTTTTCTATACTGCACACTTGTGGAACTACCAAACAGATATTTTTCAGATTTCCTGTAACCTGAATTTTGAGTTACTTTTATTGCTATTTTGGAAATTCAATATTTTTGTTTTCAAATTGGTATTCTAATCATTATCAGTGGTAAGTACACACTATCCTTAATATTTTCTGCAAGTTTGAATTCAAAATATTCAAAATTGTAAACTGCAAGTCACTTTAAATAGGAACTTGCAAAATTCTACTAATCAGCCTGGCATTTTTAGCACATTCTCAGCATGACAGCAAGGCACTAAGAGGATTAAGTTAAACACATGACAGTACAGCTCAATCAATGTGAGAGATAATGAGGGAATCTGTACTGCACTGTCATTTATGCACCAGTGAGTATCATAATTTCTTAAAATCATGTTTTATTTCCTCTGGTGTATAACAGTATAGAAATTGTATAATGTTGCTTCATTTTGGGTGCTAGGGACATCATAGATCATCAGTCAATGCTTTTATTGTACCACAAACTACATTTATGGTTTTTCGGAGACTCCGAGGTACCGGAGTTTTGTCATATTTGAGCAACTTTGGAATATGAGACTGAGCCGGGATTGAACCCACCATTTTGATCTCTGAAAGCCAACACTCTACCGTCCGAGCCACCCGCCTTGATGAACCTACCACGAAAACACAGGTTATTCTCTGGTTAGAGTCATTTAGCATTTCTATGTGGTTCCCTTGCATGTTGCTCTGCTGTTATTTTCATAGTTGCACACAATAACAGTATGTGCATTACACTTGTGAAAATAGCACAGTGATTTCCTCATACTTACACTACATGTCACAATTTCCATGTTTTATATGTCTCTTACCTTCACGGAGCACCAGTGGTTCTTCCTCTCATTCCTCTCTCTAGCGTGTCATTGCCGTCAAGCCGGAGGCAAACAGACAGGCAGGGAGGAAAGTACCTTACCCTAAGCACGTGTTTAGCCCATGCTATATCTCCTGTGCAGTATATTAATAGTACGTCTCCTACCTGCTGACCAACATTCAGATGTTTTTTTTTTTATTTGTTTTTTTTTTTAATTTTTTTTTTTATGCCCACCAATGAGACTCAAACCAGCTAACCATCGAAGACTTGACATCTTAGCAACCATGGCCTCCAAGCAGGCTGGCCTTCAAAACATACTGGATAATTTCATTTAGATACATTTTGCACAACAGGTAGAAAATAATAATCTGACAGAGAACTCCAAAGTACATTGTTTCCTGTGTGTGACAATTGATAACAGTCCTACCTTGCAAGTTGTCCAGCATATACGTAAGCAGCTTATGGGTCCCATTTGGTTCACCATACAAGGCCAAGATCTCCTGGTTCAGTGGATTACCCTGCAGCCCAAGACACTGTAATTGAAACAGCTTACCCAATTCGTAGGGCAGTACGCGTAGGCTGTTGTTGTTTAACAGAAGTTCCCTGAAAACAAATAAATTACATGTAATTAATATACTTTATTTCATATATAATGCAAATAACAATGATAACTATCTGACAAAGAAGACATCACAGCATTACAAACAGTAAATGGGAATGTAGTCAGGAGCAAACAAGAAATTAGAAATTAAATGAAGACGTATTTCGATACACTCCTGGATGAGAGAGAATACTGAAGAGGTGGAAGAAAGGCTGAGGACAAATGATGTTCCACTTGCATGGTCTGAGGTGGAAATTGCTCTAAAAATGATGAAAAGTGGCAAGTCAGCTGGGATCGATGAAGTTCCTGCTGATATGATCAAAGCCGCAGGTATATCCTGGAGTGCAGTGGCTATACAGAACTTTGAGATCAATATGGTGTGAAAATCAGGTTCCAGATGACTGGACAAAATGTTTTATTACCCCTTTATTTACAAAATAACTACAGGGGAATTACTCTGATATCCCATGTTGCTAAGATAATGGAGAGGATACTGGAAAGTAGGATAAGGTTGAGGGTCAAAAATCAGATACAGGAAAATCAGTTTGGTTTCAGAAGTGGAAGGTCAACAATAGAGCCCATTTTCACTATGAGACAACTAACAGAAAAGCAATGGGAGTATGGGAATGATATGGTGATGACATTCATCGATAGTGTCCTCAGGACTAAAGTTTGGGACAGTCCGGTGCAAAAAGGAATTGGGCAGGGATCAATAAAAATGATCATGGCAATGTACAAGGAATGTTGTAGTTGCGTGCAAACACAAGTTGGCAGGACAAGTTGGTTCAAAATCACTAGTGGGCTGAGACAGTGAAGTGTTCTATCACCAATCCTGTTTACAATAGTAATGGATGACATCATGTTATTTGCAAATGATATTGTGATTTGGGGAGAAGATGACATGAAGATTCAAGAACAGTTGGATGTGGTGAATGGGAAGATCGAAGAATGTAGATTGAAAATAAGTGTTTAAAAAAAAAAAAAAAAAAAAAAAAGTAAAACTCTCGTTATGATTAGAGGGGAGAAGGAAGAGAAAGGTCAGATTACCCAGGAAGCTGTTTCTATCATAGTGTAAGAAACACGTTATGGGACAAAGATGTGCCAATGGAAGCAAAGAAACTATGCACAAGATGTATTACGTACCCATAAAAACTTATGCAGCAGAAACTTGGACAATGACAAAGAAGGATGAGAGTCGAATACAGGCAGCCAAAATGAAGGTCTTGAGAAGTATGATACAGAAGAGTAGAAGAGACAAAATAAGGAATGAGAAAATCTCGGAAGAAATTGGAGTGGAAAAAATTAATGATAGAATAAAGATGGTTTGGGCACATAAAATGAATGAGTGATGAAAGAATTTCAAAAGAGGTGATGGAAATGCAAATGCAAGGAAGGAGAGGCTGTGGACGACCATGATTGAGATGGAAGGACACAATCCAATGCAGTATTAGAGAAAGAAACCTGGACTGGGACACAGAGTTGGAGGAGGAGTGGTGGAAAGACCGAAGAAAGTGGAAAGGAACCATACTTGCCCCTACCTGGCTAGAGCTGGATAATGGGAAATGATGATGATGATGATGATGATGATGGTGATGATTACAAAAGGATGTAGAAGAAAATGTGGCAACTATAGGGGTATCACTCTTCTCTCCCAGGGCCTGCAAATAATGGAAAAAGCTATTGAAACTACACTGCGAGCAGTGATAGAACCTGCCCTGGAAGAAGAACAGCATGGATTTAGAATCAATAGAAGAACAACATACTTGATCTTTACCGTAAGGATGTTAATGGAACAGCACTGGCAGAGGGAAAGACCTAACTGTAGTATTCTTAAAACTAGAAAAGGCATACAATAGGGTGCCTAGACAAGTCATATGGAAGTGCCTCAGAGAACTGGGAGTGCCTGAATTTCTCGTTGGCAAGGTCCGGATGTTGTACCACAACTGTAGCAGCTGTATGCGTGTTGGGGATGGCCAAGCAGAATGATTTAATAACACACTGGGTGTCCAACGAGTAAACACACTCTCACCATTGCTATTCATTACTGTCATGGACAGTATTCTTAAAAATCTGAAAAGAGAATAAGATGGAGAACTACACACATTGGTGTTTGCTGATGACATGTACAAGTATTCAAATATCTTGGGAGTATGATTTCCACCAGGGGTACTGCATATAAAGAAACAGTAAACAGAGTGGCTAGCAGTTCCAACTTCTACAACCTTGCAAGACATCTACTAAGGGATAACAAAATGTCCTTGAGAACTAAGATGACTTTGTATGTCATAATTTGTGCCATTCTCACATACAGTCTAGAAACATGTACAATGAAAGAGAGAGAAGTTAGTCAATTGCAAGCATATGAAATTAAGTTTCTACGAACTACCCTCCAAAAAACACGCAAAGACCATATTAGGAATGATCACGTGAGAATGGAACCGGATGTGGACTCGATAAAACTCCTAAGGACTAGGAGACTAACATGGTATGAACATGTAAAGCGAATGTCTGGCACAAGAACACCACGTGCATGCATAGAAAGAAGTGTTGAAGGAAGAAGGCCAGTGGGAAGACCTAGGAAGAAATGGCTACACCAGCTGAGAGAGGATGTGGAGAGAAGAAGAAGAAGAAGAAGAAGAAGAAGAAGAAGAAGAAGAAGAAGAAGAAGAAGAAGAAGAAGAAGAAGACACTGGGAATCAGTAGTGAGAGAGAGAAAATTTCTAAACAGACAGCGATGGCAAAGACTCATTCAACACCACCCTGCCCGGCACGCTGGAGGAGTTCTACGATGATGATGATGATGATGATGAATGATAACCATGAATTATTTAAATGGATAAATAAGTACAAAACTGATAGATCCATACAAAATAATCTGGAAACTAATGCAACATTTTGTATTAAATAAAATTTGGGAAGAAAATGAAAACTCGTGACTGGAGGCAAGGCATGATCATTCCACTATTAAAGAAAGGTGACTGAAAGAAGTGTAACAACTAAAGAGGTATAACCCTTCTATCCCATGGGTTAATATTTATGAGTCCATCTCGGAGAGAAAATTCAGAAAATTTATTGAACCTTAACTTGAGGAAGAACATGCATTTAGATTCAACAGATCAACCCAGACCTCATTTTTCAACAAGAATGCTCTTTGAATTATACTGGGATACGAACAGAACAGTTACAGTTGTATTCTTGGATATTGAGAAGGCATATGATCTTGTATCAAGAAAGCACATATGGGTGTCTGAGAAGTAAAAAAGTACCAGATGAGATTACAGCTCTAGTAAAATAACTCTATCAAGAGACAAAGAGCTGTGTACAAATTCAATGGGGCGAGTGAAGTTGCTTTGAAACCAAGAGTGGAGTCCAGCAAGGAAGTTGTCAATCACCACTTCTTTTCGTTATTATAATGGATGAGATTATAAAAGCAGTGGTGAAAAAAAAAAAGGATCAGACAACAAATGCACTTGAATTTGCTCATGATGTTATGCTATGGGGTGAGACAGCAGCAGAAGTTCAAGCTACACTACGTCTTTGGCAAGAATTTGAAAGAATGGAAATGATCATCAGCTAAAATGCTGCTGGTTTAGTGATGAGTCAAAATCCTGAAGCAGTCCATCTAAAGAGCAAAATGAACCAAGTAGATACTTAGGGAGCTTTGCTTCTTCTGACAATACCATAAACCAAGAAATAGGCAATAGGATACAAGCTGCGTCAAAATTCTACCATTCCGTTCATCAACGGCTTCAGGATGACACATTTCCCCAATCTTCTGCGTTCATACTGTACAAAAATATCTTGTACAAATTCTAATGTATGTAGTGGAAGCAGTAACGTTGACTTGTAAAAAGTCATCTACAGGCCATTGAAATGAAGTTCTTCTGTTTTTGTCTCCAAAAGACAAGAGACAAAATAAAGAATGAGAATATCCAGTAATAACTTGGTTTGGACAAGAGTCTGTTGAAAACCTTAGAATTAAGCATATTACGGTGGCATGGACATGTGAAGGATGGCTCCAATTAAAACCCCAAAAGCATACTATGAAAGGAATATTGTTGGTAATATAATATTTGTGTGGCTATTTCTAGCCGAGCGTAGCCCTTGTAAGGCAGACCCTCCGATGAGGGTGGGCGGCATCTGCCATGTGTAGGTAACTGCGTGTTATTGTGGAGGAGGATAGTGTTATGTGTGGTGTGTGAGTTGCAGGGATGTTGGGGTCAGCACAAACAATGAAGGTTAAAATTCCCGACCCAGCCAGGAATCAAAACCAGGACCCTCTGAACCGAAGGCCAATACGTTGACCATTCAGCCAACGAGACGGACATTGTTGGTAAAAGACCCAGATGGAGACCTCGTGATGGTTTGGGAAAAGGTAATTTTCAAACATCTTGCAAAAGGTTATGTAAATTGGCAGCAAAAAAGCAGAAAATCATCTGTAGATGGACAGAACAAACTGGAAGAGGCTCATAAACACTCACACCCGGCTTGCTGGAGCAGAGAATTTATTATGATGATGATGATAACATTTCCAGAGTTATTGCACAAAGATAGCAAGGCTTCATCTAAGGGTCTCGAAAGGGAGACTGCATTTTGACTAGAAGATGCGATGGTGGGAAATCAAAGTTCAGAAGGCAATCAGCAAGAAGAGAATTTCCTTTTTTAAAAGTGGTATGAGTCTAGTAAGAATCAGGACAGGTTACATCTGAGAATGAGATACAAGGCCACTAAAACCGTATAAAGACAGTAGTTACAGGAGCTAAAGGAGAAGAAGAGCTGCAAAAGCTTTGATGAAGACCTATCTATTTTGTCACACAGCATAAAAATTATTCTAGGGATAGTGTCAATACCCAATATATCCAAGAGAATTAGAGAAAATCACTTGCAAAGAACACCAACATCAATAACCACTGAAGGGAATACCCTATCACTGAGTGGCTCAAGAATAACACCCTTCCATGGGACATAGAAATTGAATACCTTACCTGTTTAGTGACTTGTATCTGAGATCACCCAAGCCGAAGTTAAAGCAACTGTGTCTAAGATGAAGAATGATGAAGCAGTGTAGCTTGATGACAACCTAGTTGAGTAATGGGAGGCTCAGAGTGCAGAAGCAAATGACAGGCTGACTAAGGTGTTTAATAAGACCCTCGCTGGTGTGTCTATGCAGAAACAGGTCTGTCAAACCTATATTGTGCCAATCTTCAAGCAGAAGGAGATGTTGGAGAATGTGGGAACCACAGAGGCATCAAATTCACTTTACACACTCTCAAAATTTGGGAATATGTCACTGTAAATTGTATCAGGAATATTGTCAACATGCACCAGAAGCAGTGTGGTTTCACATCTGATACAGTATATTAACTAGCAATGCAATTTAGGTTCTCCATATCTTTAAGAGAATCACTAAGCTTCGATGAAGACCTGGAGACACCTGAAGGTGTGAAATAAATCTACAAATTTGTCACACAGCATGAAAAGTACTCCAGGAATAGTGTCACTACCCAATATATCTATGAGAATAAGGGGAAATCACTTGCAAAGGGCACCACAATCAACAGCGTGTCCTGCTCCCAGCAGTCGACATGCACATGCACGCTTTGAGCGGTGTATTCATAACCTCATGCTGACTCACTGCATAGTTATGAGGTGGTCAGTTACTCAATTTGTGTGTCGTGGGAAGCAGTGAAGTGATACGTTTGTTGCAAGAGCAGAGGTGGCTGAATTACAGTAGAATTAATTAGATTAATTACATTATTACATCGTTGAAATGCCAGTGAAATTCAACTTTGAACAAACAAGTCGATATCTCAAAATTCTAAGTACATAGGGCTTCTAAAATATGGACATTAAAAACTTATGAAGTGACCAATTACGATCCTGTGATGATGAAGCCAAAGTCAATTTCTGTAATTGGACATTGCAAAATATTGCTGATGGCGTTTCTGACCTATATTTAATAACTAGCGAATGTACCCGTGCTTCGCTACGGTATTCTACATTGTATTCGAATATCGAAGTAAATAGTGTACATGCAGTAAATAAGATTGTTTTAAAATTGCATGTCTCTTAGCGTTATCCGAGAAAGAGCCTGGGGAGGTCCCCGTACGTTGTTTACAATGTAAAGTGTTTGTTACGGATTTGTGATATAACGGCAGGCTCACTTGCCTACTGGCATTCACAATCGAGTTGGAAAGTTTACATTATAATTGCAGGCCCCATTGCCTACTACGCGGACAGAATCGATTTGGGGAGTTTTCGTTAAAATGGCAGCCCCCTTTCCTACTTCCAGACAGATTACAGTTGAGGAGTTTCTATTATAATGGTAGGCAATTACCCTACTATCACTCGAAATTGAGTTGTGCAGTTATCATTATAATGCCAGGCCCATTTTCCTACTGCCAGCCAGCTTACTGCCAGTCACACCAAGTTGGTGAGTTTCCATCAAAATAGCAGGCCACTATGCCCAATTCCAGTCACATTTTAGAAGAGGACATTTCTTTATAATGGCGGGCACCCTTGCCTACTGCCAAACACAATCGGGTAGGGGAGATTTAAACAAAACTGCATGCTCACTTGCCTTCTGCAAGTCAAATCGAGAAGGGAACTATTCATTACAATTGTAGGCCTTCCTCACTAATGACAGTTACACAGGAGTTGGAGAAGGAACCCTTTCCTACTGCCAGTCAAAGTCGGTGTAGGGAGTACTGTTACAATATCAGACCCACCCTTTCTCGATCGCTAAAAATCGACATCAGTGAATATATATAGATAGACATACGAAAGTATATGCGTGTTTACAATATTGAAGACCTTCATTTACAGATTAACTGCTACTAAACGTACGTCATATCGACAAAGGATTATACCATAAGACACGCCGGATTTAGTGGCCTAAATGGCTGGTCCTATGATATGTCATCTATTCTTGGGTCAGATTGAGTTAGAAACGTGGAACAGGGTAAAGGTTTTGTAAGATTATCTCACATTACATTACTTTTCGGATAATTATGTGACAGCTGCATACATAGCATTTGGTTCACATATGCCTACTGTGTGGGCCAATTTTCGTGAAGAGTATGATGATTCTGTATTTCATATAAGTAATTGAAAGTATGAATTATGCATGTGAAAATTCCAAATTGACTTAACATCGATTAATAGAGAAAAATCAAACGTAAAAGGGATACAGATACGGCAAAAAGTCATAAGACCAAGGTTGTAGATCATTCCAAATTGAACGGAGATTGTGCAATCCGTTATGTGATAGGAATTTCCCAAGGTCTGCACCATCACTAAAATTGCCGGCATATTTCGATATTCTTCAGGGATAAAAAGTAAATAATTTAACGATCTAGGATGTTTTCCGTTCGTTACAGGCTAAAACGTATAATTTTGTCAAATTTCAATTATCTTCTTTTTCATCTGGCAGATTATGCAGCAATCTGGATTTTGGGCGAGGCGGGTAAAAATTAGGACTTTCAGGAAACTAAACCAAAAATTATGGAGATGGTCATTATTACCCCTTAAACATAAAGCTGTACGAAAATTTCGCCAAAATTTATATAGATAAGGAATCTGCTCCATGTAAAACACCTTTTGGGCTATGTCCGCTGGACTTAACCTGCAAAAGTGACCATTCATGATATCTCCCTTATTAATCCTCCTGACGAAAAAATGCACATGAAAAGAAAGGTTTAGACGTGGAATTCCATCACGTTTGGTCGATTTCCAGTCAGGTTGGTCTTGTTCTGTATATATTGTGGAAGAGTAAAATCACCATTTGTGTTCCCTATAAGCCGCCAGTCCATTCCGGAACATGAAATGTTATTTACGTTTAAAACCTACCTTTGGACAGGTGGATGCTAAATATAAATTTTGGTTCGAATGTCTTCAGTAGCTTTCAAGTTGTAAGGAATACGCTTTACAAGCACCCGCTCGTGAGTCAATTCCGATGGGAATTGTACAGAAAAACGGTCCGTTAATGATATCTCCCTTATTAATCCTCGTATCGAAATGATGCACGTGAGAAAAAAGGTTTAGAAATTAATTTCTACCAAGGTAGGTAGATTTCCATTAAGTTTGGTTGTGTATATTTTGTGGAAGTGCAAAATCACTGTTTCGGTTTCGTATAAACCCCCAGTCAGTTCAGGGATTTAGAAACAATATTTGCCCTAAAACCTATCCAGGATAGGTGTATTCTAAATATGAGTCTTGGTGGAAATACATCCAGTAGTTTGTAGCACTCACGTACATGCGGCGTAATTAAGGAAGAAAATAACACAGTTAAGAAAGTTGAAACTAATAGAAAATGGATTATAACTGAGGACAGCCGGATAACGACAAATATGTAAATGCCAAGTGATTGTATTGAAAAATCAAATGCCCCTCAATAAATTATGCTAGTGTGAGTTATGGATATAATAAAGCGGTAACAGAGGAGAAATTTAGGTCCAGTGATTCTTAGGTAAACAAATAATAAGAAGATGACTAATGGTGTTATTACTTAATCTATTCGAGGGCGGTTATAACATCCAACGATATTCCGCCAATATCCCGCAGATAGGCCGATTGATGCCTCTCTTGCCTTCTACCCAAGGAACAACCATGAATTTAAAAGCATGATGAGGAAAATCGCAATACGTTACTTCCCTGCTGGCATGCAGTCAGAGACATTGCCATGGTAACCTGTAGGTTCGTTGTCGGTCTGTCGGTCACTCAATGCAGAGCATGATACCAGCGGAAAATTGTAAATTTCTCCGTCATGTGAAGAGTAATGTAAATTATGAACATAACGAAAATTGTTTATAATGAAGAGACGTTTCACGTACGGTAAACGAAGTTTATAGAAAATCAATAGTATAAGAGAAAATGGAGGAAAACCATTCTGGTTTTCCTATAAACCCCGCCGTCTATGCAATGATTTTAAAATGATATGCATATTGAAACCTTCCCCGGGATGAGTATACTCTAAATATGAAGTTTGATTGAGATGTATCCAGCTGTTTCGACGTGATGGTGGAAAAACCATTCAGGTTTTCCTATAAACCCCCCGTTTATTCAAAGATTTTAAAATGATATGCATATCGAAACCTTCCCCGGGATGAGTATACTCTATATATGAAGTTTGGTTGTGATCTATCCAGCCGTTTCGACAAGATGGTGGAAAAACCATTCTGGTTTTCCTATAAACCCCCGGAGTATACAAAGATTTTAAAATGATATGCATATCGAAACCTTCCCCGGGATGAGTATACTCTAAATATGAAGTTTGGTTGAGATCTATTCAGCCGTTTCGACGTGATGGTGGAACAGACAAACAGACAGACAGACAGACAGACACACAAACAGACACGAAACGTAAAAACCACCGATTTGGTCTTGAGTTGACCTAAAACGGATAAATATCTGTAAATATCTGAAAAATTGGCAAAACAAAAGAAATTACAGACAGCGGACCCCCTACAAATTTATTTATATAGATTTTCTCAGATGAGGCATGGTTTCATTTGAGTGGTTATGTTTCTTCACAAAACAATAGGTATTGGAGCACTGAAAATCAGCTAATATTTTACAAAGTTCCTTTACATGACCAGAAAATTGGTCGTATGGTATGCTGTAACTGCATAACGGATATTAGGCCCCATATTTTTGAACGATATCCTGACGAAAAGAATACCAAGTGTGATCACTCCGTCTCTTAACATTGTAGTTGGTGGTCCTGCCAGAGCGTGGCGCTGCAGTCTGAACGAACCAGCTGCAACAACACATGTGCCAAATTGTCGGCGAAGGTATAGCAAGCGTGCGTGAAGTCATGGTGATTTAACACCTATTTGTTTGTTTTAATATTTTCTGAAAGTCCGTGTGAGTACCTGTGCAGTGCTTTGTGTGCAATCAACTAGTTTTCTATCATTTTGAGAAAATGCTGTACTGTTTCATTCAGTTGTAAATCAGTTTACGGCAAGAAGCGTGATGGTAGGCGATTTTTTACACCACCAAAAGAAAATAATCTGTTTACGGAGTGGGCTAGAGATATTTCGCGGAAAAATAAGCAATTGTTGGCCAAAAGCAAAAAATCTGACCTGCATTTTTCGGCAGATTTTATTATAAAGGCGGACTGTTTCATTGTGAATGGTGAAAACGTTGAACTTCCTCGTGTGAGGTGGAAATTAAAACCAGGAGCGGTGGCTCATATATTTCCAAATTTACTGAAATACCTAACCACTGAGGTAAAATTGCGACAGGCACCCAGTAGGAAAAAGAGTGAGAACAGTATCCAGAGGATAAGGAACAAGAATTATGAAATGAGTGAAGCAGTGATGCAGTGATTTTCAAATTCAAGGTCAGCCTAATTGTAGTCAAATTCAGGGTCAGTCTAGTTCTCTTACCAATGCCGAAAAGACAATATCGTCTCTCAAAAGGCGACTAAAGAATGCAACTCGTAATTTAATGTGGGCTAAATGCAGTTTTTCCTCAGCCAATGCTAGGATTAATTTCCCACAAGGGCAGATTAAGAACATAGAATTTTTAAAGATTGTAAATTTCATAGTAATAAGCAGAAAATTATTACAGACACTATGTTAAAGAAATGCCATGTAAAATCTCCCAATGGTATGACGTACAGTAGTGATATTCTTTTAGAGAGTTTACTTAGAATAAAATGACCTGAAGGATATAGGCACTGTCTGCGGCATAATTTGTTACCTCTTCCCTCCTCACAAAGGAGTGGCCCAATATTATCCCATTTTGGTATATATGCATACCATTCATGTATGAGTAAATGATTAGTTATGCAAGGATCTGTAATGTGCAGAACGCCCACCATAGTGTATTCGTGATGGCACTGTCCTGTTGTTAATAAGTTGTTACCAGTCAACTGCTGTGAGTCAGACAGTTAAGCAAGACGTGCAGAGAGGACTACGTACAGTACAAAGCATCCAAAATGCCTCACAGACGCGTTAGACAGCAGCCTATTCACCAACTGACAGCATTTGACACAGGCCGCTTTGTGGGACTACATGTGGCTGGTTGGTCGTATCGTGCAATTGCCAGGCATGTGGGCCATTCAGATGTCTCAGAGGCCCGATTTTGGACTCAATGGGTTCATGATGGCACCCAATCAAGTTGCGCAGGTTCGGGTCGACCAAGAAACACCACCCTGAGAAACGACCGTTGTATAATGCGCCAAGAATTGCGGGATCCCATAACTTCGCCACTTGCCATCCACGAACAATGGAGACTCTGCAATATCCTGTGAGTTCCCACACAGTGTCTCGACGACTCGCATCCACCGATTGGTGTCCTACCGCCCCATGCGTTGGTTGCCATTGACACCAAAACACCAGCGCCTGTGTTTGGAGTGGTGCCTTACCCAGAAGGTATCGACAGAGGATGACCAACATCGTATCATATTCACTGATGAGCCCTGCTTCTCCATAACATCCGGTAACCATTGTGTGCGGGTTTGGCAGCGTCGAGGGTAGAGAGCAGATCCTGCCCATATTGTGGAAAGACACACAAGCATAATTCCTGCATCACGGTGTGGAGCGCCATAGGATATGCATTCAGGTCACCTCTCATAGTGCTTCAGCACTTTGACAACACAGCGATATGTCATAGACTTTCTGCGTACGCATGTCCCACCCACCCCTTATGGCACAGCACCCTGGGACAGTGTTCCTGTGGACTGCCTAGAGCATGCTGAAGTCATCCCGTGGCCAGCAAGATCCCAGGACCTCTCCATCATTGAATATGTGTGGGATGACATTAGAAAGGGACTCCGTCCCAATACCAACCTGCAGCATCTGAATGGACAGTTACAACAACCGAGGACGAATTTGCCTCAGGAGAGGATCCGCATAAGACATGCATTGCGGCAGGAGGGGCACCCCATTGACCTGGCACCAACATTCTACCTGTAACTGCCAATGACCTTGTCTCTTTCATCCCATATTATAATCACTTCAATAAAGGCACATGGTCTTTCAGCATATGTAGTTTCATTCATTTTCAACCACTCCTTCTGGGTGCTTAACTTTTTTTTGACAAGCAGTCTAGAATAAAATTTTACTGTTAAAACTGATAAAACAGGCCACTATCCCTCATAAAACAGACGAGGGCTACTGACTGCTCATCATCTCGCAGAATAAGGAATATGGTGTTGGGAAGTTTAAGAGAACAGTGGAGATCACACTTTGTAAGAACGTGTACTACAGTCAGATAGGAACCAAAAGTATACAGGAAGGGGGAGGAGGTCATCTACTCAGTAAGCAGCACTGTGTCACTATACCATGGCCAATATGAAGATGGTACTAACCCATTGATATCTAAGCAGAATCCTTTGTTAATATAAATGAAGTACATATTTTGATATATTCTATCCAATATAAAAAACAGAAATCGGAATTGCACTGCAACACTTTGGCATGACTTTTGTAAATACTTGAAATCAATCGTTTAATTCTCATCCATTACTAGTAATTCAGAACCCTGTTCTATTTCTTCCCAACTAATAACTTTGGATTTCTAAAATACTGATTAAAATATACTGTTCATTTTTCACTCAATTCCTAAAATTCTGAACAACCTTCAACAAGCTCTGATTTTGGAATAACTTCCTAAGGAGATAGATACAAATAATCTGATCTCTGCTGAAGTGACAGAGAATGTAACTCTCCACTTGCTTTAGCGTTTGTCCTCCCTAGTGGCAGGGTCCACTGTCTCCATTTCTTCCTGCCATGGGTCATGTCAGGGTGGAAATTTAACTCAGCTGCCCATTTTGGTCTTCTTCCAACAACTTCCAGGGTATGGCTCTTATTTGTGATGTCTACTCCTGACCACAGCACATGCCCAAACCATCATAAACAGTCCTCTTGCATTCTCTTCTTGATTGATGCAACACCAAATTGTCTTCTTATGCTTTCACTGAAGATGCGATCCAACCTGGTGATGCCTGCTGTCCCTCTAAGCGACTTAGCCTCCACGATGCCTAGTCAGTGTTCTGCTTCTGAGGTGGTCAGCCAACATTCAGAACTGTAGAGTGCAAAGTGAACAACAGTACAGATGATCTGTGATTTAAAATGATCTATCATCCAACGATGGCAGGTGATTCCTGCTGTTCACCACTTCATCCTCGAAACATGAATTCTCGTGTGTACCTTTCTGTATTTTGGGCTGTTGTCCAGGTGGTAGATCCCTTACCAACTGTTTACCTTGTCTTTTCTTAAATTATTTCCAAGAAGTTAGAAATTTATCAAATTTGGTAAATCATTTCAATCCAAATTCCTATAAAAGAATACATATTTGCCCTAATTTGTCCTCCTGAATTACAACTTTATCTTCATACTGTGAACTTTCCTACTTTTAAAATCTCTGTCAAGCCTATCTGTCTACTAAACTCATTCATTCTATTCATTAATAGCCTGGAACATACCACTTCAGGTTCCCTATGGGAATCAACATCTGTATCAATATACCACTTCGTCGAGTAGCTAGACTCTTTACTCCCAAGTATTTCAGATCTGGAGCTGGAGATTATGCTAGACGAATAACGTGTATATATTGTTTTCTCTGTACCTTTTAGCAATCTGTACAGGTCGGAATGGACATTAAGAAATAGCTGCGATATTATACGAGGCACGTCCAGAAAGTAAGTTCCGTTTCAATTTATCTCCGCTGCAGCGCTGCAATCGCAGTTCCGCACATGCACGGTAGACGCTCTGTATCAAGGAGAAGAAGCGTGTGCCATTTTGAGATCGCTGTCAGCCACGTACGCTTTGTTGTGCTTGTTTAAAATGTCAGTGTTGATTGAAAATCCCGCCACTTGTGAAATCAGATCTGTGATTCGTTTTCTGAATGCTAGGAAAGTGAAACCAATTGAAATTTATCGGCAAATTTGCGACGTTTACGGACAAAATGTGATGAGTGATTCAATGGTGAGAAGGTGGGTCCGACAGTTCAATGAAGGACGTAGTGACGTGCACGATGAAGAACGAAGTGGGCGTCCATCTTTGGTTACAGAAGAACTGGTTCACGCGATTGATGACAAGATCCGGGAAAACCGCAGGTTTACAATTAGTGCTCTCGCTATGGAATTTCCCCAAATCTCACGATCACTAATTCATGAAATTGTTACCGAAAAACTGAAATTTCGTAAACTTTGCTCACGTTGGGTACCAAAGATTCTTACTGAGCAACACAAAACAAAACGGATGGGTAGTGCACTTCAGTTTTTGACCCGTTATAATGAAGGCGGTGAAGAATTTCTGACACAGATAGTCACAGGAGATGCAACTTGGGTTTCTTACGACACCCCTGAAAGTAAGCGGCAATCAATGGAATGGAGGCACACTTCATCCCCAGCAACGGTTAAGCCGAAACAAATCTTGACACCTCGAAAAATGATGTGCACAGTGTTCTGGGCCTGCAAAGGCATCTTACTCATTGATTTCTTACCACGTGGTCAAACAATGAAAGCAGATGTTTATTGCGAGACGCTTAGGAAATTGCGCCGCGCAATACAGAATAAGCGCCGAGGATTGCTGTCAAAAATTGTTGTTTTCCTTCACGACAACGCACGACCACACACTGCAAATGTGACAAAAAACCTCCTACAGGGATTTGACTGGGACGTGTTTGACCATCCTCCGTACAGCCCTGACCTCGCTCCTAGCGACTTTCATCTGTTCTTATATCTCAAGTCTTTCCTTGGCGGTCAACACTTCAACAGTGACGAAGAGCTGAAAGAAAATGTTTCCAACTGGTTGACGACACAGGCGGCAAACTTCTATGAAGAAGGTATACAAAAACTTGTGCCCCGCTATGACAAATGCCTGCAAAATTTCGGCAGTTATGTGGAAAAGTAGTTTAAGAGTTGTAGAATTTTGTGCAATAAATAATTTTTCCGTATCTGTACACAATTTAGTTTTATTACCAAACGGAATTTACTTTCTGGACGTACTTCGTATTATGCTTTGCATACACACTTGCAGCACTATGGGCGCAAAGGAGAGGACTTCTTACAGCATATCACTGCCACTGATGAGACCTGGGTGAAATCTAACGAACCACAGCTGAAATGCCAATCAAACGAGTTTCATCACCATTGATCACCATGAAAACATACAGTTTGGCACACCCCACCAATGTGAAGATAATGCTGATTCCTGCCTATGATTGGGATGGTGTGTTCTTAATACATACTGTTCCCCCATGACAGACCGTTAATGTGGCATACTACTGTTCATTTTTGCAAAACAAGTCTATGAGCGTATCTGAGAAGAATATAACAACACTTCATGGACAACCTAGCTGTTGTTCTGCATGACAATGCTAGGGCACACACAGCAGAAGTTGTGTCTGAATTGTTCAATCGCTGGGGCTGGGGGTGCTCTATCAATCCCCCATACTCTCCGGATTTAAGTCCCCGTGACTTTGATCCAATCCTTAAGATCAAAGAGGCACTATGTGGGAAACGCTTCGTACAATTGAAGGCATTTTACAGGACAGCAAACGCTCTCTTCATATCATTGACAAACTGGTCAGTGTCAACGGGATCCAACGGCTTCTGCACTGCGGGGACCACGTATGCAACACTGATAACTATATCAAAGGTCTATGCAACTTAGAAGCATGTACGTATGCTACGTATCAATAAATAAAATAGTTGCCAAAACTTAAAAACCAACCCTTGTATTTAGGTGATTGGACCCTGATGGTATGAATCAAATGATCATTTAAAATTTGACCCTCCGTCTAGGATGAATAATATGATAATGAATTTAAAATAATCAGCAGATATGATTCAAAATGCCTTATTTTTGATAAAATGAATAAAATGTGAATTCAAATTCAATAAGACATTGATTTAAAAGTATACATATGCATTATAACAATGTAACGAGCTCTTGCCATAAACTTCGCATCTACGTTCCCACGTGTTCCTGCAATAATCTTCGTATCTACGTTCCTACAGGCCCTGCCATAATCTGTGTATCTACGTTTCTACATTATCATCTACTTTCTACGTTATTATGTTAACCTGCTTCTACCACCTACGTCTTTACGTATTATTTGATGTTATTGACTAAACATTTTGTGCTCACCTATCTCCCGTCTCTCCGCTCCTGTAACTTATTGCATACTGACTCTCTCTATGTCTACCTTTTACTACCTACATCATTTGGTACGTCATCAAAACTTCTCAAACCTACTAGTATCCGCTTCCTCTCGGATATATAACGGACAGCCACGCTCCTCTGGTCAGCCTGGCATCGACCTTTGTACATTGTGTGTGAGTGGAGGGGTTATTGACCTCATGCGGCTTGTCCGTGTGATATGTGATCTTTTCCGTCCAAATGGAACTCTAATATCATCTACTTGGGATCTGGGTGAGCTAAAAATCTGCATATAATTCTCTGGAACTCTAAATTGGCCCTTCAGGCATGCTGTTTATATTCTCTAGTTTTTGGAGACCTTGATCTGTGCCTTAACAGTTTTTTCCATTATTGGAGCTTCTTATTTACCATCTGCAGCTTATTTAAATTATCATGACATGTGTTTTGGAAAGTTTTAATGTGGAATGAGAGTGACCATCGTGGACATAATTGCTCAATGCATTTAATAATGACAGTAACGAGTGGATGAACTTTCTTTAAGTTACGCAGTCGGATTCAAACTTTACTCTCCTCTCTTATCCCTAGCCATTACTATTCTCCTTTACTCCCCCCCCTTTTGATGTTTTTAGCTCAATTGTTAGGCTTTTATAAAACACCCTGGAGGTGATGTATTTCATATGTAGCCAAATATTATCCTGTTATTGTAAATGTCATTCTTGACAACTTTCCGTGTGTTTCCTAAAAACGAATACTATAGACGTGATAATGTATGCACAATTTTGAAAATCGTAAAATCTTGGCTAGTTGTTCTTTTACTGCCCTTCTTGTTGTACTTCCACCTTCAAGGTGAATACTGTAACTTATGTTTTCTTAAAGAAGAAAAACAGAAAGTAGTAAAAGAAATAATGGACGTCTTCCATGTTTATCTGTGATATTTTCAGATAATTTATATGCGTGTGTGTACTGCGCAAAGTCAGTTATATTTATCTAATACAGTTTTTTATCCGCGTTATCAAATGGTGGTCACCTTTTTTTATTCTGTTCCTACCATGGGCCTCTCCCTCTCTCTCTCCCAGTGTAGCTTCCTGTCACTTTGCTCATTTCAAATTTTGCTTATATAAGATGTTGGTGTGCTTATTTTTGTCAGAGGAATCGGTAGTGTATCATTACTATTGGTTTTGAAACATCCAGTTTCCCATCAACGGTGATTATTATATACCATGTATGAAAACTTAAAGTAACAAACCGCCACAACAAGATGAAAACGAAAATCAAATTTTAAACAAAATACTAGTAAATAAAAAACTTAAGCATAATTTAGATTAAAAGAGCCACTAAAAATAAAATTATTTGTAGTAAAACAGAAGTATGAAAAACCTAACTGAACTGCGTGACAAAAACGTTAAGCACCCAGGAGTGGTCCAATATTATCTCAAGTTTGAAAAACCTAACTACATTGCGTGAAAAAAAAATTAAGCACCTAGAAGGAGTGGTCGAACATTATCCCGTTTTGGTAAACATGCATACGATTGATGTGTGAGTAGATGATTAGTTTTACAAGGATCTGTAATGTGTAGAACGCCCACCAGACTGCATTTGTGATGGCATAGTCCTGTTATTGATACGTTGTTACCAGTTAACTGCTGTGAGACAGGCAGTTAAGCAAGACGTGCAGAGAGGACTACGTAGAGTACGAAGCACCCATGATCCCTCACAGACACGTTAACGACAGCCTATCCACCAATTGACAGCATTTGACAGAGGCTGCATTGTGGGACTGTATGAGGCTGGTTGGTCTTATCATGCAATTGCCAGGCATGTGGGCCATTCAGATGTCAAAGTGGCCCAATTTTGGACTTGATGGATACACGAGGGCACTCAATCACGTCATACAGGTTCGGGTCGACCTAGAGACACCACCCTGACGGAAGACCGTCGCATCGAGTGCTAAGCATTGCGAGATTCCATAACTTCGGCACCCGCCATCCGCGAACATGTATTGCAGACTCTACAATATCCTGTGAGTTCCCGCACAGTGTTTCGACGACTCGCATCCACCGGATTGGGGTCCTACCATCCCATGCGTCGGTTGCCAATAACACCAAAACACCGTCACCTGCGTTTGGAGTGGCACCTTGCCTGGGAGGCATGGACAGAGGACGACTGGCATCACATCATGTTCAGTGATGAACCCTGCTTCTCCATAACTTCCGATGACCATCATTTGCGGGTTTGGCAGTGTCACGGGCAGAGAGCAGATACTGCCCATATTTTTGAAAGAGACACAAGTGTAATCCTTGGCATCATGGTGTGGAGCACAATAGGATATGTATGCAGGTCACCTCTGATAGTGCTTCGGCAGACTCTGACGGCATAGCGAAATGTCACAGACTTTCTGCGTCCGCACGGCCTACCCCTTATGGCACAGCACCCTGGGACATTGTTTCAACAAGATAATGCAGGTCCACAACAGCGTGTGTGTTTATGGACTGCCTAGAGCATGCGGAGGTCCTCCCATGGCCAGGAAGATCCCTGGACCTCTCCATCATTGAACATGTGAGGGATGACATTGGAAAGGGACTCTGTCCCAGTACCAACCTGCAGGATCTGAAGGGACAGCTGCAACAACTGTGGAAGAACTTGCCTCAGGAGAGGATCCGCATAAGGCATGCATTGCGGCGGGGGGCACCGTATTGACCTGGCACCAACATTCCACCTGTAACTGCCAACGGCCTTGTCTCTTTCACCCCATATTGTAATCAGTTTAATAAAGAACCTGCATCAACAAAAAATACCAGAAAGATGGACAGTGGCGGTTAATACCTAACAAAGTCATGTACAAAGAGCTAGAACCCATTACAGATACTATGCGTAAGAGGAAACTGGGATTCTTTGGACATATCATGAGGATGCAGGATTCGAGACTTCTGAAACAACTAGTACAACACAATCTCGTCTCAAAAAATACCACAACAGGATGTAAATGGATAAGAGAAGTAAGAGAGGATCTGAAGGAAATAGGCCTTACAACAGAAGACAATACAAATAAGATAAAATTGAATACAAAACTCAAGAATACAAACCTCCGCTTTACCATTACACAAAACAAACCAACAACACGCACATTTTCAACTGAGGAAAGGGCACGAAGATCAGAGCGTCTGAAGAAGTACTGGGAGGACCACAAAGCCCGAACAATCCCTTCAAAGAGACCTGAACGACGGACTGACTAAAGTGATCCTATGTGGTCATAAAAGAAGGAGGAGAAGAAGAAGAAGGAGGAGGGCACAGGGTCTTTCAGAATACATAGTTTCATTCATTTTCAAACACTCTTTCTGGGCGCTTAAATCATTTGTCAGGTAGTGTAGAATAAAATTTTACTGTTAAAACTAATTACACAGGCCACTATCCCTCATAAAACAGACAATGAGGGCTACTGACTGCTCATCATGTCGTACGATAAGAAATATGGTGTCGGGAAGTTTTAGAGTACAGTGGAGATCACTCTGGTCCCCACACTCTATAAGGATGTGTACTACGGTCAGATGGCCACCAGAAATATACAGCAGGGTGTGGGCGAGTAGGGAGGAAGAGGTAATCTACTGAGTAAGCAGCAATGTGTCATTATATCATGGCCAATCTGAAGGCAGTACTAACCAATCTGCAGGTTTCTGTAAAATATTCGGTCAACAATCCAACTGATATCTAACGCAGTATCCTTTGTCAATATAAATGAAGTACATATTTCAATATTTTCTATCAAATATAAAAAACAGAAATCAGAACTGCGCTGCAACACTTTAAAATACTGAATAAAATATATTGCTCTCTTCATTTTTCACTCAATTCCTAATACTCTGAACAACCTTCAACAAGCCTTGATATTGGAATAATTTCCTAAGGAATAGTAGATACAAATAACCTGATCTCTGTTGAAGTGATTGAGAAAGTAACTCTCCTTTTGCTTTTGCCCACCCTAGTGGCAGGGTCTTCTGTCTCCGTATCTTCCTGCCATGGGTCATGTCAAGGTGAAAATTTAACTCAGTTGCCCATTTTGGTCTTCTTCCAGCAACTTCCAGGGTATAGCTCTTCTTTGTGATAATGTCTACTCCTGACTACAGCACATACCCAAACCATCATTTATGGCCCTCTTACATTTTCTTCTTGATTGGTGCAACACCAAATCGTTTGTTATAATTTCACTGCAGATGCGATCCAACCTGGTGATGCCTACTGTCCATCTAAGCATCTGAGCCACCACAATTCCTAATCAGTGTTATGCTTCTGAGGAGGTCAGCCAACACTCAGAATCGTAGAGTGCAAAGTGAACAACAGTACGGTTGACCTTTGATTGAAGACGTTCTTTCATCCAACGATCGCAGATGATGCCCATTGTTCGCCACTTCGTCCACGAAACATGAATTCTTGCGTTTACCTTTCTGGTACGTCAGCCACCATCAATCACCAGTGATCTGCATTTAGGGCTGTTGCGTAGGTGGTAGATACCTTACTAATTGTTTACCTAGTATTTTCTTAAATGATTTAAAGAAGTTGGAAATTTATCAAATATCACACTTGGTAAATTATTTCCATCCAAATTCCTATAAACGAATACATATTTGCCGTAATGTGTCCTCTTGATTTACAACTTTATCTTCATTCTGTGATCTTTCCTACTTTTAAAAACTCTGTCAAGCTTATTTGTCTACTAAACTCATTCCATGCCATCTATCCATGGATAACCTGGAACATGCCACTTTGTCAAGTAGCTCGACTCCTTCCCCCCAAGTCTCTGATCTGCAGCTGGAGATCATGCTTGATGGCTAAAGTGACATCATGAACACCAGGAATTATCCAAGATATAGGTCAGTGCGGGTCTGCTGTATTCCACCAGAAGGATGAACAACAGTGGTTATAAGGCTGAACGTTGATCAATGCCGACTACGATAAGGAAATTATTGGACAACCCTGCTGCAACTTGAATATGACAACTTCGTAGCTCTGCATATAGCACCTGTACCCACCCAGTTGACAAGGTAATCCAGGACGTTGTGTTGTCAGAATACTAACCAGATTAGGTCATGCAGCACACAATTAAAAACCTTCTTAAGATATAAGAATGCGAGATAAAGCAGCTTGTTTTTCTCATGATACTTATTAACTAGCAGCGTGGATTGTGTCAGCTGCTATGCAATTTTTCACAAGTCCAGCTTGGTTTTTGGTCAGCTCGAAGATTTCTCTGATCTGCTTGTCAAGAATGTGCTTAAACACTTTCATGCTGTGGCTCAGAAGTTGAATAGGTTGTAACTGACACACTCAGCAGGACTTCGCTTATTTTTGAAGCTGGGTGCCATAATGCTCTGTTGCCAGTCACGTGGCAATTGTGCCTGTATGAATATTTAATTGAAGAGTCTTCTCAATCAATCTGCTGCATCTCACCTTCAAGAGTATCACAATTCTGCTGCAATATCATCTGGACCAGAAGCTTATCCTGGCTTAATCTTGTTTAATGCAGCCTTGACTTCGGTGATGTAGACAGATGTGACTGGTCTCTCAACAATGGTGTCTACTGGGATTGGAGGGTGTGTGAATTTTTCTGCTGAAATCTCCTCACAGTAAATTTGCCAGCATTCCTGTGCTTTCTTCCAATTGTCAAGCTAGTGCATTTATCACTGTTAATGCCATAGAAGTGATGGATATCTTCCGATTTATGGTATTTGGATTTGACGAGCCGGTAATGTCCCGCTAACCCTCGTGAATGTAAAGTTTCACGTAGAGATTGTGTACTGACCAGTCTTTGTTATGGTCACAATCTTCTCTATTTTGCTGCAGGCTATCCTTTATAAGCGTTCCAACACAAAGGTGTTTTGTCCTCTAGAAACTTATGATACAGCTACTCTTCCTGCAAAATGCATCTTTAGACTTCAACATTCCATAACCATACAACTCTCTTGAGTTGACATTGTCTGGCTTTGTTGTTCCAAGAAAAGCATATGTGGTTTTGAGGACAGCCTTCTTCAACATCTGTAATCGATGACAAGAGTAAATTGTTCAACGATGTCAGCTTTCTGCCACCATTTGATTCTTGCTAGTCTGAGTGAAACTGTATAATTTTCATTGGCTCTATATGGTTGCTGTTAAGCTGCAACTGTTTAGTGTCCAGTACGTCTTCAAGATTTCAATGCTGATGAGGATGTAGTCTGTGTTGCATTTCTGCTGCTGTAGTATGTTATTAGGTGTCAATCACAATTCTTAAACCAGGTACTGTCGATGACCAGATCTGGATAATTGAAAATTTTCTAGAAGTCATAGTTTTTTTCCTCCATATCCGTGACAATCATGAGCTGCAGTGCAGGCACCAATGCACCTCTTTTTGAGCGATTTTGCCGGATCATAATGGTGTCCAGACATAATGCCTACAATGAGTAACACAATACGGAATGTGGGGGCTGGCTTGTTTAGCCATCGCCGCCCATGTTATGGTAACCCTTGTATACTTCTCAAATCAGCCTAGCCTAGTCTTCATAACAATTCCCTGAGACAGCATTCCACAAGGATGTGGATTTGCTTTAACAGCCGACTTGTCACTTAGCCTGTCGCTAAGTATTTTAGAGTGGCTGCCAGCAAGAAAATTACGCTGCTCCTGACATGAAGTTGGCATTATACTGGGTAGCTAAGGAAATAACGCAGTGAAGGCCTTCATTCCATTATCGAACAGTTTTATTGATCAAGT
This sequence comes from Anabrus simplex, assembly GCF_040414725.1. NCBI lineage: Eukaryota > Metazoa > Arthropoda > Insecta > Orthoptera > Tettigoniidae > Anabrus > Anabrus simplex. The sequence continues at coordinate 918,191,182 of NC_090265.1, forward strand.
TTCTCAAAACATTTTGATATATCATAAAAGCATATGCTTGTGATAGGACCAACAATGAATATCGAGAAGTTTTATGGATACATTGATGAAGCCTTAAGTATATCAAAGAATTCACAGATAACCATACTAATGGGAGATTTCAATGCAAAAGTGGAAAAAAGCGTATGTGAGGATTGTTGCTGTTTGGATAATCAGTCCATAGACTGGTTTGATGCAGCCCTCCATGCCATCCTATCCTGTGCTAACATCTTCATTTCTACGTAACAACTACATCCTGCATCTACCTTACCTTGGTCTATCCCTGCCATTTTTCCCGCCTACACTTCCCTCAAAAAGTAACTGAACAAGTCCTGGGTGTCTTAAGATGTGTCCTATCATTCTATCTCTTCTTCTGGTCATATTTTGCCAAATCGTTCTCTTCTCACAATTCGATTCAGTATCTCTTCATTCGTGATTCGATCTATCCATCTCACCTTCAGCATTTTTAATGTAACACCACATTTCAAAAGCTTCTATTTTCTTTCTTTCTGAGCTGGTTATCGTCCACGTTTCACTTCCATACAATGCCACGCTCCAGACGAAAGTCTTCAAAAATGTCTTTCTGAATCCTATATAAATATTCAAAATGAACACATTTCTTTTCCTAAGAAAAGTCTTCCTTGCCTGTGATAATTTGCATTTTATGTCCTCTTTACTTCTGCCATCATTCGTTATTTTACTAATCAAGTCACAATATTCATCAACTTTCTTTAAGAGTACATTTCCGAATGTAATATTTCCTACATCACTGACTTCATTCAAGTGGACTCCATTACTTTTGTGTTGTATTGATTTATTTTCAACTTGTACTCCTCCTCTAAAACTGTGTCCATACCATTCAGCAATTTCTTCAGATCTTCTGCAGACTCAGATAAATTAACAATATATATATGTGGCAATATGTGGACGGGTTTATTCAACTTTGTCAACAGGTGAGCTTTGTTGTGACAAATACTTTCTGTAAGTTACCAGCACAGAGACTGTACACCTGGAAATCAAACGTTGAAACCAAGTCAAGGATTGTGAGGAATCAGACTGATTACATCCTGATTAAAGAGAGACTGAGAAACTGCATTGAGAGAGCAAAGACTTATCATGGTGCTGGTCATCAGATCATAACCCATTGGTCACTAAAGTTAAGCTGAAATGAAAGAATAACAGTCCTAAACTTGATACCGCAAAACTTCAACACACAAACATTAGGAGAACAATACTGAAAGACCAGAGCGAACAGCTATCCAACCAAAATGATATGCTAAAGGAAATTGAAACCAGTTGGAGTAAATTCAGAAGTGTACTGGACACAAAAAATCATCATCTGATACAAGACAAGTGAGTTAGAAAAATGTATAGATAATTGACAAAATACTTGACTTGGTAGACCAACGGAAGCTGGAAGAAAACAAGAACTTGAAAAAGTATAAAGAACTCCAGACCAAAAACCTCCAGAAGATTAGAAGGGAAAAGTACTGAATGACAACACTTTTAACATGCACAAAAAGATTAAGGAAGCTGCAGGGTTATGTACTAGGAGGAGAAATGGACTCTCATATAACAATCACGAGAAGATCATCATTGAATATTGTGACCGTATCGGTCATGTACATATTTATTAATTATTTTAGGCAGTGAAAACCTTTGTTAAGCTCCCTCGTACATGTTACAGAAAGTTGCATTAGGTTGCACATGCTTACACAACCTTTCTAGCCTGGTAAACACCACTCCGTCTTAACTAAAAGAATCCACAGATAGAGAGAGAGAGAGATGAAAAATGTCAAGCCAGAAAAATCAATAATGATCCCACCACCCGTTGAAAAATGACCGAAACGCGGCGATGCCAGCTTGCAAGCTTCATTTGTATGATAAGATTTTGAGATATGGATAACAATTAGTATGGGAAACCTCGGGATGTTATATGGTTTCATAATAGACCTCTGCCAAAATTCCAATTTTTTATAATATATTAACGTGTGGAAAAATACGCGATCATTTGCATTATATAACAGCTAAGCGTCAGCATGCTTACTATGTACGCAGCACCCTCATGGAGGACTCTGTAGGGACATTATTTTGATAATTAATTTTAAATAAACGGCCGATCGATGTTGGTTCCGCACATAACTAGACTACTTAAGAATCTGAGTCACACATTTGAACGCATTACCGATGTCATACGACATGTTGAACTATTAATTTTAAAAAGTAGTGGGGATTTGCCACTGTCTGTTGTGTGAGTAGGGGAAATCTTTTAAAAGGGATGGCGGTGATGACACCAGGATCCACTTGACGCGAAGGATTCAAGGCAGAACCACGGTTTGCTGGTGTTCTGATTTTATTAGTATTTCAGACTGGAAATATACATTTTACATCTTCGAGACTATTATAATTATCTACAAATGATAGTATTAAAAGGGTTGAAGTAATGTGACCGCAAGAACAGTGTTATTGTAGTTTTTTAAAAAAAGTGACGCAATATATGTTAATATCATTAAAGTGTTACAGTATTTTTTTTGTTAAAGTGATGCAACATATGATAACATCATCAAAGTTGTGATAAGTGTAGAAGAGGACCATGGATTATGAATGCGCTCAGCAGGAGTAGCAGTGGACACGAACCTGTGACCAACGTCAGTGTCATGGAAGCTTAAAAAAAAAAAAAAAAAAAAAAGGAAATAAGGGCCTTTTCCTGGGCTCTAGCCTTGGATTTCACGACATGATGATTAGTACTAAAATGTAATAATTTTTCTAAATAAATGCGCGGTTATTTAACATGTAGATCACATAAATTAGATTAGAAATGTAAATTGCATGTATTCTTGAATTAGAGAGAGAACTTGTGAGTGGTCTTCATATCGTTTATATTCATCTAAAAGGAATTAATAGTCTACTACATAGGCTTCAATATATATCTAACGTAATGCATGTCCATGATTTGATGAAAAATATTAGTTAGTCTGAGAGTGCTTAGATTAGGTAAAAAAAAAAAAAAGCAGATTTGTATTTGAACTGATCCCAAACCGTAATATGTATATTTATTTACAAGATATCCAAGCTTATTGTGATAATGCATGGTGATTATGCCTTCAAAATGGACTATCGGCTGTTAACATCAGGACAGGAAAGCACTCTCATTTTCACGTAATTTGCATGATAATATTTTAGATGGCTGTATTAATTATATGCGTAACTTGTGACAAGCCTGGACAACGAACAAATGCCCTCCCATTGAGGTTAGTGTTTTCCTTTAATGTCAAGTATTTTCCCTTTCTGTATATGAGAATAACATTATGGATATGTTTAAAATCCATATTTGATTTTATTTGTCTGAGTTTAAAATGTAGGAAAACCTAGGCTGTGTACCTCTGTAATCGGATGGATGAGAACCCGGTCATTCTAAGTCTAAGGATGTGAATATGAGAAGATAAAAGGTGGCTTGATATTGAGTTAAAGAATTGTGATAAGGCAGTGAACTATTAAGCCAGTGGAGCTTTGGAAATATGATATGAGAATATGTATTGAAATGAGATTATTTAACAATGATGGATTCTAAGGGAGACGAATTGGTCTCGCCTTGAGCTGTTAACAAAATATTTTCTGCCACACCAGGCCATTACTTGTTATAGCATGACATCGAAAGATTTACATCTTGAAGGGGAATGAGAGAGCTTGTCCCTTGTAAAAGGGTTACTGTCTACTCTATTGTTCGAGCTATTCCACTTACAATGGAGGCAGGGAACTCTGCAGAAAACCGGTTATAGTTTAAAGGATTCTTTTAACTTTTTCATGTTTAATTTTATAATGAAATAACATAACCGGAACGCCAGTATTATTATTGATTTGTTGACCCTATGATTAATAAGAAAGGGAGTTTTTATAGACCCGTTTGTCGATGCCATCCTGGATGTCATTGGTTCGAACTCTGAGGCAACTATGGATTTTTGTTGTCACACGATTTATTTTCTTTTTCATAATACAGCAAATTGCATGCGCATATTGTTTATTGTTCCTTTTTAATTATGTGCACATATTTTCCTCTTTTATATGTTCTTTTAATTGTGTTTTACATTTTTATTTGGATGACAAATTAGCTCTATTTCGTTATTTGATTCATTGGGATGTGGGTTCAATTTCTGGACCCGACATCGGTCATTGTTACTTATTTTATGATTATGATCTCATCAACTAGTATTCACTTATTTTTTTGTTTACTTATTTGTAATATAATTAATTTAGCTATGTGACCACTTCAAGTTATCTTCAATTTTTTTTGTTGTATAGATAATTGTTTCTTCTGATAGTGAAGAAAGTTCCTAATGATAACCGTCGCATTTATAAGGATATTTCTGATTTAAAAAAAAATATGTTATACAAATTTTAATGTAATATTTATCTTCATGTCGGGAAGAGGAAAGAGGGAAAGGAGAAATCAACTTTGACTTTTCACAATTTTGTATTTAGTCCATTGGACATTGCATATTATATTAAGATTATATTATAAGTATTCAGGGTCAATTTTAATTAATTTGATTTATGAAAGATTAATAAATAGGTAATTAAACTTTTGTTTGCCTGTCATTTTGCCGAAAAACATTGTATCCCAAGTTTTCTTCCGTTCATTTATGCCTTTAAGCCAGTTATGGGTTATTTTCTTTGATCTTTTGCCGCGAACGCACCATGTCCCTGGGAGGTCGGTGGTTTGATTCTATGGAATGGAAGGGTGCAGTAGATCCTTGCACAGTCGGAAGAGCTTTTGCTCACCCATCAAAGAAAAGGATTTTCTTTTTCGTTCTTTCCAGACGAGGTGGCATTTGACTCTAGGCTAAAAAGGTCCCTTTCCAACGAATGCCTTGGCGTATGGTGCTATATGACGGTATCCCTTTTTTTTAGGGATTTTCAAGCAGTCATTTGGTTCTATAGGGCAAATGGCGTGGGGTGGAAAGGTTGCAATATGAAGAAGATCTAAATAGCTGGAAAGTCTATGTAACTAATCTTTTCCATGATAATAGATGACCATGTCCTCCTGTTTCTGATACAGATGTAGGACCATTAATAACTTCCCAGGGAACAGAATATGCATTCAAGAAGTGCAAAACAGAAAAGCACTTGGACGTGATGGTATACCTACAGAAATATTAAAAATTCTTAAAAAAAGACCAATCACTGGATATCCCGATAGAGCTATTCAATCTAGCATACACTAATGGATGATCAATTTCTTCTGATTGGTTGGTATCAACTTTAATCGCTATTCCAACAAAAACAACTAAATCTCATGGAGATTACAGGCTCATAAGCCTACGAGCAGTGTTCTCAAAATATTCCTAAAAGTAAAATATACAAGAATACAGTAGAACCTCGATAATTCGAAATTGGTTAATTCAAAATCCCGTCTAATTCGAAGAAGCTCTTGTTATAATACCAATATAAATGGTCCGTTATTGGACATTATACCGTATTTCCCGGCATATTCGTCGCACTTTTTATACCAAAATTTTCGAAAAAATTGTAGGGTGCAACCATTATACGATGAATATTTAATATCAGTATTTGTATTACTCAAAAAATGTATTTATAACTAAATTGTATTTGATAGAAATTTAAGATGCACGTAATACTCGGGTTTATACATCAAAATAATTAAAATAGTCTAAAACAAAATTCATAATTTTTCGCAACAATTCGGCGAACGTTTTTCCAACCTGAAAATAAAAATGAACGTATTAAGTTAATTGTCATTAATTTGAGTATTAAAGTTAAAATATTACACTTGCAAAAAATGATCGCTTTGTTGTGAAGTGCGGACTTACCGGTACGCAATTTATTCCAAATCTTCGGTGTCGCTATCGCAGGTTTCGCTATCTGATGCGCCGTCCTCGCCTCTGTTAATACCAGTATAAGATTCTTCGTCTCCCTGCCACACTGCGTCATCTTCGGAACCGTCTAATGCATTCGAAATCCCAGTCCTTTTGAAGCTCTTGGAGACTAGTTCAGGTGGTATAAGATCCCAACTCTTCTTCACCCACGAGCATAACAAGTCCAAGGGTGGACGCCTCATATTTCCAGCGGGCGTCAATTGCTGATCGCCGCTCATCATCCACTCGTTGTAAAATCGACGTAAGTGGTCTTTAAAGGGTTTATTAACACATACATCTAGTGGCTGCAAAGCAGATGTTAGGCCACCAGGAATGACTATCTGTCGTGTCTTATTTGTAGTGAGAATTTGCTTCACTTCGTTCACGAGGTGACCTCGGAAACTATCTAAAACAAGCAGAGCTGGTTGTTTTAGTAGTGCACCAGGTCTTCTATTCCACACAGTTTTAACCCAGTCCAGCATGAGTTCTACGTCCATCCAACCCTTTGGTTGCACTCGTACATGAATTCCACGGGGAAACTGTATATTCTTAGGCATCGTTTTCCTCTTGAAAATGATGTAAGGCGGCAACTTTCTCCCGTCAGCTGTAATGGCTAGCATTGCCGTGCATCGCAACTTCTCACTACCGCTGGTTTTCATTAATCCACTCCGTGATCCTTTTAGCGCAATAGTGCTGTTGCGAGGCATATCAAAAAAGATTGGAGTCTGATCGGCATTACCGATTTGAGAAAGCAAGTACGAAGTTTCCTTGCGCAAACTAATGACAAATCGGTGAAAATTTACAATCTTGTCCGTGTAATCAGCAGGCAACTTTTGGCTTAGTGTTGTTCTCCTTCGCACTGACAGATTGTGTCGTCGCATGAACCCCTTAATCCACCCACGAGTCGCCTTAAACTGAGTTAGGCCTACCAGTATGTTGTGTTTGCGCGCTACCTCCTGTCCCTTAATTTGTAACATTTTATATGATACACTGCAGCCATTGTTACGTATTTCACTGACGTACCTAAACACTTCTTCGTCAATTATAGGAAACCTCCGTGTTTTAGGACCTCTAAACGCGCGTCTAGAAGGGTTTGTGCTTTTTAGCTTGTTTTTTACTTTCCGCCAGTCACGCACCAACTTTTCACTCTCTGAAAATTTTCTTTCTGCAGCTCTGTTTCCGTGCTGTTCAGCGAAGGCAATTACGCTTAGCTTGAAGCCTGCAGAATAGTTTCTATATTTACCCATAATCGCTTATAAATGCTTCATACGTTAATGTTTTGTGATATAAATGACTCCGTAATTGTTCACTATTAAAACAAATTATTTCTGCAAACACCCCAAACACAAATTAAAAACTTAAATTCTCACGCACACATGTCTACAGTAATCACGTAAATCTGAAACAAATAAATGCATCTGTGATCTGTCCATTCCTGAGCAGCCAATACTGTTAGGCAGCAAGGAAGCATGCAGCAATTTATCAGTTTAGCTCGTTGGTTGCGACACACTACTGCGCTTGCGCAAAGCTCGCAAACCGGAGCTCTAGCTAGCGCGGTGTAGATCTACTGTATAGTTGACTGTATTCCGTGACGTCAGTAACAAACATTCATTTTTTCAATTTCTTTTAAACATACAGTAATTAGGTTAATATTTCTTCCCAGTTATTGATGATTTTACATTACAGTACTGACGAGTTTATAAAATAAAACTTTAATAGCATTGGATAATAATTATCTTGACTGCTTGGATAAAAATTTTCATCCCATGCCCGGACACTTATGACGTAGTAGTAAGATAAGAGTCTAGCGATGACAACTGAGACATCGTAAATAATTCGGCTGAATAATTCCGTGGAAATCTGCGTTATCGTCTTGGATTTCACTTCGTGCGCAATAACACAGGAGCCGGCCCCATGGTGTGGGGGTAGCGTGCTTGCCCCTTACACGGAGGCCTCGGGTTCAATTCACGGCCGGGTCAGGGAATTTTACCTGTATCTGAGGGCTGGTTCGAAATCCACTCAACCTACCTACCCGGTATTTCCTGGCGACGTTGCCGATAAGCGATAACTTACAGCCATATGTATTTCAAATGGGAACTCATAATATGTAGGTGGTGAATAAATAGTACACTGTCTCGCGACCATGTTGTCAAACTGCCGATAGCCAACCGCTAAGCCATGCGTCGTACATATACCGGTATTATTTATTTATACGTTGTGCAACATGTCGCAACCGTGACTGTGTTGCCAAATTGCCCATAAACCATACACGTATTTAAATTGCGCATTCATGTGCAACTTACGTTGCAGTTCCATTTACCTTTTAACCAGATTAGTGAACAAAATTTGGACATGCGACGATTATGTAATTAAAGGTTTAAAGTCCGATTTTTGTATTGAAAATAAAGGATGCGACGATTACGCGGTGGCGACGATTATGCCGTGAAATACGGTAAATTTTCCAGCGAAATCATTCCTGGTTGCCAGCGTTTCGCCCTCGTGTGCTAGGCTGGGCTCATCAGTTGGTACCTAGCACACCTACCAAGACGCTGGCCAGTGCATATCATGGAGGCCACTGCATAGGCTAATTGCAGCCACCGGCAGTGTCAATGCACTATGAGAGACTTTGTCTCATTATCAAAAATTGATGCCTGCTTGGCCATCAGATGATATAGATGTTGATTCCCATAGGGAATCTGAAATATTTGTTCCGAATGAGTAAATTTATAATACCAATATAAATGGTCCGTTATTGGACATTATAAATTTTCCAGCTAACATGAGATACAATTTGCATGTTATTTAAATTGTTTAATTCGAAATACAGATATTTCGTAATCCGAAGTACAATGTCGGCCCCATTACCGAAATTCAGACTTTTAATTCAAAACTGCCTTTACATTTTAAAACAATAGTATGTTACAGAGTAATTTAAATTCAAAATTTATCTGCGTCATGATAGAACGCGTCTTCCGGAACGTGCAGGGGTAGCTTTCTGCACTTTCACACACTTCGGTGTATCTACAGTGTGCTTCATAATTGCTAAGTTCGAGTGAAATCGGAATTCTTTTGTATTCAACATTTTTAAGGAACGCCATAATATCACGCAGCAGGCAGTGTGCGGAGAAACAGAATCCGCGAACACTGGCGATGCCGACAGTTGACGAAAAAGCGTGGCTCATATAATCAATTTGTAGGCACCAAACAACATTGTCATTGCCGATGAAACTGCATTGCTTTCTTTTAATGCCAAGCCCAAATGGTCTTATGGTTTTAAAGGAGAAAGTACCAGCCGGGAAACCGTACAAGGGTGGGGGGGTCATTGTACTGTGTTGCACTGCACACAGAAGTGAGAAAATTCCTCCCCTCATCATAGTAATGTTCGATAAGCCATGATGTTTTAAGGGCGTCGGGCACTTTCCGAGCAAGTACAAGGCATCTAAAAATGCAAATGGTAGAATAATCCAAAAAATAATGCATTTGAACAGGGGAACCAGCATAATTTATCCTCGTCTGTGAATCGTGTGATTTTTTTCTTTCGTTGTGTGAGGTTATGTCTGTCAGTAATTTATCCAAGTGCATTATTTGAACATTTGGATACATTTCGGAAATAGTTTTTTCTATGGCATCTGAAAGGTTTAAACTGTGAATCAAGGTGATTGCATGCATTAATGGGTCTTAGAATACTTTGTGACGCGGCAAGTGTTTACATTTCTGAAGTACGAGAGAAGTGTCATGGCGGGAAATTGTTCAAGGATAGAGTGACTGTATTGTGTTGTCATGCAGAAGGAAGTGAGAGACTTTCTCCCCTCGTCATAGGAAAGTTCGATTAGCCACGATATTTTAAGGGCATCGGGTACTTTCTGTGCAAGTACAGGACATCTAAAATGCATACAGTACAATAATCCAATGAATAAAGCACTTGCACATGGGATTTCTCCTGGTCTTTGAATCAGGCTTTTTTTTCTTTCTTTCGTTGCGAGAGGTTATGTTTATAATCCCAATATAAATGGTCCGTTATTGGACATTATAAATTTTCCAGCTAACTCATTCTTGGTTGCCAGCGTTTTGCCCTCGTGTGCTAGGGTGGGCTCATCAGTTGGTACCTAGCACACCTACCAATACGCTGGCTAGTGCATACCTTGGAGGCCACTGCGTAGGCTAACTGGAGCCACCAGCAGTGCCAATGCACTAAGAGACTTTGTCTCATTATCAAAAATTGATGCCTGCTTGGCCATCAGATGATATAGATGTTGATTCCCATAGGGAATCTGAAATACTTGTCCCGAATGAGCAAATTTATAATCCCAATATAAATGGTCCGTTATTGGACATTATAAATTTTCCAGCTAACTCATTCTTGGTTGCCAGCGTTTCGCCCTCGTGTGCTAGGGTGGGCTCATCAGTTGGTACCTAGCACACCTATGTTTGTCAGTGGGTTATCCAAGTGCATTATTTCAATACTCTCAATGCACCTTCTTGGATGCATTTTGGAAATAGTTTCTTTTTTTTTTTTTCATGGCATTTGAAAGGTTTAAACAGTGAATCAAGGTTAACTGCACGCAGTAACAGGCCTTAGAATATTTTGTAACGCGGCAAGGGTTGGCAATTCTGAATTACAAATTGGAGGCTAATTCGAAATCACGTAATTCGAAGTCCGATTTTTGAGTTGCAACGAATTCGAATTAACAAGGTTTTACTGTATATAGCATTTATGTGAATCATACATAGACAGTACCCAGTTTGGATTTTGTACCAGAGATACACTGTTGGGGGTGCAGGTTTTAGTGCAAAGATGTGTAAATATGTTTGTATTAGATTACAGAATAGCCTTCAACCATGTGAAACATAAAACAGTTGCATATCCTACATGATATTGGCCTGGATGGTAGACATCCAAATTATTGACAACCTGTATTGAAATCAGACGGGATCAGTTAACGTTCATAGCAAAAACCTATGCAATCGAAAAACAGGAGATTATCATTAACGGGACCACAATAAATATAATTTGCAATATGCAGATGATGATATTCTGCCTGCAACAAGTGCTGAAGATCTACAAACTGTGTGGTCAAAAGGTCTGTGTTTAAAAACAAAAAAGACCAAAGTAATGGTTGTAAGCAAACATGTAATTCAACCTGTTGGTTGACAGTAGCTGGTAGATCACTAGAACAATTCCAATGCTTCATGTATCTTGGCAGCATACTAGATCACAGCTGGAACAATGCTGTTGAAATTAGGTCCCAGATTGGACAGGCAAGGACTGCATTCAAGAGAATTATTAAAAATCCTCTATAACAGGGACTTTAATATTAATCTCCAACTCTGTTCACTTCGGTGTTATGCATTTTCTGTCTTACCATTTGATGCTGAGGCCTGGACCCTAACAGAGAATGCCAGCAAAAAACTTCAATCCTTCACAACGCCTGCTCAAAATATGGTTTGATAGAATACGCAACACTGAAGTATGCCAACACCTGAAGAAAGAGCTAGAGATCATGGACAACATCAAAAAGAAGGTACAAGAGTATTCTGGCCATACGATTTGAAATGATAAGTACAGACTCCTTCAACTTATCTTACAAGGTAAGATTGAAGGAAGGAGAATATATTTGCTAAAGAATCTATGAGAATTATATGGACTCTGGACTCAGTACCCCCAACATTTTTTTGACTTGTTGAGAACATCAATCCCTGATGAGAGTCGAGATCAGATGAGGATATGATACAGCAGAAAGAAAACCATGACTGAGAACCTTCTTATACTAAAAACACAATGAACATTAACGCATGTCTAATCATACAGTTACTAAATTTTCCATGTTCTTTCCAAATAATTTCATTTATAGCAATTCTAATTCTACAGTAGTGCTACAAATCAGTTAAATACTCTGTAAGAATAAATTAAAAGATTAACTTGCTCCTCAATAAACACAATAGTTACTAATAAGCACAGCACATAATACCTGAGTTGGATTAGTTCACCGAGTTCGGCCGGCAAGCTACGCAACTTATTACTGGACAAGTCGAGGATTCTCAGGTTAATCAATTTGGCGATGTCTGGCGGGATTCGAGTAAGGCTATTGTCATTCAGGTACAATGATGTGAGGTGAGTGAGTTGCCACAGGTTTGGACTTAAATTGCGGATAGTCCCTGGAACAGAACAGCACAATCCCCTTATTTCTCAGCACACACACACACAGAATGAAAGTTCATCATAAAGAACAATCATAAACATAATATTTAAACTTTAGGCAACAGTGTTATGAGAAATAATAATAATAATAATAATAATAATAATAATAATAATAATAATAATAATAATAATAATAATAATGTTACGTGCCAGCCCCGTGGGAGCTCCGTTCGGTACTTCCAGGAAGGGGCTGGTGACTCAAGATGACCTGGAATCTCCCAGCCGGCCTGTGGGGTGGGGCTGGCCTTTCCGCATATTGTTCTTGGCGCCCGGCATAGCTGTAAGTTCCTTGGAGATTCAATGGGATTGTTCTGCCTGTAGTGACATCGTGAAATTTCTGGATAAAATCACGCGAGCTATAAAAAGGGAGGCTAGCCGCGGAGAGTCAGTTAGCGTTGGACTCTGTGTGAGACTCGGTGTGTTGGGGTTCGGTGGCTGGGCTGAGAGCGACAGAGGTGTTGGCTGTCGCCAGTGTCCCACCGAGGTCTGAACCATGAGCTGTTGTGGTGTCGGAGAGACACTGGAGGTGATAGGACGGTAGACTGTACTGTGTGTTCGTGTAATTCTGTGGACCGAGAATCGCTGTGAGCCAGCGAGGAAACGCGCTATTGTGAGTGTGAAGATAAATGGACCTGTGTTAATGCTCGTTGTTGTGAGTATCGTCCCTGCTGTTCAATACTGGTGAGCTGTTTAGTCGTTCACTGCCTGGGACTATGTGAAGTACATCTGTGAAGCCGAACCAACGAACAGTCGTTGTGTGTTGTATAACCAGCGATACTGTGTTCAAATCCAGCTGTCTACGCACAGCGGCTGTAGGAGGTGACTGGACTTTGCGAAAGTGAAAGTAAGGATTAGCGTCCCAGGTAAACGAATGGGCTGGACCCTTGGTGTGCCATAAGGTAGAGAGATTTGTAAATAGACTGGTAATTAGTGTGGCCATTCATAAACGGTTAGAATTGCCTGTGTATAAATATGTGTGTGTGCATTTATTAGGCCATCCTGAAATAAATTAGAGTAATGAAACAAATGGAGTTTTATTCGCAACAACAACAACAAAAACAATAATAATAATAATAATAATAATAATAATAATAATAATAATAATAATAATAATAATAGCAAGAATACATCTGCTACAGTAATTGGAATACACCGTACAGCCAGTGACTCCATGCAGAGTGTCAAAAATAACCCGACACACTGGGAGACCCAGCAGCTTCCAAAAGTGACAGTGGAGAAAATGCCACTGAAATTCATTCCTCATGTTAGGGGTGGCTACAAAAGGAATCTGTTTCCCAGGTCAGGGATGGCCTATATATTATGCTGGCAGAAGTTCTAACATATCTATGAGATGTAGTGAACTAATACGAAGGCAGATCAAATATAAACGGGAATTTGAATGTACTGCTGCTCTTAGTACTAATTCTGAAGCGGAGCTTTGCCAGGACGTTGGTGGGGGGTGTCTGGAGAAGGGGTTTGTGCACGCGAAAGACGGTGGAGAGCTGGGCTGCTTCAGTACACCATGCGTAAGCAAGAGGCGCACAGGTCTGCTGCACAATGCATCATTATAAAATTTCTTGCAAAAGTGTGCACCAAACATTCCGAAATTTTGACGCGGCTCCGCACACAGTTTGGGGAAGAAACACATTCACAGACTCGTGTATGAATGGGCTAAAAAATTTGTGACAGGAAGAGAAGCTGTGGACAATGAACCTCATGAATGGAGACCGCGGACAAGCATCACTGCAGACTATACTGTATTGTTGCCATTCATGACATTATTGGTGAAGATCGGCGAATAAAAATTTAGCAAATTGTTTTAGCCGTAAGAATAAGTTACTGAAGTGTTCAAACCATCATATCCGAGATGAACACCATTTCAGAAAATTGTCTGCCAGCTGGGTTCCTCGTCTCCTCAACCAGGAACAAAATACATTACAACAGGAAGTTTGTCAGAGACTCCTGCGTCTCTACGAGGAGGAAGCAGAGGATTTCTTGCATTGTATTGTGACTTGTGACTTTTTTTGCAAATTGCTTTACGTCGCACCGACACAGATACGTCTTATGGCGATGATGGGACAGGAAAGGGCTGGGAGTGGGAAGGAAGCATCAATGGCCTTAATTAAGGTACAGCCCCAGAATTTGCTTAGTGTGAAAATGGGAAACCACGGGAAACCATCTTCAGGGCTGCCGACAGTGGGGTTCAAATCCACTATCTCCCGAATACTGGATACTGGCCGCACTTAAGCTACTGCAGCTATTGAGCTCAGTGTGATGAAACTTGGGTGCACCATTACACCCAAAGTCAAAGCAAGCAAGCATGGAGTGGCAGCGAAGAGAGAAAGCAGGTCCGGTCAAGGTCAAAACACGCCCATCTGCTGGAAAGGTGCTTGCAACTGTTTTCTGGGACTCTATGGGCGTTTTGCTGGTAGATTTTCTTCAGAACAAAGAACAATTAATGCAGCCTATTACTGTTGCCTTTTGGATGAAGTAAAAGCTGCGTATCACAATGAGCGACACCGGCAGCCGATCCGAAATGTCATTGTTCTCCACACAAGGCAAGGCTGCATACTGCTGCTTTAACGCGAAAAAAACTGGAGGAAATTCACTGGACATCTCTGGAACACCCTCCGTACAGTTCAGATTTATCGCCCTGCGACTACCATTTGTTTGGACCATTCAAACAAGACCTAGGATGACAGTGGTTCAATGATGATAGCAGTGTAGAAGAATTTGTGCGCAACAGGCTCCGCACACGTCCCTCTTCTGCCTATCAGGACGGCATAAAAAACTTACCAATCCCATGGAGAAAATGTGTATCGAAGGCACGACACTATGTAGAAAAGTGATGTCCATATGTGTTTTTTTGGTTCATGAAATACATTTTAAAAAGTAATTCCCGTTTATATTTCATCCGCCCTCGGCCTAAATATGGAATATCATAATGGATCAGGGCAAAGGCTATGACAACCCCAAAAATGACATATAATATATGGAATCCTGAGAATGCCATGAAAAATGGGCAATAAGTTGGAAAATCTGAAGGCAGGCATGGTAAGCATCTTGGAAGTAGTGAGTGGACTGTATGTGTGACAAGAAGCTGGATATCTACAAGTGAAACAAAATGGACAGGAAATGGAGAAAAAGAGCTACTGGAGTGGGTAAAGAGAAGCAAAAATTGGGGAAGATTTTAGAGTAAATAAAGGTGTACTTAATGTGCTAGAAAATGTAGGATACGTGATACAATAATAAAATTAACAATCAAGATTAGAAGAATAGAGAAAGATTGGATAGGCTACAAGTATATGCCCCACATAGAAAAGTAGGAAAAGAGAATGGAGGATTTCCTGAACGCATTCGAAGAAAATATTATTAGAAATGAGATGGTGGTGGTGGTGGTGAGAGATCTAAATTCACAGGTGGACCAAGAAAAAACAGGGTGGAGATGTTGGTTGGCCCAATTGGGTATGCACAAAGAAACAATGACCATGAGAATTTCTGAGAGAGAAATGATCTGATAATTAGGTATACTTGGTTCAGGAAGAAGAATTCCAACATCATCTGGTGTGGGTGGGGTGGCAGGACAAAGACCATGAGATGCGTTAATGTTTCCAAGTGAAACCTTAGATGGCGATCACAGATTGATTGTACACCAATTCAGGCGAAGAAATTCAGGATAGGAAAATCACCACGGATCAAGGATTTGAGAGAGAGAAGAATTAGTGTGGAAACTGAGAGAGATAGACACAACAGAGAAAATATAAGAGGAAATCAAGAGAACAATCCAAAACGGGGAGTTAAATTGAGTGTAGACTGGTATGAATTTAAGAGAGCAGTTTTAAAGAGTGGAAAGAAATTTGTGGCGGAACTAGTGCTAAGAGGAAGGAGAAAGAAATGCTTTAGTGGAGCAAAACATCTAGAGAGACAGTGAAACAAAAGAAAATAGCACTGAAAAATATGGATAGAGAACAAAAGTGAGGTTAAGAAGATAAGAGTGACAAGGAAGTAAGAAAGTTGTTTCAATGCATAGTGAGAGAAGAGAAACTTGGGAGAACTTCACCAGAGAATTGGAAAAAGATGTGACAGCAGATAGAAGGAAACTTGACAGGGGTAAAATCAATAATAGGTCATATTTATTTTTCTATCTCAAATATTGTCAACAAGTCTATGAAGTGCAGAGAGAAATTCAACCAATGACATTTTTTCGCTTTCAACCTTGATTTCATAGCATTATTCTACCATTCCATTTAAATCCCCATTTACGACTGTCGTCTTGGTTTCCTCTTGAAACTTTCCTTTGTGTCTATCTGTTTCAGTTTCCATACTAATTCTTCTCTCTCTGAAATCCTTGATAACTTTCCTATTCTGAGAGAGAGTGTAAAAATAAAAATTATGACAGGTGAGGTGTAATTCTTTTCTCTCTGAAATCCTTGATAACTTTATTACCCTGAGAGAGAGAGTGTGTAAAAATAAAAATTAAGACAGGTGATGTGTAGGCTAAGGGAGAAAGAGAAGACGTGGAAACATTATTTTTTTGCTATTGGCTTTACGTCGCACCGACACAGATAAGTCTTATGGCGACGATGGGATAGGAAAGGCCTAGGAGTTGAAAGGAAGCGGCCATGGCCTTAATTAAGGTACAGCCCTACCATTTGCCTGGTGTGAAAATGGGAAACCACGGAAAACCATCTTCAGTGCTGCCGACAGTGGGATTCGAACCCACTATCTCCCAGATGCAAGCTCACAGCCATGCGCCTCTAACCGCACGGCCAACTTGCCTGGTAAAACAGTATTTTGAAATGATTCTAAATGTCAAGTGGAAAAATACCTGAGGAATGAGGAAGAGGAGAGAGAGTGCCAATATTTAAGAAAAGTTACAGAAAGATATCTGATAACTATTGAGAAGTCACTCACTGTAATATGTAAGTGGATTATGGAAGATAGACTGACAAAGGTAGTAAAACAACAACTGCAAGAAGAACAGCATGGTTTCTGCAGGGCAAATCAACAGCAGATTTGACATTTGCTACGAGACAAGAAAAAATTGGGAGTATAATAAGGATGTAGCAATGACTTTTATTGTCATCCGGAAGACATATGATAGTCTACTCTGGGAAAACGCATGCAGAGCATTGAGAAATAAAGGAGCTGCAGAGAAAAAGGTACACCTGATCCAAGCATTGTACAGGAAATGTAAATGCAGAGTAAAGACAAAGATTGGAAAGATAGATCGGTTTGAAGTGAAGACAGGATTGAGACAGGGACGTGTGTTGTCCCCTCTCTTGTTTGTCACTGTAATGGACAAAGTGTAGAAGGTAGTTAAAAGAAAGATGTGGCCAGAAAATACTAGAGGTTGGTTATTTGCTGCTGATGATATTGTGATATTGAGTGAGAATGAACTTACATACATCTTCATTATATACGTCGTGCCCTTCTGTGTTCAGCCTACAAGCCTCTGTGAATTTATTAACCGCTACCAAAATCCTCTGTTTGTAACTAGTTCTGTTGCCTCGTTTAGATCTCTATCTCTTATCTTTAAATCATTACAAAACCGAGTCTAACCATCGTTGTCTTGGTCTCCCTCTACTTCTCTTACCCCCCATAACAAAGTCCATTGTAGGCCTAGGAAACTTATTCTCCTCCATTTGCCTCACATGACACCACCACCAAGGTTGGTTTATATGTACAGATTCATCCATTGAGTTAATTCCTAACTTGGCCTTTATATCATCATTCTGAGTACCCTCCTGCCATTGTTCCCACCTGGTTGTACCAGCAACCATTCTCACTACTTTCATGTCTGTTATTTCTAACTTAAGAATAAGATATCCAGAGTCCACCCAGTTTTCACTCCCATAAAGCAAAGTTGATCTGAAAACAGACCAGTGTAAAGATAGTTTGTCCAGGAGGTGAATGCAACCGTGTTGCGAATTGATTGCAACTGCAAACTCACAGCATTAGCTTTGTTGCACCGTGATTCAATCACACTTACAATACTACCATCCTAAATACTTGAAATTATCTACATGTCCCAGGTTTGTATTCCCATCCTGACACTCAGTTCTCATGGATTTCTTACCTACTTACATCAATTTAGTCTTGGAAAGGCCAATTTTCGTAGCATACTCACTGCACCTATTTTAAAATTCCACGATACTAGACTGCAGGCTTTCGGCACAATCTGCCATTAACACCAAGTCGTCTGCAGAGGCCAAACTGCTTACTACATTTTCACCTAACTAAATCCCTCCGTGCCACTTAATACCTTTCAGTAGATGATCCCCGTAAACTATGAACAACAAAGATTACAGCCTTGTCTAACCCCTGTAAGTACACTGAACCAAGAACTGATCCTATCATCAATTCTCACTGCAGTACAATTGTCAACACAAATGCCTCCCGAAACGACAGTACTCTGTCATATGCGATCTCTAGACCTACTAAACATAAACATGAACTTTTTACTGATCTATCCGTGTACTTCTGTCTAATTTCCTCATCCTGAAGTTTTTTACCCTTATTCCTCCCATCGCACTTTTCAATTACCTGGCAAATACCGAAAATCTGATCCTCACAGCCCCTCTGTGGTCTGAAACCACATTGGTTTTCATCCAACTACTGTACTCTCAACAACTGAGTGCACCCTCCCTTCCAAGATGCCAGTGAACACTTTGCCTGGTATACTGATGAATGAAATACCTCGATAGCTGTTGCAATCCTTCCCATCCCCTTGCTTATAGATAGGTGCAATTACTGCTTTCGTCCAATCAGAAGGTATCTTACTAACATTCCATGCTAATATTATTCAATGGAGCTATTTCATCCCTGTCTTCCCACTATATTACACCATCTATTCCTGCTCTTTTATGACAATGGAGTTTATTTACCATCCTTTCAACTTCCTCAAGCATAATTTCATCAACATAAATGTCTTCATTTCCATGAGCTGGGTTGTTCGCGTCACCAGGTTACCAGGTCATCAGGAAGATTTCCTTTTGCGGTGAGATTTTCAAAATATTCCCTCCACCTGACCAGTGATTTCCTGGGATCTATTATGAGTTCACCTAATTTATCTAAAACAACATTAACTTCTGTTTTTCCCTCCCTCCCTTTCTTTCTTTCTTTATTACTATCCAGCCAAAAATGAGACAGGCTTCAGTGAAAGCTGTATAACAATATTTGTTGGCAGCTGTACAAGGATACAAATACCATAAATAAATATATTTTATCTCCTCACCTGTTATCTCCAATTCCGGCCAATGAGATTTCTTTCCAGCAGCTGCATCCTCACTGGACATGATTGTGTGTGACCGACGAGAGGTGGTATTCTCATACTTATCCTTATGATTGCGTGACATGCTAAAACCTGCAACAATATTACCAGTCAGTGAGTAATTTGCCAATCTTCTGTGCTTTGTAAGCACATATACCTTATGAACAGTTTTTTCTGGATCTACAGGCAAACAACATTCCACCGTATTCATATCATAATTTGACCGAGAGATGACAAAACCACAGAGTTACAAGTTTCAAATCTATAATAACAATAACAACATGGACATAGAATGCACATGCCCAACCAACTATGTTGAGTAGGTGGTCCAGAATCGTGATTGTATCGCGACTGACCTATCTAAGGCATTTGATAGGGTGGGTCATGGGAGACTACTGGCAAAAATGAGTGCAATTGGACTAGACAAAAGAGTGACTGACTAGGTGGCTATATTTCTAGAAAATAGAACCCAGAGAATTTGAGTAGGTGAATTTTTATCTGACCCTGTAATAATTAAGATGGGAATTCCCCAAGGCAGTATTATTGGACCTTTATGTTTTCTTATATATATATATATAAATGATATGAATAAAGAAGTGGAATCAGAGATAAGGCTTTTCGCAGATGATGGTATTTTGTACAGAGTAATAAATAATTTACAAGATTGTGAGCAACTGCAAAATGATCTCGATAATGTTGCGAGATGGACAGTAAGCAATGGTATGATGATAAACAGGGTTAAAAGGCAAGTTGTGGGTTTCACAAATAGGAAAAGTCATCTGTTTTAATTACTGTATTGATGGGGTGAAAGTTCCTTTGGGAGATCATTGTAAGTACCTAGGTGTTAATATAAGGAAAGATCTTCATTGGGGTAATCGCATAAATATGATTGCAAATAAGAGGAACATCTCTCTCCACATGGTTATGAGAGTATTTTTTAGGGGTTGTAGTACCAGTAAGGATTTAAAGGAGAGGGCATAAGTCTCTGGTAAGACCCCAACTAGAGCATGGTTCCAGTGTATGGGACCCTCGCCAGGATTACTTGATTCAAGAAGTGGAAAAAATCCAAAGGAAAGGAGCTCGATTTGTTCCGGGTGATTTCCGAAAAAAGAAAGAAAAAAAAAAGAAAAAAGAGAGTAGCATTACAAAAATGTTGCAAAGTTTGGGCTGGGAAGACTTGGCAGAAAGGAGACGAGCTGCTTGACTAAGTGGTATGTTAAGTTATAAGTAGGTTCCCACCTTCCAATACTTATCAATTTCTATCTAATAGTTTTATTAATTACATTATATAAACCAGCTTAATCTCTAGGACACGTTTCGTTCCGATTATGGAACATCTTCAGCTAAAAGATTTGACAAAATGGCAAGACAATTAAAAGACATGTGATAGTTATGATGATACAATAGATAAAAGATTTGACAAAATGGCACGAAAATTAAAACATATATGATAGTTATGATAAAATAAAATATTCATTCATGTTGGTTAAAATTTCAAGACCTGTCATTGTTAATTTGCTTATAACTAATTTGTACTTAATTATGATTCTAAAAACTAAACGGTAAAATACTTGAACATAGGCATGTGTAAACACAATGGACAGTTTAACAATTTAAAATGAAGTAGAAACAAGAAAGCAAGCAGTCACCGTGATGTAACAAGCACCACGAGGCATTCTAATAACAGTCAAAGGGGTAAGTGACGCACACCAATACAATCACTGTGAAAGCACAATAACACACAACATTACCACGTAATTTCCTTCGTTACAGATGCACCATCACTTAAAGATTGTGAAAAAGGATAATATATCGACATTTCAAGACTTCCCTTTTGACCAAGCTCTCATAATAACGAAATGCTTCCAATGTAAATTCTGCTCGTCAAATCACGACCAGTTCAAGGAAACTACCAACAAGTTGCATTTTACCATTTACAATTAATAAATTACAGAAGCATGACTCAAACCAACACATGATGCAGAATATTTCCAACCTCTTTGACACGCATATTAAGACTTTAAGCTTTAAATACTATTGAGTTTTAACAGGATTTATGACTCAAATTTTAATGTATACAATATAATAAGTCAACGATCAATTGTTTTTTACAAAAAAGGAACTTGGGAATTTTAGCCAAATCTTGTTACTGTGAGGATATTACTGTGTTTTGGACGTCAGTGTTATTAGAAGCAATGTCTATCCTAATTTTAGCACTGTCATTTTAAATTGTTTAACTGTCCATTGTGTTCACAAATGCCTATGTTCACGTATTTTACCACTTAGTTTTTAGAATCATAATTAGGTACAAATTAGTTATAAGCAAATTAACAATGACAGGTCTTAACCTTGACATAAGTTACAAAGGCTGAGGATGCTCAGAAACCGAGCGAAACATGTCCCTTTTAATGTAGTGTTGTAGTAAAATGAATTTCTAATAACACAAAATCAATTGTATTGAATAGGTGGAATAGATAAATTCAAAATTCAAAATTCAAATATGTATGCAAATTATAAGTGGTATGTTCCGAGCTGACAGTGGAAAGATGGCGTGGAATAACATCATTAGACAACTAAGTTTGAGTGATGTCTTGAAAAATAGGAAAGATCACAATATGAAGATAAAGCTGGAATTCAAGAGGACAAAATGGGGCAAATATTTATTTATAGGAAGGGGAGTTAAGGATTGGAATAACTTGCCAAAGGAGATGTTCAATAAATTTTCAATTTCTTTGCAATCATTTGAGAAAATGCTAGGAAAACAATAAATAAGGAATCTGCCACCTGGTTGACTGCCTTAAATGCAAATCAGTAGTGAATGATTGAAAATGAGAATAAATTAACAAAATTAATTATTATTTATACTGCGGTATTGTAGTATGACAAAATTTATTCTCTGTATTTCTTTTCTATTTGTTCTGTGTTGCACCAGCACAGACAGGTCTTATGGGAACGATGGGATAAGAAAGGTCTAAACCTTAATTATGGTACAGTCCCAACATTTGCCTGACATGAAAATGGGAAACCATGGAAAAACCATCTTCAGGGCTGCCCACAGAGTGTTCAAATCTACTACCTCTCGAATGCAAATACAAACTAACAGTTACATGACCCAAACCATGTAGCCAACTCACTTGGTGGTCCATAATATTTAGACAGGGTTCTCCAATGTAAACAATTGATAATATACTGTGATAAATGATAGATCTCCTATTTGCTCCTCTATCTAAAATGACAAAAAAATATATTTAAAAAAAAAGAGATTTAATTACTGTATTCCTTGCTATATTCATTTTGGTTGGCAGTGTATAACTAAAAATTAGGCAGTGTATAGCTAAAAATTATGAATGTTAAATATAATGTGAGGGAAGGCTAGCAAAGCCTTTCCTACAGCCTCTCAAATCCAAATGCATCCTTACCCCATCTTACTTCTGCTGATCTGGTCACAGTTACAGAAGTATACTGTAATCACAGCAATGCTGGGTCACAGGTTAAAGACAGCTAATCTACCAATGAACTATAGCCAAGACATTAGTACATTAAACCAACACACTATACAAGAAATTTTGTATTACCTCTACAAATTAAAAAAAACATCCACAGGAAGACCCTTAAAGTGGGAGTAAAAGAAAGCAAATCTGTACGTAATCTTGCTTCTCAAAAGCAAAACATAGCCAAAGGACAGGATGCATATCAGTTGGAGTTGTGCTGTACTGTCAGGAAGGAAGCGTTGTCATACTGTTGGGGGGGTGGGTATGGTGAAAAGGCCAATATCAAGTATAACAGTCACTTTTTATCAGGTGGGACCATCAACAAGTGAAGTTGCCAGGCATGTAAGAGTAAGACAAAATAATGAAGTTCAGAAAAAGAATTGTAGCATGAATACAGATAGTGTCAAGGACTGGCCGTCCATGCATCATGGCAGTGGTGACTTTTGTTTCAAGAGAAAGTATAACTGGGTAACCATTCTCTACTAAAAAGAGGAAAAAGAAAGCAGTACAATCCTTCAAAAAATGAAGGTATCCGAAGTTTGAGAGCCCGGATGGCTCCTTTTAGTTGCCTCTTACGACAGGCAGGGGATACCATGGATGTATTCTACCGACTCCACCCACAGGGAGACTTGCATGAATTATCCATGGGGTACATTTGCAACTGATGACTGCTATCTACAACTTTGGGTTCAGAAGAATCTCAAGGCTAATAGAACCATGCTAATAATGATCTCTTAAGACATCTTAGTGGCACAGAATACTGTGCATCTGCTGAAAATTTAAGAAACAGCTTGCATGGTGTCAATCTTTACTTCTGGAAGCCAATAGCGAGACCCAAATCTTACAATGTAATGCTGTGGGGAAAGTTATAACTGGGCACAACATACAGGATACTGTTCAGCATTGGTTCATGGTATTATTTATGAGTGTTGCATATGGCTCATTTCTGACAACCGTTACCATGTGTTTGAAGAGAAACAGAGAATATTGAGAATATTACTGTACTGTATTTTAGAAAGTTTAACGACAAGATGGAGTCTGAGACAGGATTTTTGGGTGGCATTAAATATTTTCACCATATGCCTCCACTCAGAACAATCTCAAGACTCCTCAAAACCAGCATCCTCCAACCCACTGCCAGCATTTTGAACAATTCATTTTCATGCAGAAAAATTCATTGAATAGAAATCATTCTCTTCTTTTAACTGCTGATATTGCTTAAACAGTGGCATCTTTGCTCACTAGATATGAATCCTACTGAACATTCTTGAGACTCGTTATGGACATCATGACAGACCATTCGTTCTGCAGGATCTGTGCAGAATAGCCACTACAGAGCAGAATAAATTAGATCAGCAATGGCTTAACAGACAGGTGGATGATTTGCCATGAAGAGTATGGGCATGCATTACTGTAAGGGGATGAGTTGCCAGATATTGAAGGTGGTGAGGATGCATGAGTAATGCAAACTGAGAGACCAATGCAGTTTTCTTGAACATACATTCCATTAGCTGATGAACAAATGATGTTGGAGATACAGTGAAACCTGCCAATACGGCCAGCTTCACTTAGCGGTCACTTCAATAAATTCTTCTCTGGAACCAGTTAATTTTCCCCACAAAGTTTACATTAATATCGCCACCTTTCTGACACCATGTCACTGGCCAGATACATTTCACAAACTGAATTGAATGAAACAGCAGCCATAATCACTCCAAATACTTTGCTCATCCCTGAGACAGATACACAATAACAAAATCAACATTTTTTCACATATGGCCATCCAAACAGTTGCAGTTTCTTTTTCCTGGGGTACAATACACACTGTCCTTCTTCCTCCTCTCTTTTCCATTGCCTACCAGTATATGAAATTCTAAATTAAGCGCAACAACAAACGGGATGGCATGATTGAACAAGCAATATGCAAACTTATTTGGGAATGTTTTTGGTTGGAATAATAGGTGCAGTGCAATTATGCTTATTGGCAGTTTGGTGATTGAGTTCAGTTTTAGTAAATTCAGTCAGTGAATGTGTAAAATAGGCCTATAATGTACGATAAGTCAAGAATGGTTTTAACATTGAAGGCAAGGAGAAAAGTGATTCTCGAAAGCGAGAAAGGAATTTCTGTAAGTAAACTTGCCAAAATTGCCAAATGTGCCAGAAAGTAAGAGAATAACGCAACACACAGCCGGTGTTACGTATTAGATTAACAGTATAGTACGATGAGAATACAGTCTTGCATCTTAATAAATATTCATTTATTTATTTATAAGAAGAGGAATTACAGAATGGAATAATTTATAAAGGGAAATAATCTATAAATTTCCAAGTTCTTTGAAATAATTTAAGAAAAGACTAGGTAAAAAACTGATAGGAAATCTGCCACCTAGTCGACAGTCCTAAATGCAGATCAGTGACAACGCACTGATTTGATGTTTAGATCTTTTGAAACGTGCTGCTAGGAAGAGATGTGGAAATATCTCTAAATTACAATCCAAAAATTCAAGATTTTACCAGAGGACCTGTGCTGCTCTGCAGCATTCATTATAAATAGGTCAGATAACTTGTCTTGATATGCCTATCATAGTCATATTGGTTTGCCAGCCCATTTCAATGGTTGCATGAACATTTAATAAGAAGCAAGTTATGCTATGCCACAGTTTGTAGTCAGAATTCATCCATTCTCACATCATCATGCCATCTGGTAAAAATCTATCCATATATCCTGCAGTTCTTGATGTAAAGCTTGGTATTGTGTCATAGAAAGCAATGGTATTTTTAATCGCACAGATAGTAATCAAACATGGTCGCATGCAATGACATTACTAAGGATGAAAATCACATATATCAGAATATTAATAGAACTGTCAGTCGCTTACCAACCTGCTAAGTACAGATTGTATTGCGGGTTAGGGTAAGCCTTCACCTGCAATTGTTGGGGTGATCATTTAATGATTTGGTTTTATGATTACAGGTACTCAAAGCTGGCTGAACTTATTGGAGACTTATCAATGTCTCATATAATTCACTGGCAGGTAATTCCAAAGGGAATAAAACAAAAATGAAGTAAATCGGTTCAACAGAATGGATGGACATCTTTGCCAAAGCTGTATTTAGAACTCTTTTAAAATATAGATTGTAAATCAAGTTAATTAAGATAAAGTAATTCTACAGTATATTTAAACGCGTGCTCTAAACAGGATGGTCAGATACAATGTGAACCGGGTATAGGAGCATTATAGGGTTGTTCATACTGATGAATAACTGGAAAAGAAATTTATATCTTGCACTGTTGTCATTTTATCAACTGTGGAAACTGGCCAATCAGATTGCTTTGCGGGTAAATTCAGATGGGCTTTGCAAAGTGGTGGTGTTAAATCTGCACGTGGCTTAAGACCACCTTGAGAGTAAAGGCTAGGAAAACAGCAGGTAGGGAATCTGCCACCTGGGTGACTGCCCTAAATGCACATCAGTATTGATTGATTGAGAGAATCACTTTTAAAAAAAATTTCGCCAGGCAAAGGATTTGAACATCGGCCTCTGATTTGACAGGATTGCACCATAGCAAGTACGCTACAGTGAACCAGATGAAACCCAGGACGTGCTTATGTTTGATCCTGATTTTTTGCGTGTGTGTTTTGCTACTGAATTAATGTCGCACTTACACATCAAAGGTTTTCGGCGACTGAAGAACAGGAAAGGGCTAGGATTACGAAGGTAGCGGCTGTGGCCTTTGCGCTTGCCTGGTGTGAAAATGGGACACCATGGCAAACCATCTTCAGGGCCGCTGACGGTGAAATTCGAACCTACCATCTCTCGAATGCAAGCTTATAGCTGCACGACCCTAACCGCACAGCCAACTCGCTTGCTGATGCTGATTTCTCGGCACCAGTCATTTACGGAAACGGCTTTCATACACTGGACTTCAGACTCACACTGCAATGCAAACCTTCTTTGACTGGTGCACTCAAGCCAGTCATAAGCCATTACAGATTTAGCAAAACCGCCTCGCAAAGCCCATTTGAATTTGCCTGCAAAGTGGTCTGATTGGCTAACTTCAGCAACTGATAACGTGATAATGGCACAAGATGTCCAATTCCTTTTCTTCAAATATTTATCAGTAAGTCCAATCCTCTAACATGCATATACCCAGTTCATGTTGTTTCCAACAAGCCTGTATATGAAGTACATGCTGCTTTTAATATAAAGCAGGTAACTGTAGGTAATCATGTGATGAAATGAACTTCTTTCCCGATTCTAGAAGTTCATAATGTTAATTCATCAGCCACCTGTATTAATGGCCATATTTCAGAAGAATGACTGGGATTGGTTTAGGCACGTTTCACTGTATTTTACATTTGCATGTCTCTTGCTCACTCCTTCTTTGTTGAATGTTTTGTTAAATGTCTAGGGTAGCAAATCTGCTTCTTATCTAGAAGTCCCAGGTCTAATTTCCAGCAGGTTAGGCATTTTTGTCACGCTCTGAGGTCTGGTTTGAAGTCTACTGACATGCTATTTGATGGTGAGGTAGCAGCCCTGGTCTAGAAAGCCAAGAATAACAGCCAAGTGGATTCGTTACAATGACCACAAGTCACTTTGTAATCTGCAAGCCTTCCGGCTGAGAAGCAGTTGCTTGATCAGCCAAGGCCCATCAGGGCTGTAGTGATATAGAATTTGTTTATGAACCGTTCCGTGTATGGGTGATGTAAGAACATATTTTTTTGCAACATGTAAAATACCTTAAATTTTCACAAAATAAATTCGAGCACATACTCATAGTATTGTAATTGTGACATGACTTTTTAAAAAATTAGAAGAGAATGCAAAAAAAGAAAAAAACAGCTGAAAGTAAGGGTGTGGAAAGAGGACATTTTGAATGTTGCTACAAAATGAATTGGGCATAGCTGTCAATCAGACCTTATACCAGTACTTACAATGAAAGGTGTTCACAATACTGTAATATCTGAAACAAAAAGAAGTTCAAAAGAGTGATATAAATTTAAATAAATTTCTTCAAAATTAAATTTAAATAAATTTAAATTTGATGTTTAAATTTAAATAAATTTAAATCTGATGCCTGAGGGCATGGCCGATGTCTCCCGATATTGTTCTCTTCGTCTGGTTCCCCTGTGCATTTTCTGGAACGGGTAACAAGAAATTTCCCTCTCCAGCCATACCGCAAAATATTCCGGTACTCATTCCCCGAGCTATAAAAAGGAGGCTAGCCGTGAAAAGTCAGTCCATGTTGGAGTTCAGTAGTTGGACCAGGGCAGCAACAGTGTTGGCTGTTGCCAACGTATCATCAGGGTCAGAGTATCTGAGCAGAGTACGGTGTGTGTACTGCCTTGGGAGTATTGACCAGAGTGCTGTATGTGTACAGATGTGGAGTGAGCAACTAGAGCTTAATGGCAGTAGTGCTGGTTGTCGTCTGCGCCCTGCTGGAGTCAGAATATCGTCGAGTACTGAGCAGAGTACTTGCCGTGTACTGCCATGGACTACTGTCTGTGAACTACTATGGAATATGGACTTCCTTAGAGTTTGCGTGCAAAACAATTGAGGTAAGAGTAATTGGAACAGTGTTAATTGTCACTGTTGTGATAAGTAATGCTCCGATGGTTAGCACTGTTGGGCTGCTGCTGTTTAGTTGACAGTGTTAAGTAGCTCACTGTATTCAACTGTGTGAATTATTGGACTGTCTCTGGAGTCGAACCAAAGAACAGTCGTCACGTGTTGTGGTGGCTAGAAGCCTTGTGTTCGAGTCTGTTCCTGAAAGGCTGTTGTGTGTAAATTGACCGAACTTGCAGGAGCAAAAGTGAAAGGCCTGTCAATCAGGATCACCATCTCTCAGGTAATGCCAGCGAGCCAGACCGCCCGCTGTGTGAGGAGATTAGAGACTTTTTAAACAGATGGCAATTAGTGTGTTCATTTATGGTTGAATACAATTGTATGTGTGTGCATTTACTGGGGCATTCTGAAATAAATTAGAGCAATAAAACAGACAGTGTTTTATTCGTAATAAAAGTGGTGTCAGAAGATGGAATGGACCCTGTGTGTGTGATAAATACATCACTGTATTGAGAATGAAAGTGGGTTGGATACTGCAGGTTTCCACCACCATTGGCAGCATTCTGGAACATCTGTGTATAGTAGTTACACACACATTTAAATATTTAGGTTTTCTCTTGTGGTAATTACTGCATGCCTGCTTAGATCAGAAGCAATGCAAAAATGGAGGTTCAATTAAATGTGCTCTGTGAGATGACAAAGGAAATGAAAGACCAGACGACAATGGAAGAAGCCCAGAGGATGATGACGACGATGATGGAGAAGTTGGAAGAAGGCTATAGGACAATGAAAGAAAGCCAGAAGAGGATAGTACAAAGCCAGGAAAGGATGATTACAGAGATGGTCAGAAAAATATACAAGATGGCAGGAAGAAGATGGAAGACAGCCAGAAGACAGCAGAGTGTGGTCAGAAGATGTTGGAAGATGGCTGGAATGAGAGGGAAATGAAGATGGAAACTCAGACGAAGGTGGAAGATAGAAAGATTGAGGTGGGTCTCCTTCCCACTTCCCCTAGCTTACCGGTCTGCAGTGCACGAGGCTATGAGATCTATACCAGCGAGGACGCCGTTTGAAAGAGAGCTGTGTCTTCCAGTGGATTTAGTGTTTGGTTGACCTGAGGACCATCCTGCCCCAACCGACCAGTACTCGCCGGATCTGACAAGGAGACCGGAGGTGTTCGAACACAGAGAGCAACCAACTGAAGGCACAGTACAACCAACAAGCAGACACCACCGGAAATCATGAGAATGACCTAGGGTGGCTATATAACCCACTGCTTCAGAGGCAGTGGAAAGGCCCTTAACCATGTCCTGATGGAAATAAATGATGTCAGCTAGAGAATATTCCACAGTGGCATATGCTGAGGACTACCAAGGCTATCGGTGAAGCCCAAACCTCAAATGAGAACAATGGAAATCTAAAGCACATTACAATGTAAGCATCTGACACATTGTTCCATTTACAAAACTTCAAAGCAATGAGAAGAAATCAATGGGTATTTTGTATTTAGATGACAGGTAAGACAAACATGGTACATAAATAGCTCGTATTTCTAAGTCTGATTCAAATCTCTTTCAAGGCAAACGGTGGGATTTAAAACCATTGCTTTACTGTCCTTTTGGCTGATAGCTATGATGTCAGCCCTTCAATTAGAGTCATCAATAGAGATGCAATGAAGCTCCTTGTGCACCTCCCATCCATGCTGTCTCAAGCTTGAGCAATCAGTGTTCTTACTCAGTGGTGGCGATTGTTGTGCAGTAGCTGAGTGCTCCAGCAGAATTCCAAGGGTTTCTGTCTCACAGCAGCAATTTTGGTGGCAATGGTTGTGCTGAACCACCTACTGGGAACCAATATGGCTGCAGTGAGGTCGGATGACATTTTCACTGCGTTTATGTACTATATATGCAGAAGAGGACAGAGGTAATTTCTGAATGATCCAAGAGTCTGCTTTTGGGCAGTCTAAATATAAAACTACTTCCTCTCCTTTACATGGTAATTGGCACCACGACTTAAAAAGGATCAATTTCTCATGCGTAGGTGACACCAAGTTATTTAAGGACAGGTTTTTTTTTCATCATTTTGTACCAGAGATAAAGGAAAACTTTCAGAAATATGGAATACCAGAAGGCAGCAGAGCGCTTTTGTTGTTAGGACAATTGAACTCTTCATCCCCCTGCTTCTGGCAATATCTTTGCAGTTTACCTATCACCAGATGTCACTTCTTTGATTCAGCTGACAGATCAAGATGTGACTGAAATTTCAAATGTTTTCATACAGGATCTTTTGTGCAAGGACTTTTGGACTCTGACTGTGATGTAACAGGCTTCCAAAATCAGTTTAATGTCAAAGATGCAATTTTTGCAATTGCCTTAATGTGGAATCTGGTGACAGAACTGACTCTATAGTAGTGCTGGTGCACACTCTGCCTAATGGTGAAGATGCAGACCAAGATACAAACAATACCAGTGATGGTCAAAATAGTTTTGGTAGAAGCTGTGCCAAACAACACTTCTACAGATGTACCCATTAAGGAAACTACAAACTGAATTGAAATCAACAAAAGTGTGCCAGTACTCAAAGAACTGAGTGACGAAAAGATCATACAAAGTGTTGTGAACCCACAAGAAGCCCAGGTTCAGGAGTGGAACTGGATGAAGAAGGAGCCATGGCAGATGAAGCTGAAGTATTTCTGATGCATTAAATAAGTTACATTTATAAAATGTGACAAATCTAACAAAACCTACAACTCTGAAGAATGCATAAAATTGTTTCAAGAACAGATCCAAATCTTGGAACCAACATGACATCAGGGACATTCTTGAACAGTAACAGTCATGTATACAGGGTGGTCGGAAACAACATAAACCAGATATATGAATGTTAGAGTGCTGGCCATGCTGATAAATAAAAAAAAAATAATAAAAAAAAAAAAAAAAAAAAAAAAAAATCCATATCTCATGCCCTTGTCATTTTATCACCTGCTGAAGTTGGCCAGTCAGAGGGTGAGTTCAAACGGGCTTTGCGAGGCGGTGTTGCTAAATCTGCACATGGCTTAAGACCGGCTTGAGAACACCAATCGAAGAAAAAATTTGCCAGGGGAGATATTTGAACACGGACCTCCGAACTTAACAGGATCGTGCCATAGCCAGTACGATACGGAGTCAATGTCTTAAACCCGCAGTGTGTTTATGTCTGATGTTGATTTCTTGGCATCGGCAGCTGCTAGGTGATCGGTCATTAAAGGAAATCTGGCATGCGTACAGTGAACTTGAACTCACAATGCAATGCAAGCTTAGTCAGCGTCGACATCGCCATGCAATGGATCGAAATTTATTGCTGCACGGTATGATATGGTGAGGAAATCTTTCACTGTAAATTCTCCGTGCCTTTGCTCTGTTTTGGTGAGTAGCACCATAAGCTAAATGCATATCAGTGAACTCTGCAGATGAGAACACTGTGGGGATCAGTCGGTGTCAACACAGCGTACTTGCTACGGTGCAATCCTGTCAACTTAGAGGTCCGGTTTCAAATCCCAGCCCTGGGGATTTTTTTCTTTGATTGGTATTCTGAAGCTGGTCTTAAGCCACATGCAGATTTATAAATACCACCTCACAAATACCATTTGAATTCGCCTGCAACGTGATCAGAGCGGTTAACTTCAGCAGCTGATAAAATGACAACGGCACGAGGTATGGAATTATTTCTTTCAAATCATTTATCAACAGGACTAACACTTTAACGCTTGTATACCCAGTTCACGTTGCAGCTTGTTTTATACCGAGTGGTCCATCACCCCTTGTGATCCAGTTTTATGCATCCCTTCACATTTACTACAATTCTGAAAGACATCAGTCCCTCTCCCTAAACTGGGATAATATAACAAGATGCGTGTTTACCGGCTAGAAGACAGCAGGAATCGTGAGCGCCACTATTAATTTATTATGGATACCTTGAACGAACCCATAAAACGAGTACAGATACACAGAACACGCATTTTAAAACAGGAGGTGGATGCACAGACCAGGAGCACGCTACTGTATAGGCTGAGAAGTGGGCGCCATAGGTCAAGTGTCGCAGTAGTTCACAAGGCAAGCGGGCAGGAAGATATGTGATAGAGGACAGTGCCCAAGATAAGAGGTTTGAATCCCACAAAATAATTTTTCTGATACCTTCCAAGGAGCTCCTGATGTAAGTGCAGATGGTACGGGTGAAACCGGTGGGTACGCAATATCAGCGTAAACGACGCTCGCGGCTGATGTTCGCCTCCTAGGTGCTAGGTGATCGGTCATTAAAGGAAATCTGGCATGCGTACAGTGAACGTGTGCTAGTATGACGGTTACGCCGGATAGGGTCAAACATGACCTCCTCATTGCCAGCAAACGTCACGGTGTGATCTTGAACAGGCCGTGTCCTTCTTAGGCGTCTTTCCGCACTCCGAAATGTCATGCCAGTCGGTTGTCGTCTATCCGGATAGCGTTCTTGGTACAGGCGTCATGCCTGGTATGCAATTTGTCTAGCTTTTCCACAGATAAGTAACATATTCACATAGACATGGTATAGGTTTTCAGGCTCATGCCGTGTCAAGAAAATAAGGCGAAATTCTTCAAGTTTCGCAGAGAACTGTGCTCTGCGTCATCAAAAGAAAATCTTGACTGTCCACGAGAAAAGCTTCTTAAACAATGAGCTTTTGAATTTAGACATCATGTTTGTGGGTTACTGTAGTCACGTCCTAGTTCGTGAACCATGGGCAACGGCTGAGTGGCCTAGTAAGTGGTCCTGAGAGTCGGGATACCAGTTGCTATGGAATGGGAGTGGGCATCTCGGACATATTCTGAGTCGTGGCCCTCCTTGTGCTCAGGCGGCTAGGACTACACAATTCACCGGTGGTCCATAACCCGTTAGAGGAGAGATCCTCACTTGGACTATGTGCAAGTAGGGCAGCATCCTGCTTCATGAATTTACCGAGCTCAGAACAATTTAAGCAAGCCTCGGACCTATGGGAGTAATGGAGTCCCACTCCCATTTGACAGGCGAGGGACTCCTTGGAAACAACTTGGCGAACGAAATGGAATTCGATGGGGGGCTATCAATATTAATGGGGCTTATGGAAGAAAGAAGGTAGAACTTGCTGAGTCAGCAAAGAGGATGCATCCGGATGTGCTAGGAGTAAGTGATATTCGGGTAAGGGGAGATAAGGAGGAAGAGATAGGAGATTATAAAGTGTACTTGACGGGTGTTAGAAAGGGAAGGGCAGAGTCTGGGGTAGGGCTGTTTATCAGGAATACCATTGCATGCAACATAGTTTCTGTTAGGCACGTAAGTGAGCGAATGATGTGGGTAGATTTGTCAGTGGGAGGAATTAGGACAAGAATTGTGTCCGTGTATTCACCATGTGAGGGTGCAGATGAGGATGAAGTTGACAAGTTTTATGAAGCATTGAGTGACATCGTGGTCAGTGTGAACAGCAAGGATAGAATAGTGCTAATGGGCGATTTCAATGCGAGAGTTGGGAATAGAACTGAAGGATACGAAAGGGTGATTGGTAAATGTGGGGAAGATATGGAAGCTAATGGGAATGGGAAGCGTTTGCTGGACTTCTGTGCTAGTATGGGTTTAGCTGTTACGAATACATTCTTCAAGCATAAGGCTATTCACCGCTACACATGGGAGGCTAGGGGTACCATAATAGACTATATCTTAACAGACTTTGAATTCAGGAAATCTTTTAGGAATGTAGGAGTTTTTCGGGGATTTTTCGATGATACAGACCACTATCTGATCTGTAGTGAACTAAGTATCTCTAGGCCTAGGGTAGAGAAAGTGAAATCTGTCTGCAAACGAATAAGGGTAGAAAATCTCCAGGACGAGGAAATTAGACAGAGGTACATGGATATGATTAGTGAGAAGTTTCGAACAGTAGACAGTAAGCAGGTTCAGGATATAGAAAGTGAATGGGTGGCATACAGGGATGCTGTAGTAGAAACAGCAAGGGAATGCCTAGGAACAACTGTGTGTAAAGATGGGAAAAGGCGAACATCTTGGTGGAATGATGAAGTGAGAGCAGCCTGTAAACGTAAAAAGAAGGCTTATCAGAAATGGCTCCAAACAAGGGCCGAGGCAGACAGGGATTTGTACGTAGATGAAAGAAACAGAGCGAAACAAATAGGTGTTGAATCCAAAAAGAAGGCGTGGGAAGATTTTGGTAATAACCTGGAAAGGCTGGGTCAAGCAGCAGGGAAACCTTTCTGGACAGTAATAAAGAATCTTAGGAAGGGAGGGAAAAAGGAAATGAACAGTGTTTTGAGTAATTCAGGTGAACTCATAACAGATCCCAGGGAATCACTGGAGATGTGGAGGGAATATTTTGAACATCTTCTCAATGTAAAAGGAAATCATCATGGTGGTGTTGCAAACAGTCAAGCTCATGGGGAGGAGGAAAATGATGTTGGTGAAATTATGCTTGAGGAAGTGGAAAGGATAGTAAATAAACTCCATTGTCATAAGGCAGCAGGAATAGATGAAATTAGACCTGAAATGGTGAAGTATAGTGGGAAGGCAGGGATGAAATGGCTTCATAGAGTAGTCAAATTAGCGTGGAGTGTTGGTAAGGTACCTTCAGATTGGACAAAAGCAGTAATTGCACCTATCTATAAGCGAGG
The DNA here is from genome assembly GCF_040414725.1 of Anabrus simplex. NCBI lineage: Eukaryota > Metazoa > Arthropoda > Insecta > Orthoptera > Tettigoniidae > Anabrus > Anabrus simplex. The sequence continues at coordinate 918,226,260 of NC_090265.1, forward strand.
GAACAGGAAGGATTGCAACAACTATCGAGGTATCTCATTGATTAGTATACCAGGCAAAGTATTCACAGGCATCTTGGAAGGGAGGGTGCGATCAGTCGTTGAGAGGAAGTTGGATGAAAACCAGTGTGGTTTCAGACCACAGAGAGGCTGTCAGGATCAGATTTTCAGTATGCGCCAGGTAATTGAAAAATGCTACGAGAGGAATAGGCAGTTGTGTTTATGTTTCGTAGATCTAGAGAAAGCATATGACAGGGTACCGAGGGAAAAGATGTTCGCTATACTGGGGAACTATGGAATTAAAGGTAGATTATTAAAATCAATCAAAGGCATTTATGTTGACAATTGGGCTTCAGTGAGAATTGATGGTAGAATGAGTTCTTGGTTCAGGGTACTTACAGGGGTTAGACAAGGCTGTAATCTTTCACCTTTGCTGTTTGTAGTTTACATGGATCATATGCTGAAAGGTATAAAATGGCAGGGAGGGATTCAGTTAGGTGGAAATGTAGTAAGCAGCCTGGCCTATGCTGACGACTTGGTCTTAATGGCAGACTGTGCCGAAAGCCTGCAGTCTAACATCTTGGAACTTGAAAATAGGTGCAATGAGTATGGTATGAAAATTAGCCTCTCGAAGACTAAATTGATGTCAGTAGGTAAGAAATTCAACAGAATTGAATGTCAGATTGGTGATACAAAGCTAGAACAGGTCGATAATTTCAAGTATTTAGGTTGTGTGTTTTCCCAGGATGGTAATATAGTAAGTGAGATTGAATCAAGGTGTAGTAAAGCTAATGCAGTGAGCTCGCAGTTGCGATCAGCAGTATTCTGTAAGAAGGAAGTCAGCTCCCAGACGAAACTATCTTTACATCGGTCTGTTTTCAGACCAACTTTGCTTTATGGGAGCGAAAGCTGGGTGGACTCAGGATATCTTACTCATAAGTTAGAAGTAACAGACATGAAAGTAGCAAGAATGATTGCTGGTACAAACAGGTGGGAACAATGGCAGGAGGGAACTCGGAATGAGGAGATAAAGGCTAATTTAGGAATGAACTCGATGGATGAAGCTGTACGCATAAACCGGCTTCGGTGGTGGGGTCATGTGAGGCGAATGGAGGAGGATAGGTTACCTAGGAGAATAATGGACTCTGTTATGGAGGGTAAGAGAAGTAGAGGGAGACCAAGACGACGATGGTTAGACTCTGTTTCTAACGATTTAAAGATAAGAGGTACGGTATATAACTAAATGAAGCCACAACACTAGTTGCAAATCGAGGATTGTGGCGACGTTTAGTAAATTCTCAGAGGCTTGCAGACTGAACGTTGAAAGGCATAACAGTCTATAATGATAATGTATGTATGTATGTATGTATGTAATAGAAGTGGAAATGGTACGTTCGTTTGTCACCAGATGGTTCCCTGGATGCGGTAAAGCGCTAGCGCTCGAAGCGGAAGGCGATGGAACCATCAGAATCAGTCTAAGAGGGTCACAATAACATGTGTACATAACATCTGACAATGACAGGTGTATGACATTGACGCAAGCCTGGAATGAAACATCTGGCGATGAGGAACGTACAAATTTGGAAAACACCAAGACGAAATAACAATAGTGAAGGGACAGGGAAGGGAACTACTTACGTAAATCCTTAATGGCTGGCAACCAGGTACCGGTATTACTTAACTGATAGCCAGTGTTCCTGTGACATTGTTTAAGAAGCCTTTATCATGCACAGTCGAGATTTTCTTCTGATGACAAGGAGCGCAGTTCTCTGCGAAATGTAAAGAATTTCACCTTATTTTCCTGACATGGCATAAGCCCAAAAGCCTATATCATGTTTATAAGTACGGGCTGTGAAAGCATCAATGGCAACATATCCACATACTTGTCGCTGGAATACATTTGTTAAAAGTGATTATTTTCATACTGACCGTATTGAAATTCAATTATTAAAAGTTAAACAGTTAGGTGGTTTCAATAAATTAACTGTTTAACTTTTAATAATGCTGGAATACATCTCGAGGCAGTGAATAAACTTTGCATTGTGAATTGCATCGAAGGAGGGGAGTTCGCGCAGCTACACACTTACCTGCCATCGCATTTTATTGCTCCAATGGGGTATACTTTGCCCAACCTTTGGTCTACGAAGCCTGGAACATGTACGACGTAGCTAACTGACCACAGACCATCATCTCCTCATCCTCGTCCAACCCAGCAACATACCCAATGCAACGATACGTACGGTCTTTTACAGGGTCTAATAAACAAATCAGTCCTTGGAAGCCATCAGGTATGCAACCTTACTACATCCCAGGCAAATGACTGGTAAAAAAATTTTATATGTGGAATTCGAACCTCCTACCTCGAGCACTGTCCACTATCACACATCAGCCCGCTCGCTTGTCATGTGAGCTACTGCGACACTTGACCTACGGCGCCCACTTCCCAGCCTATACAGTACCGTGCTCCCGGTCTGCGTGTCCATCTCCTGTTTTAAAGTACTTGTTTTGCATATCTGTACTCGTTTTATGGGTTCATTCAAGGTATCCATAATAAATTCCTGTGACTATTCCTGCTGTCTTCTAGCCGGTAAACACGCATCTCGTTATATTACCCCAGTTTAGGGAGAGGGACCGATGTCTTTCAGAATTGTAGTAAATGTGAAGGGATGCATAAAACTGGATCACAAGGGGCTGGTGGACCACCTGGTATATCACCGTAGGCACTGCATCAATGTTTCTATTGTACTGTGTTCTTTATTAATACAAGAATATTCAGTGTTTGAATTTAATTTTGTATTCTATGTTATTTAAAGCCCTACAGTTGCTAGAATGAAGAAATTAAAAACTACAGTATCGACATTAGATAATCCGGCAAAATCACTAATCTGGTATGGCCATGGTCCTGAACATACCAGATTAACGAGTGCCTACAGTATTTTTATTAAGATATGCGTGTGCACTAGAAATATGCATTAGCATATATTTCTCAGAACTAGTTATATATACACATTCCTTTAAAACACCCATGAATGTAGGTATTCCTAAGTTGCCAAATGAATTCATGTTTCTATCAAAACAATTCCACAAAAATATTAATCCATTTGTCCAGGGAAGTTTAAAGGGGGTCTTTTACAATAAGACACTCACCTACTCATACCAAAAGCTTTTTCCCACCCATGACAAACTTTTACATGTATTCATACATGGATATTTACATAGCGTAGAACTTCCCTTTCTATGGAAACATGAATACGAATACTTAGCAGATAGACTAGGGTGATTTACCCCATGGCCTACCAAGCGACCGCTGCTCAGCCTGAAGGCCTGCAGATTACGAGGTGTCGTGTGGTCAGCACGACGAATCCTCTCGGCAGTTATTCTTGGTTTTCTAGACCGGGGCCGCCATCTCACTGTCAGATAGCTCCTCAATTGTAATCACATAGGCTGGGTGGACCACGAACCAGTCCTCAGATGCAGGTAAAAATCCCTGACTTGGTCGGGAATCGAACCCGGGGCCTCTGGTTAAGAGGCCTAGGGTGACTTAAGGACTAAAAATATATCAGCATACTGCAACTGTTCATAGCTAGTAAGATGAAAATCTTGATATTAAAGCTGTTCTTGGCCATTTAGCTCTCTATAGAGATTTAAAAAAAAAAAATACAATCCTCAATTCAGGCCAACAAAGAGGTAGGAAGAGAAAAGGAATCCATCACTTTGCTTTTTGTACACTCTTAAGAGTCCCCAATCATAATAGTGAATACTGGCAAAGTAGAGAGGCAGAAATTATAAAGTCACAGATTGATAAGGAATAGACAACATTAGGTTGTGAAATAAATAAAGAATTGGACAGAGATGTTGTTACTGATCTCATAGAGAAGACATGGATGTGTTTTGTACAACGTAAATGATTTAAAAAACACTTATAGATGAAGCAATGTTAAAAGTAATTATATACCTTCCCCCACACAAACTAACTTTTAATCCTGAAGGGAATCTGAAGGTTGCCATTCCATTTCAAGGCATAGTGTAAAAACATAGACAATTTTGGAAGATAGTATTCTTACCGGTAGTCAAAAATTCTGCTGTAGCCTATCGGATTAATACAATTATTTATCCAGGAAAAGAGCACAAATTATTCCGACAATCTGATACGATACTATTCACCACTGATCTGATTTACATTCTGGAAATTAAGTTATGTAGAATTTGTTAATATACATTGCTTAAAGCAGATAGTTAAGAACCAGAGAGCAAGTATTTATTTCATATTATTAGCCTATATTTGAATACTAAAGGCTGAAAATACAAGACAGTCACCGATCAAGTTGGCGCACAGAGGTGAGCTTGCATTTGGGAGATAAGGGGTTTGAATCCCACTGTCGGCAACCTGAGGATTGTTATTCGTGGCTTCCCATTTTGATAACAGTCCTACGATATCATTCAGAATGGTTCCTAGGTGGACAAATAAGCGCTGTATGTGCCTGGCGACCTAATTCTCCCATTATTTCTCCAGCATTATTTGAACCAGGCTCTTTGGTATAAAATCTTGCTTCTAGGGAACTGTATCTATACTAAAAAAATGTCTTTGTGTTAACCCAAATTTAGCTGCAAATATAACCTGTTTACACGATGTTAACGCATGTGAGAATAACTCCAGTCATTGGCCTAATACCTATATTGTGTAAAAAAAGGAAGGGAAAGAGCAGTCATCCAAACAATATTAGTAGCACCCGAATGCTCTCACATGAAGATCTTTTTGCTTATTACTGAAAACAAACAGGACAATACTACTACTGCTACTACTACTACTACTCGCCTACATCTTAATAATGGCATGAAATTAAACATTTACTGGAGCAGAAAATATTTGAGAAACTTCTGCATAGAGATAGAAGTCATCAGCATTTTCTAGCATAGTCAATTTTAGGTCACTTCTGTTTATTTAGGCAGAATGTGACATACAGCATTACCTCTTGTTTACTTGAACTATGAAGTAAACAACAAGTTAATTCAAAGAAAAAAGAAAGTTAGAATAGAACACAGTCTGAAAATCAGCCCCAAATAAGGAAAAACGAATCATAAATGAGCTAATTCAGTATCACTTTCTTAAGATAGCTTCTACAGCTTATGACCAAACAGTACTTCAATAAAGAAATATAGCAAACTGAACACATACCTTCACTTAAACAATCATTCGTCATGTTTATTTCCATTATCCAATTCACCTATTCATCGGCAGATCTTTAGTAAATTCAAAATTCTATAATCCTCTCTATTTAAGTACCGATGCCCACAAGAAGGCTTAGATGCAAGAAGAGTAAATCGTTCTACAGATGAATGAACAGAACCAATCAGAACTTATATTTTTAACCTATGTCCTTTATTGAAGTTTCATATTATGTTTCACACTGAAATAACCACTGTAAATAAAGAAACTATCAAAAGGGGACAGATGGCAACTGCTTGTGTCACCCCTACCAGACATGCAAATTACTCTCGACTCGTGAACTGAGGTTTTTTTTCACACGTAGGCATAGTATATACACAACATTTCAACACACCAATACATCACGCACCTTCATCTACCTCTAAACGCACACCGAACGGCTGTTTGTGGTAAAATATTGATGGAATTTTATCGTAAACAAAACTATCTTGACAAACACAACTTCGCCATTTATTAAAAGGTACTCGGGGAGTCGGAGAACTATACTTCATTTCGATTGGTCGTTTATCTGCGAAAGTTGCCGAACCTGAGCGATGCCGCTGATCACCAGCATGGCATCCTCCTTTTCAGGTTAGTTATGTATTTTGGTTTTAATGAAAGGCGGTTTTCTGCCAGAAAAATAGAAGTAAAGATGTAGAAAATCGTAATTAATATTATTTTACATATAGCTGCACTTCATTGATGATGGACAATACTTGAAATGTCTGCTGATTGGTGGTGTAAAAACTCGTTTTGAGGTTAAGTACAAATGTTTCAGGTATACTAACCAAGTTTACGTTTTCTGGTGCATACTGCCGTTGGGGACACCAATTTCTTTTACCAACATTGAAACTAAATGAAGTTCTACAAGTCAGATATGCAGCAAGAAAGGGAACTAGAGAGAAAAGGAAGAAGAAAGCTCAAAGCGCTAAAGTAGAGAAGAAGATAGAAACTGTACCTTTTTATCTACGAGGTAAAGGGAAGTAAGTTGTGTCATTACGAATATACACCCTGACTAGATCTAGAAAGTAAATTATATGCTGCTTTTACTCTGTTTGTTGACTCTTGCCGATTCAAATTTTCCAATATTTATTTACCTTTATTCATTCTGAACATGCGCCTAGCCGAGGCGATAAAGGGTGCTTGGTTCATCTGAAAGTACATGGGTTCGATTCCCGTCAGAAAGTCGAAAGTTTTTAAGGAACGAGTTTTCCACTTTTGTAGTACTGGTAGCACATGGTCCTGAGGCCTACTTAACCTGCAACAAAAGTGAATACCATGTTAATTCGTGGGAGCAAAGGAGGCCAGGCATAGAGCTAACCACTCTGGCGCATGAGTGGCAGAGTTGCAGAAAGTGGAAACCTTTACCTTCCACTCCACTCTGTGGATTGGGATGCTAGCCTTACTTACACTTAATTTTTCACTCTAATGGTTTAGGCACCACCGATGAATTTGATAATCCTAGCTGCCCAAGTATGAGTTTCAACTCAGAATATATCTGAAATACCCTTTCCTATTCCATACCAGTTGATACTCCAACCTTAAGGACACCTACTAGGTCACTCAGCCATTGCCCATAGCTCATGAACTAGAACATGGCTACAGGAACCCACATGACGAACCAGATGCAATTTTTTCAACCGACTATGCTGTATGGGAATGACAGCTGAGTGGACTCAGGTTATCTAGAAAACAGAGATTAAGTTCATTGGTACAAACAGGTGGGAACCAATGGCAGGAGGGAGTTCAGAACAAGAAATGAAATCGATGGATGAAAGTGTGTGTATAAACAGGCTTTGTGTTAGTGATGTCATGAGGTGAATGGAGGAGGATAAATAGGTTAACACTGTCACATTGGGATGAAACACTGATAATTTCATGGCAAAAAGAAGCCTTAACACTATGCGCCTGCACTATTTGATGTGGCATCATTCCCCTGCAATGGCATGATTTAGATCAGAGTTGCTCAGGTGAGCGCCTGTTAGGGCTGGGCGGGCTTTACGTCACTGCGGTCAGCTTACTTGTTAAGCATACATCAGAATGAAGCGAGGCAAAGGAGGAGTGCCATTTGATTGTGATTATAGAGCTTTCTTCGCACCTTTTTCAACAAAAATTTGCTTGCATTACAGCATACAGAAGGACACTACAATCGCAAGGAAACCTTTTTCTTTTCCTTCAAATATTCATGTGTGATTTATACTGTGTTTGATATTAACAGACATGGTTTTATTTTCCTATATTTACACATTGCAAGAAAACTAACATGTTACAATGTACAGTCACTCAAAAATATAATGATTGCAGGGTATTTTATATTTGTTGCAATTAATATTTTATCAGACAATTTTTATTACAGTATTTTCAGATTCACTTTCAATTTAGATAAAAACCCTGTGGATACCTGTTGAAAAGGCACAATGTTTCGGAAAGAATTACACTATTTATTACCTACGTAAATCACAGATGGATGCAGTGAAAACAATAGACATGGAGGTTACAATCGTGACGTGTCAGAATGAACAAAGAAATCATAGTGTGTAGGTGGCGCTACTTGATGGTGGCTCAGCCAGAGTCATATGAATATATATACATACTCAACACCCCCTCTCGAAGGCTGAACCAGCTTCAGCGTTTCAGTCTTCTGGCACCCGGACACTCTAAGCACTTCCAGTGCTTATCCTTTGGTAGTCCCTTGTTTAATATATCTGCAGGCATCTTCTCAGTTGACAAGTATTCAAGGTGAATGTCCCCAGATGAAAGAACCTCTCATACAAAATGATGTCGCACATCAGTGTGCTTAGTCCGAGAGTGGAAAACAGGATTTCCACCAAGCTTCTGAGCTCCAATATTGTCGTTATATAGCTGTACAGTCGACACATTGTTAATGCCTATCTCCCTTGCTAGTCGTAGTAAGTGCACTGCCTATTTTGAAGCCTCACTCAAGGCCATATATTCAGCCTCTGTTGAGGACAATGCCACTGTCCGTTGTTTCCTGGATTCCCAAGATACGACTCTGCCATACATTGTAAAGGCAAAGCCAGTGTATGACCTGCGATCGTTGATGCATGCAGCCCAATCAGCATCTACATAGCCAGTTAAATTACTGGTATCGCTTCCAAAGGTGATTCCCACATCAGAAGAACCTTCCAGGTACCTCAGTACCCTCTTTGCCACTTTCCAGTGTTCTTTGCCAAAAGAATCATTGTATTGGCTTAAGACACTCACTGCATGACATATGTCTGGACGCGTTACAGTTGATAGATACATAAGTCCACCTATGAGCTCTCTGTAAGGGGGGGGGGCTTCTTACCATCATCCTTTGACCAACTACTTGATCTTGACAGTTTAATTCCAGCTTCAATTGGTGTGGCCACAGGCTTACAATCAGACATTCGAAAGCGATTTAAGATGTCCATAACGTAACCTTTCTGTTTCATGGTTATACCGGATTCGTCTCGAGAAAACTCAATCCCGAGACAGTACTTAACGTCTCCTAGGTCTCTGACCTCAAACGACTTTTGTAGAAATTTGTGGACCTTGTCAGTTTCTCTCGAGTTCCATGATAAAACTGTCTTCAACATAAACTATGGTTAGGAGAGCATCAGCATCAGAACCCTTCACATAGACGCTCGAATTGCCGGACGTTGGTTTGACACTAAGCTTTAGTAGTTGCTCGTTCAAGCGTTGCTGCCAACAGCGGCCAGCCTGCTTCAAGCCATGCAGAGCCCTTTTAATACGGCACACACGATCCTTGTTCAGTATCTTCAGCATCCTCTTGGCTTCACCTATGATCTCGGATGTTGCATTGCTTTCCTGTACGAAGAATTTGAGTATTTCTCTGGTGTAGTTTGGTACCTCCATAAAGATTTCCTCTTCAACAAATCCATTTAAGTATGCAGTTGCTATATCGAATTGTCGGACATACCGTATATTCCATGATGAGCAGTGAGTGCAATAGCCATTCGTATTGAGCTGAGTCGTGCTGCTGGTGCAAATGTTTCAGTATAATCTATACCTGGTCTCTGGGAAAAACCCCTGGTTACGACTCTATCCTTCCTTCTTGTGATCTCACCATTTGCTCCGTACTTATTCCTAAGGACTGCACGACTTCCAATTGTCATCCCATTTTCTGGGGGGTCTACAAGATTCCAGGTCTTGTTTCTTAGAATAGAGACAAATTTATCTGCCATCGCCAGCATCCACTTATTTTTCTCTGGACCTGAAGATGCTATCTGAATTGGAACCTCAGCCAGACATACCGAATCAATTTGTCCTCCACCGCGTTCCTGGTAATGCTTTCAAAGTCTGCCTCATGTGCCCGAATGAATCACTTTAGGTCTTCCTGGAGCATGTGGAGATTGTTGTATTTCTGGTTCATTTTCAAAACCAAGAAATTCTTCTTCTGAACTATCTGGATCTTTGATGCTTTCTGTACGTTGTGTATGTCTAGGAGTTATGTTTACATTGATGAAAGGATCAACCTGCTCTGGCTCTATCCTGGGATGATCTTCATCAAAGCGCTCTGCATTTGGGCGCTGACTTGGAGAAATATCAAGATCGTATTTTTGCTCTTTTCTGTCTCCTTTCAAAAACTTGACATCACGTGAGATTTCCACTCTTCATTCCTGTGGTATCCAAATTCTGAAACCTTTGGCCTGCTCCGCATATCCGAGGAATATGCCCTTTTTTCCTCGAGGGTCGAGTTTCCCTATGTTCGGCGATAGATTTAGGCAGTAGGTTTCACATCCAAATTTTTCGAATTTACAAACATTTGGAACCTTTCCAGTCCAGGCTTCATAAGGAGTTCGCCCACCCAGTTTACTTGTAGGACATCTGTTCCTAATTTAATTCGCTGTTGAAACAGCCTCTGCCCAGAAAGGAGGAGGAAGTCTGGACTGCACTAATAAACATTTGGCCATCTCGACGAGTGTACGGTTTTTCCTTTCCGCTACTCCATTTTGTTCAGGGTTACGAGGAATCGTCAGGCGTTGTAGGATCCCGCAGCTTTTCAACAATGCGTCAAATTGGGAATTCACGTACACCGTACCATTGTCAGACTGCAAAATCTTTATCTTCGTGTTTTTCTGTGTTTTCTGAAGTCCTGAAACTCATTAACGACTTCATTTTTCTGGCGAAGAAACTTCACTTCGCACCATCCAGTCGCATCGTCGACGAATGTGACGAAGTAACACGCGTTTCCATTCGAGGAAACCCTCATTGAGCCACAAATATCAGAATGAATCAATTCCCCTTGTTCCATTCTCCTATCAGACTTCTTCGGAAAAGGGGTACGTGTCATCTTTCCTTGGAGACAGATCTAACATTCAAAATCCTCTTCAGTGTCGATGACTTCTATTCCCTCTATCCTTTTATTTTTCACTGCCTGACGTAGATCCGTTATGTTTAGATGTGCCAGTCCATAATAGACCCTTTGCGTGAGTATTCAGCTCGGGCAATTTTCCCGTGTTCTTCGGTGTACGACCCATTAACAAAATAAAGTCTGTCTTTTCTGTGTGCAACGAATAAAGTACTATCGTTTGCATCTGTAACTCGAGCGGATGTTTCATCAAACACTACGCGGTGACCCCTATCTACGATCTTCTCGACTGAGACTAGATTAGTACGCAGATCAGGTACGTATAATGTATCGCATAGGTTGAAACTTTTATCTCAACCATCAACGTTCATTGACATTGTCACAACACCTTTTGCACTTATTTTCGTTGTAGAGCTGTTCACTAACTTTAAATCGTCAGAAACATCGGATTCTACTTGTGAAAAATAGTCCAGATTTTTATACATGTGCAATGTACAGCCGCTGTCGAGGCACCACACTGTATCTGCGTCGAGTTCAGTTCTGGTGTAATTTATAGCGAGGTAGGCCCTACTTCCTTCGGCCTTGTGAGCATTGTCATGATGATTTTTACTCGATTTGCACTCCTTCGCCTTATGACCTATCTTTTTACGATAGCAAAAAAGAGATGTGGATACTCCTTTTTCGCCTTTATCGACTTTGCTTGTGAGCTTTCTAGAATTCTTGTTCTTGCATTTTCGTTCAACAGTCATACAGTTTTGCATCATGTTGTTCCGATCACTGCTCCTCGCGTCACTTTTCTTCGACAATTTTTATGCATAATACCTCGGGCTTTGGAAGTTCGTCGCGAGATTATATTGCGCACCAAAAGTATTTGAAACTGACTGGCAAGCTATACAGAAGTAATATGGATAACAAATCATCGTTGATTGCCACGTCCATACCACTAAGCTTGTCCACAGCGTCGAAAAATGTCCGCAAATGATCGCGTACATCCCCATCTTCACTCATTCTTTGAAGCAAGATCTGCTTTAATAATGTTGCTTTCCGACCTGGCCCCTTCGATTGGTACATCAACTCTAGTTTTAGCCACAGTTTGCGCAAAGTATCACAATCTTTTACCTATTTCAATTCCGAGGGTTGAATCGCCAAGATGATATCTGACATTGCTTCATTGTCACGTTCTTCCCATTCTGTAATAGCGGCCGCGTTCTCACTAACCGGTTCAGGCTTAACCTTTATCCCAGCTATGTACGCCCACGTACGATTTTTTACTAACACAGCCTTCATGTGAATTTTCCACGTGTCAAAGTTGTCCTTTGACAACGTCTCGATGCACACCTTACTTGAAGTGTTCATCTTCACACACTATTTCTTCGCAGAAGACACTTCGCTAAATGTTTAACTCAGTCTCGCCAACTGTGCGCAACACAATGTTTTCACGTGTCTATTTTTCAGTATATTTTATCACTACACATTTAATAATTTTCCAAACGCGCATCCTGGGCCCGTAACCTGTTGAAAAGGCACGATGTTTCGGAAAGTAATAAGTTCAGCACAGTTTATATTAGAATGACACTATTTATTACACACGTAAATCACAGATGGATGCAGTTAAAACAGTAGACATGCAGGTTACAATTGTGATGCGTCAGAATGGACAAAGAAACCGTAGTGTGTAGGTGGTGCTACTTGATGGTAGCTCAGCCAGAGTCATATGAATATATATATATATATATACTCAACAATTTCTTTGAGCGACTGTAGAAAGATAGTGGGTTGAAGCGTGCAAGCTATGATTTACAATTTCTTAGATGGGAATGACAGATTTTCCACTAGAAAAGTTAAATCCCTGTTATCCATTCAGTAAAAAGTCATACTTAATTCAAAAACTTCAGAAAATAATATTTAAAATCCATCTTCAACCATTTTCATTCGAACATCCTGTTCATCATCATCATCATCATGCAAATGAGCTTGTTACGCTTTGTAGTGGCGTTCGACATTATATCATTTCAATGTAACTAAGTGACCTCATAGAAGGCATTTTGCATGGTGGTCCACTGCTATCAAATATAAAATGGAAAAAAAAAAAAAAAAAAAAAAAAAAAAAATCTTCCCATCTTCTCTGCATAGAGATTCGGCAAGGCCCTTTCTTATTCATTAGTTTCTGCCACCATTTTGAAGTTAGGTATCGGTGCATTCCAAGTCTGACTGGCAGGTCTTTGCCTGGCACTAGCCATCATGGCCTGTGACGTAACCGCAACATCAGTGTGGCTGAATAACACGCCCACCCACCCGCTTACAACACTGTGTGCCTGCGGGATGAAACGTTGAGCTGGAACATCTTTGACTTAGACTCTCAGGATAGTTCTGGTAATTTTTGCTATTTGGCCTAATTATTTATATTTTTATACATATTCTAGAAAAACCACTCTATCCCATGAAATTCCTCAACTGTCACATCAGAGTCTAGGTGAGTGCATGTGTTAATGAAACATTGTCCCTAGGAATCACTACCATTTACCAATGCAAGATAATGAAATCTATCAGTAGAAAGAAAAACCGACAGCATTCTAAGGCAACAGCCAAATTGATAACTTGACTAGTTTTTGTGCAGTTTAATTTGAAAGTTTGTGGTGGTAACTTATTACTAACTTCTGGTGTTCACACATGCTTGCAAAGTTTGGTAGTAATATTACTACTGGTGGGTGCATAGTGTTAAGAGCTTGATTATTTTTAATATTATCATGATGTGAAGCTTGTTTTCATATTTTGTTGATCAATTATATTTTTTATCATGGTGTAGTTCTGCATTTAGGAATGTTTTGTTGCTTCTGTTACCATTTCTGCAGTATAGATTAACTCACAGTCCAGGTCTTCAGCTCCAGATGTGAAATATGTTATCTTGTCTGACTTGTGAAAGACAAACTTTATCTCTTCTGCCGATAAGGTATGTATGTATGGAACTTGTGGCTGTGAACATACCAGCATAAGTGAAGAGAGGTACATGGAGCTTTTGTAGATTAATGAAACATATAACAACTAACTCATGTAAGACATATCGTTCTAAATCTCTCATAGTAAACATAATACAATAAGATGATGTACAATATTATAGGGAAGGATCCACCTTTCAATACTCCGTAGTAAAAAGTAGTTACAACCTGTTTATTGGGACCGGTTTCAACACATTTCAAGTGTCATCATCAGCCAATTAGCGAAGATCTTAAAACAACTAATATATTGAACACAGGCAAAATATTAACATTGTATCATATTGTAGCAATTCAGTTAATGTTCAAAACATTAGTTGTTTTAAGATCTTCGCTAATTGGCTGATGATGACACTTGAAATGTGTTGAAACCGTTCCCAATAAACAGGTTGTAACTACTTTTTACTACGGAGTATTGAAAGGTGGATCCTTCCCTATAATATTGTACATCTTCTTATTTCTCTATTCAATACGGAACAATCATGAAGTTTTTAACTTTAAAACATAATACAATATGTAGATCTTCAGATACAACTGTTTGATGTAACTCAACTATTACCTGTAACAGCAGATAGATCAGGTAGCCAACAAATTATGGAAATATGGGTTATGGATTTGGGTCACTTATGTGTCAGCATGCATTCAGGAGATAGTGGATTCGAACCCCACTGTCAGCAGCCCTGAAGATGGTTTTCCGTAGTTCCTCATTTTCACAACAAGCAGGTGCTGGGGCTGTGCCTTAATCAAGGCTATGGTCACTTCCTTCCTAGTCCTAGCCCTTTGCTGACCCATGTTGCCATAAGACTTGTCTGTGTCAGAGCGATGTAAAATACATATCTTTCTCTAGAATGATGATTTATGTCTGTCTGAAAGTACACTCATGCTCAGAAATGAGGGATAAGGCCGATACATGGTGAAACAACGCGATGGTGGGCGGTTTGCAGTTTTAAATCACCTCGGGGTATGACCATATGATGCATTTGACCTGCGGTCGTCGCATGGTGGTGCTGGCAGCAGTCCAAATACGCAGAGGTGTGTTGGTGAATGTCAGAGTACGGTGCAGCGAGTAAGTGTGCAGATGTTTTCAGACGTGCTAATGGTGACTGTGTAGTGAAAATGGCTCAACGAACACACATTGATGACGTTATGAGGGGTAGAATAATAGGGCGACTGGAGGCTGATCAAACACAGCAGGTCGTAGCACGGGCCCTCCGTGTTCCACAAAGTGTGATCTCAAGATTATGGCAACGATTCCAGCAGACAGGAAACGTGTCCACGCGCTACAGAACTGGACATCCGCAGTGTAAAACACCACAAGAAGATCGATATCTCACCATCAGTGCCCGCAGACGGCCACGGAGTACTGCAGGTAGCTTTGCTCAGGACATTGGCACAGCCACTGGAACAGTTGTCTCCAGACACGCCGTCTACAGACGACTGAACAGACATGGTTTATTCGCCCGAAGACCTGCAAGGTGCATTCCACTGACCCCTATTCACAGCAGAGCCCGTAAAGCTTGGTGTCAAGAACACAGTACATGGTCATTGGAACAGTGGTCCCAGGTTATGTTCACGGACGAGTTTAAGTATAGTCTGAACAGTGATTGTCACCGGGTTCTCATCTGGCGTGAACCAGGAACCAGATACCAACCCCGTAATGTCCTTGAAAGGGACCTGTATGGAGGTAGGGGTTTGATGGTGTGGGGTGGGATCATGATTGGTGCACGTACACCCATGCGTGTCTGTGACAGAGGAACTGTAACAGTTCAAGTGTATTGGGACGTCATTTTGCACCAGTATGTCCGCCTTTTCAGGTGTGCAGTAGGTCCCACCTTCCTCCTGATGGATGATAACGCACGGCCCCACCGAGCTGCCATCGTGGAGGAGTACCGTGAAAAAGAATATATCTGACGAATGGATTGGCTTGCCTGTTCTCCAGATCTAAACCCCATCGACGTATCGCTGCACGTCTTCAAACCCCTAGGACACTTCAGGAGCTCCGACAGGCACTGGTGCAAGAATGGGAGGCTATACCCCAGCAGCTGCTCGACCACCTGATCCAGAGTATGCCAACCCGTTGTGTGGCCTGTGTACGTGTGCATGGTGATCATATCCCATACTGATGTCGGGGTACATACGCAGGAAACAGTGGCGTTTTGTAGCACGTGTGTTTTGGGACGGTTTTCTCAACTTATCACCAATACCGTGGACTTACAGATATGTTTCGTTTGTGTTCACTATGTGCCTATGCTATTAGCGCCTGTTTTGTATAGTGCCACGTTGTGTGGCACCACAATTTGCAATTATCCTTAATTTATGAGCGTGAATGTAGATCATTCCAATTATACCACAGAAATCATATATTAAAAGAAACACAGATGCGGCTGTCATGTGGTTTCTCATTTACACACGAGGCAGATGCTTGGGTTGTACTTTAATTCTGGACATCAGAAGTGAAGTATCTTTAAGTGGCATTTCACTAACTTTACAGGAGAGCAGAAAGAAGCTACTGAAGTGCATATTTTCCAACTTTAAGGCAGCTCATATCAACAGTTCTAACCATGGCATATTGTCATAAGAGCCAATACGATGAGGAGTGCTGTGGACGGCAAAAGGTTGAACTGTTGTATGATCACTTTTCACTGTTTATTGCTGGTTTCTCCTTGTGCATACGGTAGTATCACATAGCTTATCTTAATTCCTGCCAAACATACATATACAATAGTGTATCCTTAAGGAGACATGACCAAAATAAGTCACATACGGTATAAGTTAAACCTCAAAATTGTCGGTTTTGCATTTACGATAGTTTACCTGTGGCGTCCAGAATTAAAGCCTCTCCAATCCTGACTCTTTTGTGTTCTTGCATCGCTTAAAGTCTTCCATATGTTAGTGGAATATTAAACCATTAGCATTAAAAAGAAAACAGATGGCAGCATTTCTTGAGTTATTCTGATCTTTCATGTACTAAGCAATACAATTAGCAGATTGTTAGCTTCTTTGAGTATCTTTCTATACACCTCAGACAGTATGTTATTTTGGAGTGATTTACAAAACTAGCAACATGTCTTATTATTCTATTCTTAGAGACCGAGCTCGATAGCTGCAGTCGCTTAAGTGCGGCCAGTATCCAGCATTCGGGAGATAGTGGGTTCGAACCCCACTGTCGGCAGCCCTGAAGATGGTTTTCCGTGGTTTCCCATTTTCACACCAGGCAAATGCTGGGGCTGTACCTTAATTAAGGCCACAGCCACTTCCTTCCCACTCCTAGCCCTTTCATGTCCCATCTTCGCCATAAGACCTATCTGTGTCGGTGCGACATAAAGCCAGTAGCAAAAAAAAAAAGCTCTTCTTAGAGAGTGGTAAATTTTCTGACCATTTCACTGCATTGTGGATGCAATTCTCTTATTCCTTACAGTGGTAATAATTCCTGTGAATCTTCCAGGTGGTGGTATAATTTTTTCCCTACATCATATGATGTCAATATGTTGTTTGAGTCATCAGTCCATAGACTGTTTTGATGCATCCCTTCCATGTCAACCAACTATGCTAATCTTTTCATTTCAATGTAAATAAATTCACAAATACATCTGTATTTATTTTTTAAGGTTGAAAGTACCAACCACTAAACGTCGCATTGAAGACTTCTGGAAATCAGATCCTGTTGACAATGTGTGGATTGGGAAGTACCACAAATGGAGAATATACAGCTTTGCAGAGGCTGTGGAATGCCATAGAGAGACACATCATCCAACCATATACAATGTGCCTGACGCTCCTCTCAATGCATTCATAGAACTTGACATGAGGGCTCCAAAGAAGGTGAGCTGTCCATTTACATATTTTGTACCATATTTGGGCAGAAGGTAGTAATAGAAATTTAATTTGTATCATATTGGATATATCTAACAACTTTTCAAAGTATCTTTAACTATATTGAAAAAGATTGGATACTGTTTGAATTCTTAAGACCAGTGTTGCCAGAGTCTCTTATTTTATGGGACAGTTACCGTATTTGTGCAAATTGTCCCATGTACCAGGTAGTTCCTATCTGGGATGGTAGATGTCCCATATTTTGCCCTATTTTGAACTTTGAAAGAAATACACTCATGTTTCCACATCCCCAAAATACCAGCAGCTTTATTTCTTTCAAAGAGGACAGATTTCTTCACTCTGGTTTATTTCTCTGAGGTGAGAGTTTGTTGCCTGGGACAGTCGGAGCCCACCTCATGCTCGTCCTGTTTGATTGATTTCCATCACAGTGTAAAGTTGTGTTCTCATAGCTTGTGAAGTGAAGTGAATACATGGTTTCTTTGTGAGAAATTAAATAAAATATATGTCCAAAAAATTGAATTACAAAAATTGAGAGCTGTTCAGAGGAATGAAAAATATATTGAAACTGAGTGACCTTGTATGACCATGAAATAATATCCATAAATGTATATTTATTAATGAATTAATAAGTTTTCTTATGATGTCAGTGTGTTGTTTGAGTCATAAGTCCATAGACTGGTTTGATGCAGTCGTCCATGCCAACCTACTATGCTAATCTTTTCATTTCTACATAACTACTACATCCTACCTCTACTCTGATCTGTTTGTCGTATTCATATACCTGTACCATTTCACCGCCTACACTTCCCTCAGAAACTTACTGAACAAGCCCTGAGTGCTTTAAGATGTGTCCTATCATTCTCTCTCTTCTCGTCAAATTTAGCCAAATTAATCACCTCTCACTAATTTGATTATCTCTTAATTCGTGATTCGATCTATCCATCTCACCATCAGCATTCTTTGGTAACATTTCAAAAGCTATTCTCTTTCTCTCTGAGCTAGTTATCATCCATGATTCACTTCCATACAATGCCACGCTCCAGACGAAAGTCATAAAGACATCTAATTCTTATATCACTTTGAAGTGAGCAAATTTCTTTTCTTAAGAAAGACCTTCCTTGCTTGTGCTAGTCTGCATATTATATCCTCTTTATTTCTGCCAACGTTAGTTTTATAACCCAAGTAACAATATTCATCTACTTCCTTGAAGACTTCATTCCCTAATGTAATATTTACCACATTGTTTGCCTTTGTTCAACTGCACTCCTTTACTTTTGTTTTGGACTTACTTCTTACTTATTTTCATCTTGTACTCCTCCTCCAAGACTGCCCATACCATTGAGAAATTTCTCCAGATCTTCTGCAGTCTCAGATAGAATAACGATATCATCAGCAAATCTCAAGATTTTGATTTCTTCTCCTTGGATTGCGATTCCCTTTCCAATTTCCTCTTTGTTTTCCTTTACCACCTGTTCTATATAAACATTGGAAAGGTGGGGAGACAAACTGCAGATTTGCCTCATTCCTTTCTGGATTGCACTATCTTTATCAAAGCCCTCAATTCTTATCACTGCAGACTGATTTTCATACTGGTTCTAGATAACTCTTTGTTCTTGGTATTTGATTCCGATCACCTTCAAAATCTCAAAGAGCTTGGTCCAATCAACATTATCAAATGCCTCTTCTAGAAGCTGAGGTGTTACGTGCTTTGGAGAACAGTGTACGTGAGTTTAGTGGTGTACATGCTGAACAGTCCGGGGCTGATGACTTCAGATGTTAGGCCCCTTTAAACAACAAGCAGCAAGCTGAACAATCTGGATGGTTTTGTAAATAAGTGTACTGCGTACACAGGGATGCTTTACGATCTAAGAGGGGAAAGGTCAGGCTGAAAAGGTTGTTTTGCATTTGTTCGAGGAGAAGCTGAATGTAGGTTGTTACATTTACCTGGACAATTATTACAATAGCTTTACCTTAGGTAAAACTCTCGTGGACCTTAAAACGCGTTGCACTAGGACACTGCGGTTGAGTAGAAGGAATGCGCCAAATGAAGTTGTATCTGCAAAACTGGAAAGAGGCACAAATATTGCTCGGTATTCTCAAGGCATGATAATCAGAAAGTGGAAAGACAGAAGAAATGTTAGTTATATATCCACTGAATTTATGAATACAGTTGTGGAAGTACCAAATAAATACCAGGAAATAAAGTCAAAATTGCCAATTGTACAGTCATATATAATGTTACAGTACTTGCACAATCATTTATAGAAGATTATTAAATTAAGATTCAGTAAGCTGCGTATATTATCTTTACAGCAGTGGCCATATTGGTAACAAAGAACAAACGTAGAAACATCTCTCTTAAGAGCACAGTTATATAAATAAAATGAAATAAATCTACAAATTTTGACATTCAGATTTTATACTATGAACAGTTCTTATCAAAACAAGAAATTTTGAAAATGTAAAATCAAAGTTATTGTCTATGCACTTTAATAAATGCTGTGCACATTCTCTGCAGTGGGGAATGTTTATGGTCAATAGAAAAGTTGCTTTAGGCGTAAGCGAGATGTTTTCACATTAAAATGAAACTGTTCAAGCAAAACACTATTGCCGAATATGCCTTTCACACATTTGTATAGAAAAACCAACTGCAATATTTCTCTTCATTTCTTTAAGGAAACAAAATTAAATTCACATAGGAGGTTACTATATGATATTGTATCCAAATAAGAACAACAGTCCTAATCTGAAAAATTTGTTTTGCATTCTCTCCAGTTTGTCATTGTCAGTATGTGATTTATAATACGGCATCCAAACTAGAGAAGCATATTTCAGATGACTTTTTAATAAGGAATTAAAAGGAGTTGAAATTGAGATCGGGTCTTGTAAATCTTTGCTATTTTTTATAATAAACTATAGTAGTTTATATGTATCATTACAAATTTTGTCAATATGCAAATTAAATGAATGATTTCATGTTAAAGTAACACCTAGATCCCTCATGGCATTTACCCTTTTTAACTTTTCATTATTCAACTTTTATTTGAAGTGGATCTTATTGCTTATTCTAGAAAAAGACATTACAGAGCACTTAAAAGGTTGTTTTCTGTTCCCCAATTATTGAGGCAACTCAAATCTGCTTGTAGCTGAAGTGCATCATTATAGTTACTAATTTCTTTGAACAACTTATCATCTGCAAACAACAAACAATTAGAGAACTGTACAACATCTGGCAAATCATTTATAAATACCAGGAAAAACGGTGGACCCAAATTGTAACTCTGAGGCACACCAGAATTAACATTGAAAACATGGAACTTAGCCTGATTATAAGAAACAAAGTGTTTTCTGCAAGAAAGATATGAGGCAGTTAGTTTTAATATTTATTGTGAAAAGCCCAATGCTGACAATTTACAAAGAACTATATCATGATCCAATTTATCAAATGCCTTGGAAAAGTCCGAATATATCATGTCAACTTGGAAACGTCTGTCCATTGTATTAAGAACACTCTGAACAATGTTAATCAGGTTAGTAGAAGTTGATCGCTGAGTAGAAAAGGACTTTTTATTAGGAATCCACCTAATCAACACTATATAACACTGCACACAATATCTTATCCTAACTCATAAGAAGTAGTACCAGCTTTGGTCACTGTGTGACCATCTTCAGCTACATATATTTAAAAAAGTGTCCAGCTCCATGGCTAAATGGTTAGCGTGCTGGCCTTTGGTCACAGGGGTCCCGGGTTCGATTCCCGGCAGGGTCGGGAATTTTAATCATCATTGGTTAATTTCGCTGGCACGGGGGCTGGGTGTATGTGTCATCTCCATCATCATTTCTTCCTCATCACGACGTGCAGGTCGCCTACGGGAGTCAAATCAAAAGACATGCAATTGGCGAGCCGAATATGTCCTTGGACACTCCCGGCACTAAAAACCATAAGCCATTTCATTTATTTTAAAAAGTGACTTAAAACCTAAATAATTAACACACACAAAATATAATATGGCATACAAAATCTAACATTTTTGTGAACATTCTTTACAATGTCATCTTTGGTATAATCTCTGTTGATTTAGATTAAGAAAACATCCATGTGTGCTATCGTTGAAGCTTCTTGAAATTTGTCTTATAAATTATGAATAAATCTAAAAAGTTCTGATAGTCTGTATGTGACAATTTTCCCCCACAATTTTCATCAATAAAAGAGTGACATATTCACGACCTAAAATCAATTACTTGTCAGCATCACCTTCCATTTATTTAACAACTCTCTCTGAATTCTAGGTAGAAAGGCAGTTGAGCCTGCTAGTATGTTCAAGTTGGCAGGTTCAATCCCGAATCAGTCCGATGGTATTTGAAGGTGCCCAAATATGTTAGCGTCTTGTTGATAGATTTACTGGCATGTAAAATAACTCCTAAGAGATAAAATTCAGGCACTTTGGCTTCTCCAAAATCTGTAAATGTAGTTAGTGGGATGTAAAACCAATCTTATTATTATTACACTAATTTGAAATGTTAACTCACAAACCATTTTTCAAAAAATGTGATTATGTAACACGGTGGTAATTCCTTAGAAAATACCCACCCACTCCTGCCATCTAGATCAGTGCTGCAAGTACTATCTGGTGTCGTTTTATGAAAATGCACACCTATAGCTCCTGTAGCTTTATGGCAACAATGGGTTTGAAGAGAAACTGATGAAGTACTTTTGAAATACACATAGCTCAGGAGCAACACTGTTAGTAGTAGGGTTAAGAAAGTCTTGATGAAATGCTTGTGGTATGTACAACTGTCATTCGTACAGATTAGTAACATTTTGTGGTTTATGATTGTCATTGTTTTGTAATTTTATTGCACATATTTCTATATTTTCTTCTCCAATTACAGAAATCATCTACTCGATCAGGGCAAAATTTTTGTGTTGTTATAAGTGATTCGTTTTGATTTTGCCAATACAGCACATGTGTTTTGGAAATATCAATTTTCACTTTGCTCCTCATTCATTCACATCTTGAAATACACGTTATGTAGGATACTTAAAAAA